>NC_045770.1:68108489-68410789 GCF_008692025.1 Phocoena sinus
GCTAAATACTGTTGTTTAGGTCACAGGAAACTTCCTGACTAGGACCACCTGTGAATGGCTGCAGGCAAGAAGAAATTAACACATCCCCTTCCGGGGTCTGGCCGGAACCAGAACGTTACTCCCTCCCCTTTTAGTATAAAAGAAGCCTGAATTCTAACTCGGGAAAGCTGGTTCTTTGGGACTCTGGGGCCGTCCTTTTCTGTGTCTGCTGGCTTTCCAACTGAAGTCGCTACTCCTTGCCCGAACAGCTCATCTCTTGATTATTGGCCTATTGTGCAGTGAGGCAGTATGAGCTTGGACTCAGTAACAAATATTGGTAAAGCCAGCCAGGAGGCTAGTTGCTCATGGCCAGCTGACCCCGGTTGGGGAATTCTTGGGTAAGGCCCTAGCAGCTGCTGGGACCACTTGTCCTGAGGATCTGCCCTTCGAAATTCCCCGAAGCAGCCCTGGCTGCCCCAGTGCATCGCAATTGGAGCAAGCAATCAACGTTTGGGAGTCGACGGGCTCAATACAGTGGGGTAAGTCACTTTGGTGTGTACAGCTGGAAACTTTATTTTCTTTACGTTTGGGGCTTTTCCTCTGGAATAAGCCAATTGTTTTGTATTTGGGGTACCCTGTTGGAGAGAGGAAGTAGTTGCTGAACTTTTACCTGATTTGTGAACGAGTTTCTTTGGATGCTAGCCTTTATTTGCGCCGTTGTGTTTTGCTTGTCTTTTATTCTGTCTTTAAAAATTGGGGAATGTTTCAATTATCCCTAAAGAAAGTCCTCTGAGATGAGTTTTGGATAAGTGGTCTGGTTACAGCTATGAACTCATGACTAAGAGGAAGATGAACAGTGTGTGGCCACAGTACCTGTTCGGGTCTCCACAAGGGGGTTAGTCAGGGACTCTGTGTACCATGTATTGCCACCCATGCTGTGTTAATTACGTTGATTGTGATCTCCTGTGTTGTTGGTATATGTAAAAACCTGAGGGTTTACGTAGGGTTTTCTGTTTGTCCTTTGAGTTTTTTGTTTCAGTTTGTTTTGGTACCGTTTCTCCATTTACAGCCATGTCAGTTTTGTGATATTTGAAACTCTTACTGATGTCAAATGGAAGAACAAGAGAAAAAAAACCTGTCTGCTCTTGTCCCAGAGTGCGACACTCCCAGGGAGAAGAGAAAGGTTCCACTTGGTTCCTGAAATCACCAAAAGCCCCAGCCCAGAATTCAGACCAGTTGGTTGATGCCAAGGCAAAATGGTTAGAGAGAATAGTTGCTATTTGTGGTTTCACAGTAAAATGCTGAGTGATGGTGGCCTTTGAATGGCTCTATACAATCCAGCAATTAGAGTTTCCGTGAAGAAGTGGGGAAGAATGATGAAATCCTCTATGTGCAAGCATTTGTGCCGTTACATCAGGGAAAATGAGAAAAGGAAGGGAATGAGAGTGAGGATATGTTGCTTCAAACCTTAACTCCTCCGCCTGAGCTAGCTGTCCCAATCTCTCTGCCTTTATGCCAATATATTGACACCTTCCCCCGCCTCCCATTCCTATCCAGCCCCAGTTCCCGACACTGGGGCTCAGGAAGCAAAGAAAATGAGGCAATGAAATCTTAAAAACCAGGATTGGGGTGGGCGAAGAAATGCCAAAGGAGGTTCCTTATAGGGATCAATTAGAAAATCCTGTGTTCCTGGGGCACAGGGACCTGGTCTGGTATTGCCATCTAAGACCTGACAGGGCACCCAGTTTGGGCCAGGAGCCACTCCCAGGGCAGGGCAATTTCCCTTTTGTGGTTATCCAATAGGGTGTCTAAATATAAACAGCCAGCCAGCTGGGTTTCTCAGACTTGTTTAATTGGAAAGATTGCAATCCTCCTTATAGGGAGGAACCCCTCCAAATTCTTCTATTTTTGCTACCCACCACCCTTCCTGGGCAGGCATACACATTCTTCTCAATATGACGCTTACAGGAGATGAAAGGAGTATGGGCATTGATGAGGCCAGGGAAGAAGCATACCAGCTCCACCTCATAGACCTAAAGGGTATACCTGAAGCTCAATTGGCCATACCCACAGCTGAACCAAATTGGGACCCCAACGAAGGAAGAAGGCCCATATTAGTGCACGGCACTAAATTCCTCTTGGCAGGGCTTTGAAAGGGGGAACCAAAGCAAAAGAGTTTGAATAAAACTCAAGAAATTCAGCAAAAACCAGATGAAGACCCCTCTGAATTTTTGGAAGGGATTTCTCAGGCCTACAGGGCATTCTACTGATGCAGATCCTGAGGCCCCTGAAAATACGAGGTGGCAAATTTGACCTTTTGGGGGCAAAGCGCCTCAGGTATCAGGAGTAATTTTCAAAAAATTAGAGGGTACATTTGAAATGAACTCTTCTCAATTGGGGGGGTGGGGGCGACTGTACTGTGTCATTTTATACAAAGAAGTTGAGCATCCATGGATTTTGGTATCCACAGGGGGTCCTAGAACCAACCCCCTCCCCCACCCCCCGACCCTGCCCGATACAACGGCGCACTGTGTATGCTGTAGCAGAGGTACATTTGGAGCGTTAGGAGAGAGCAAATAATGGCCTGAGGAATTCATGGATATTTGATCTAGATCTTGAATAACTGAAGAACTTTTGCCAAAAGAGAGAACAATTAAGGCAAAGAGAAGTATACATGTGGAAACATACAAATGGAGGTATGAGAGCAATGCCATTGAGAAAAGCCCTTTGGGGTGGCTGGAAGAGGGACAGGGTAGAGGGGATAGGGACCGCAGCATGAGGGTAGGAAAGCAGGGCAGGGCTGTTCGGGAAGGACCATGTGTGCCTAACTCAAGGGTGAGGATTTGATCTTGTAGAGAATCCACCAAACCTAAAGCAGAGGCATGATCAGGTCTGCTGCTAGAATATTCCCCTGAGCTGCCAAGTAAACAACGGGAATAATTGGAAGAAGTGGGGGGAAAGGAAGTTGAGAGATACAGCTAAGAGCTCAGTATATCGAAGATTTGAGAATTTGCTAAGATCTGAAAACAGACGTGTAGGCTTTGGCTCCTAATTAGATTACTCTGCAAAAGTTAGTTCACTTGTTTTCATCTCCTGTCCCTTCCCTTCCCGATCTGTTTAACCCCAGGGTGGACAGTTGACCTGGAGCTAATCAATTGGCCAGGATTTACAGATGAGGAATTTAGGTGTGACAAGAAAAATGATGAGCCCAAATTTCTAACACTAGTAAGTGGCAAGATTGAAATTTGAACCCAGGTGTTCGGACTCCGTAAGCTGGATGTGTTATTACCACTCTGTGCCACCTCTAACTGAGAGAGAGGTTTGTTGTAAGGATTAAACGAGAGGATGTGTGTCTCATGCTGAGATGATATAAGTAACCTTTTGATTCCTTACTCCTCTCCCTGTGTCTGTCCTCCTGGTCTGGGACCTTAACCTGGTTACTTCCCATTTTTCAGAGTCTCACATAGGCCCTTGCAGTTCTGTATTTATCTTCACCCCGAAGCTAGAATTGCTCTCTGTGGTCTTTAGATTTTCTAATCCTAGGCCCAAACACAGACTCTCCCAGGACTTCTCATGAAAGGTGCCTCCCACTGGCGCTTTGTGAAATATCCGAACCTCTTCAAAACAGCCATTCCTGCTCTTTCCCCCTTAAGTAAGTACCCAAGGTGGGATGCCACAGGGCTTCTCTTGACCAGAGATCTTGCTGGTTACAGAGATATTGATCAATGTCGCTGAGATGCCAGTCTACCTACAACTGCCCCACCCAAAGTTTTGAGCCAGTTGGCCCAGAACGGTCTAGTCCATTGGCTGGCCAGTGACCTTTCAATTCTCTTTCTCCCTCTCACTTGAACTTGCATTAAGAGACTCAGACTGAGATTCTGGAACTTGGAGGTCAGGGGGAGTAGAGCTTGGGTTCTGCTTATGAGCCCAGGAGAGCTGGACTCTACAGGCAAGAGTTGAAGGCCAGTGCAGCCCTTAACCTTGGGTCCTGACTTTCATTTACATTGACCCTCTGGCTATACTTTCTGCTCCTGGGATCTGAGATATCCCCTGTCTACTTCCAATAAGCTCTCCTTTGGGGTTTGTGTCATTTTCAGTAGGTTTCTGTTTCTTACAATCACGTACTCCCTGACTGTTGTGTAAGCATGGTTGGTGTTCTCCTGTATGAGTTTTATGTGTGCTCAACTATAAACCCCATCAGAGCCAGATTAAAAAAAAATGTCAGGGGGAGTGGTGAAACCCATACTGAGACTCAGCATTGAAAGTAGATTTCACTGCTCATAGCTTATAACAATGTAAAACAGGCTGTTTCTGTTGTGCCACCCCCCTTTTTTTTAAACCTCTGGTTAGTTCATGCCAAAGATCTCTACAAAGCATTTCTCCACCTCCAGTTGGCTTCAAATATTTGGCAAGCCTTAGTCTAACCATTTTGCTAAGGTATGAGAAGTCATTATAATGACTAATTTTATAAGTCCTAAGAATACTTGTACTGGAGAACATACATGTAGAGTAGAGGTCAATAAATTTTAGGATTCAGATACGGAATCTGTTTGTAATTGTTGTATGCCTGCATACACACACACGCACACATACATGCATGCATACCAGGATTTTACCACACAAAAGACAGCACCTGACTTTTGAAAATATGTCCTTTTTTATTTTGACAGTGAGCTATGCCAGGTGGTCAATCTGAATGACCATTAATCAGTGCAATGGGGGGCCAAGCAGTCAAGAATCATTAGGAAAGTATCGTCTCTGGAAGGTTTTGCAATTTTCCAAATTTATTTTTATCTAGAGACTCATGAGGCTCCACAGCGACATATGTGTCCTATTTACACCACCAGAACCAGGGTGGCCTAGCACAGATGCACTGGTGAGGGATGAACTAAATCCAGCTGGAGGTGGCTGCATCGTGAGGGGTCAGGGCAGACTGCAGCAATGGGTCAACACAAGGACATCATCTCGTCCAAGGGGTGTGTGTGAGGGAGGGGTACTCAAGTCGGGTGAAAGCCCTGAAAACTGCCGGGTCTCTGGAGATCAGTATCATCAGGGGACAACTTTGTGCTGGGCAGGTTGGCCAGGTGCTGAAAAGGTACAAGGCTTTTCAGTGGGGTGGGTTTGCATCCTCAACAAGGGAAGCCTTTCTATCAGAGAAAAGTACCCCATTTTAAAGAGACAGAGCTTAGCTAGTCACCCTGGGATATCTGAACATTGCTATTAAACTGTAAAGCTGTCATAAAAGGAAGCATGAAGATCAACAGATAATATTCTTTAGCACTTTAACTGTGTAGAATTCAAAATATAAGAAAATGAATTTCCTGGCCTCTTGACAAAGCAGATATAAATAAGAAGTTATCAAGGCTCTAATTTCCTGAGAATTTTAATAAAGGGAAATATTTATGGTTTGAAATTACTTCCGAAATTATGCAGCGAAGAATAGATAGTTTATGATTTCGGAGAACAAAAATGAAACTTGCAAATACTTGATGTTGGCAGATCAATTAAGTGGTAATACATGCTACATTATAATTTTAATCACCATGAAATTAAAATATGGTAATGAGTGTTAACATAACTTTATCTTTTTCAAACTATGATTTAATTTATGGAACTTTTCTTGACTACTTCTTTATTTCCTTGGTTATTTTTCTTACCTTCTGTGCTACTTTAGATTATACACTTTCCAGAGCATGTTATTCAAGACAACCACCAATTAAATGAATTCTTCTTCCTTTATCAGTTAAGGATCTTGTAGGCTATTCCTGCTCTTTTTCATCTAGTTCTTTCTGCCTCCCTGCATAAAATATATGGAGAATTAGAGTAACTCTTTTCTTTGAAAGGTCTTTTTGGTTTTCACATTGTTTAGTTTTTCCAGTGATACAAAGGCAACCCAAGTGTCAGCTTGCCTTCCTCAAAGTCAACCTTCCTGTAACATATTTGGGGGAAGGGGAGGTGCCTGTTCTTGGCATCATGTGGCAGCTGTTGGTACCTGGTGCACACCTCCTGCCTCTCCCACCTCTGCTGGTGCTCCAGTCCTTTCCTACCTTCATGCTGCCATCCCATCCTGGCATCGGTGGATAGATTGTGTTGCAAAGGCTGCCTTTTCCTTTACTGCTCAAACCTCTAATTCCCAACACCTCATTTTCACTGCTCCATGTTGGGATGTCCAAAAATTATCTCAATAAAGGAGAAGAAAATGTTTACTTGTACACCAAAAGTGACTCATGACACTTTTAGTCTATGGGAAAAGAACAAAAAGTTAAACTTTTCCAAGAGGATCCCACTGTGTCTCCCCAGGGTACCAGTTTACTCCCTTTATCTTTGAGGTCAGCTCTCCTCTCTTTCCCTCCAGATTACCCCTCTTCTTCTTCAACTCCCTACACATGGAAACTCAACCTCATTCATAATGTAGGAAGCCTTATCCTCTATCCATAGCTGTTGGTCTGATTCTAGAATCCACTTGTTCCATGCAACCATGCCATCTCAGGGTCACAATAGTCCCATTTCCCAAATGCATTTTTTAAAAAAATCAGACTTGGGCTCCCCTGGTGGCACAGTGGTTGAGAGTCTGCCTGCCGATGCAGGGGACACGGGTTCGTGCCCCAGTCCGGGGAGATCCCACATGCCGCCGAGCGGCTGGGCCCGTGAGCCATGGCCACTGAGCCTGCGCGTCTGGAGCCTGCGCGTCCGGAGCTCCGCAACGGGAGAGGCCACAACAGTGAGAGGCCCGCGTACCAAAAAAAAAAATCAGACTTATTCACCCAAAAACATCAGGAAGACGGTCGGTTGGATTGGGAGTAGGGGGCTGAAGCAAGAGGGTGTTGAGTAGGTTTCTGTGCTGAAACCAGCCTAACTTCCTGTCCCTGCATTAAACAGTGCTGGGATCAGGCACACCTTCCTGTGTCTGTAATCAACCATCATGAGACCTAGAAAACATAACTTCGTTGCCTGCTCCAGGAAATACCAACTCCTGCAAGGCGAGGCTGTGAATCAACAGTCAAATCATCAAAACTAAGAGCGTGCTCAAAACTCACTTCAAAATCCCAACCTCACTGCACTCACCGATTTAAAGCTATCATGCCATGAACTCTACCCAGTCCTAACTATCGATAGTTCCTAAGGGACTTGTGAGATTGGCTTTAACATCAGCCTGTCCAGGCCCTTGTTACACTCTTCGATGGCTCCCTGTCAGCTGTAGGATAAAGTACAAACTTTTATAAAGTAATCCCTGTTTATCTGTCCAGTCTCACCCCATCACTCTGCCTTTTATTCCAGAACCCTGAAGAATTTGTAACCACCCCCAACACACACACACACACCAAGATATTTCACATCTCATGCCTTCATCCATTTTTCTCATTGCTTTCAATACCCTCCCGCTCTCTCCCTCATTGCCTTGGATAAGTTCTTTTCCACTTTCATCAGTCCGAGGCCACCCTTCAGGAAGTTTTCCATGAACCTCAGGCCACATTAGGTGTCCATCCTTCCTCTTTTCCCAGAGCTCCTTGTGCTCTTACAACAGTGCATGGGAGTGGTCCATTGCTACATCCTACCCTCTCAGCAGAACCCCATGAGAGCTGACACTGTCTTACTGAGCTCCAGAGTGAGAACGCACAGTTGGTGTGTGGTGAACTGGACTAGACTGGATTTGCCATCATAGTTGTGGGGGTATTTTTCTTAGTTTACTGTTTGCCTTTCATTTAGGTTGTGTGGATTTTGATAGACAAGTTTTTAATTTTTATGGAGTCAAATCTATCGATCTTTGTGTGATTTCCTCTATTGATTTTGAGCTTAAAAAGTGACGGACTGGTTTTTAAGAGATTCTTCAGGACTTGGCTGAGAAATTCTGTAATCTCATGCTCCATACTGAGAATAGGAAATGGAGAGACGAGGAACATAGAGACACCTTATCCCTCTCTTCTCGGGAATTCATGGCTCTTTCCCTTCTCAGTGAGGGATGGTATCTGGGTCAAAAACACAAGTTGTATCTTGGCTTTTATAATTTTCATCAGTATGTGAAGACAACCATCTTCAAGGTAAGCAATTCCATTTATCTTTAGGTCCCTAAAGACAGTCTATACCTAAATGCTTTCAGGGGAAAGGAAAACAACATTTGCTGTTTCACTCTTTTCTTACTTTATTTTCTAAATAAGTATAATACATCACAGCAATTTACTCAGAAGGCTGTGCTTGCTGGGCTCCAAGCTTTGCTCTTGCCTTTTCTCCATCCAAAATGCCAGCCCCTCCGCCACGGGTCAGCTCAATAGTCACGGGCTCGCATAGCACAGGGAGATCAGCTTGGTGCTTTGTGTCCACCTAGAGGGGTGGGATAGGGAGGGTGGGAGGAAGACCCAAGAGGGAGGAGATATGGGGATGTATGTATATGTATAGCTGATTCACTTTGTTATACAGCAGAAACTAATACACCACTGTAAAGCAATTATACTCCAATAAAGATGTTAAGAAAAAAAATAGTCATGGGCTTGATAAGCCCCTTCTCTGATGAGCTCCTTCTCCTTCTAAACCCATGTACCCCTTCTAGACACGTGCTTGTATATAACTCTACCAAAATGTAAGCAACACAAGGGCACAACCGATGTCTCATTCATTCCTCTATTCATTTGCTGTTCAATCATGAATGAAGCACAGCAAATTCTCTGCCAAGCATGGGAGAAACATAGTGAACAAGCCGGGCACCAGCTCTACCCTCAGGGAACTTGCATTCTAGCAGGGGAGACACAGTTGATTACAAGCTTGGAAAATGTTACAAAAGAAAAGTGTAAGAGATAAGTGAATACATAACAGAGGAGTGAGTGAAGGGGAGGTCAAAAAGAGCCTGTCTACTCATCTGAAGGTTGAATAGACATCAGCTAGGTAATGTGGAGGGGGGCGGGGCAGGGAATGTGGGGCAGGAGAATAGCATATTCAAAGTCCTTGAGGCGTACGTCACCACTCTGCTGGCTAAAGTCACTGCCTTGCACACAGAAGCTACCCAACACCCATGTATTAAGTAAAGAAAATGGTAATACATATTAAATAAAATATTATTGCATACAATATTTCTTTCCAACCTTCTAAGATGGTCAACTCTTTTTTTTTTTTTACATCTTTATTGGAGTATAATTGCTTTACAATGGTGTGTTAGTTTCTGCTTTATAACAAAGTGAATCAGTTATACATACACATATGTTCCCATATCTCTTCCCTCTTGCGTCTCCCCCTCTCCCACCGAGCTGATCTCCCTGTGCTATGCGGCTGCTTCCCACTAGCTATCTACCTTACGTTTGGTAGTGTATATATGTCCATGCCTCTCTCTCGCTTTGTCACAGCTTACCCTTACCCGATGGTCAACTCTTCAGAGTTTTATTCTTTATCAAGAATAAAATTAAGGGCTATCAGTTTATTGTAGAGACAGAATATAATGATTACGAACATGGCTGTGGAGTCAGACAGGGTTTAAATCTCAGCTCTATCATTTATGGTAGGTGTGTGACCCAGGGCAAGCTACTTAACTTCTCTGTGTCTTATTTCTTTATCTGCAAAATATAATAATAAATATACTAATAAATAGTACCAATCTCATAGGGTAGCTGCAGGGATTAAATGAGCTGAAACACGCGAGCAGCTGAGAGCACCCAACAAAAGTCGGTACTTGTCATTTAGTGAAACCAAACGTTTCATCTGTAAATCTCAATACTACTACCCAAATAAATACTTATTTGAGTTTGAATTAACAGTAATAACATTTATCAGGAAAGGGGAAAATGTAATTTTTCTTTTTTGCCTTCTGCCTAAGGAATTTCCCTTTGAGTATATCTATATATAGCATCACTGGTGAAAAGTAGAACAAAGAACAGATCTCCAAGTGATAAAATTACATTTCAGTCTCAGTCATAATTACACACCTTCCTAGCGACTCTCCTGACCTCCAAACATCATTTCCCCTCTGCTTACACTTTTGAATACCTATGGGTTTTGGAATCCTGTTGGCAATTTCCTACAACTTTTTAAACGGGGACAGCTTAATTAGAATCCTGACTTCTCTGTCTTCCATCAGCAATTTGCTTAAGTTTTGAAAAACATCATTAAAACAAAGGATGCAGTGAGTATGCCAGACCACTGGGCTTTTGTTGGTTTCTGAGACAAGATCGTGGAGGGAAGTGGCTTGCAAATGATTAATGGACTTGATATTTAGACTTTCTGGCCTTGATTTCCAGCTTTGGAGCTTGCATTTAATTTTGAGAAAGACCAGGCTGTTGCTGCACCTTCATTTTACATCTCGCATTTCTGCTTTGGATTGAGCAGCTCACCAGCTTTTCAGAGCTAGACAGGAGACAAAATGAAAAAGAAGCACTTGAGGGGCAGTTGGACTGGAACACAGAATAATGGTTAATTAAATTTTCCCATCTCACCTCGAAAATGATAGGCAGTTAGTCTTTTCATCTCCCCTTGGTCTTCCTTGGTGAGGATGTCTGTTGTGCAGGTGGCTGAAGATGCCTGAATCCATGCATAGGCAGAACAGGAAATCTGGTTAAGATTGAGGAACTCAGCGGTGTTGAGCTTCTGATTTGGAGACATCACTTTATTGACTTTTTTTTTTTTTTGGTAACAGCTTTATTTATCGAGATAGAATTGACATACAGTACAATTCACCCGTTTGAAGTGTACAATTTAATGGGTTTTAGTATGTTCACAGAGCTGTGCAACCATTACCGCAGTCAATTTTAGAACATCTTAATACCCCCCACAAAGAAACTACATACCCTTTAGTTATCACTCTCCCCAAAACCCTCATCCTCCTAGCCCTAGGTAATGGTTAATCTACTTTATATCTCTATAGATTTGCCTTTCCTAGACATATCATAGAAATGGAAGTTTATAATATGTGGTCTTTAGTGACTGGTTGTTTGACTTAGCGTAATGTTTTCAAGGTTCATCCTTGTTGTAGCACTTAATAGTACTTCACTCCTTTTTATGCCTGAGTGATATTCCAGTTTATGGCTCTGCTACATTTTGTTTATCCATTCATCCTTTGATTTGAAGAGTTGGGTGGTTTTCTACCTTTTGGCTGTTATGAATAATACTGCCACGAACAATCACATAGAAGTTTTTGTGTGGACGTATGTTTTCATTTCTCTTGAGTACATACCTAGGAGTGTAATTGTTGGGTCAAATTTTCCTGCTGTTTTATCGCAAACACAAACCTTATACCAAATCAAACTAAATGACAGCATTTTGTAAATAATAAGGCACTTATTAAAAAATAACGTTTAATTGTAGCCATCTTCTAGAATATTTAATCTCTTAAAATTTATTCCAGTAATGTTGAATCCATTTCTATTATGTACTTTGCACTGCGCTTTGTACCGGGAATAAAGATTCAAAGAGGATTAAGATGAAACCCTTAACTTGCAGGGACTTACTGTTTATAAAAATAACATGTATTGAATCCTTACTCTGTGGCAAGCATGGTACGAAATGTTTTATGTATATTAAATACTTGACTACTACTGCTATCTATGGGGTAGGTATTATTATTATCATCATTTTATAGAAAACTTAAGTAACCTGCTCAAGGTCATGCAGGTGGTAAATGGCAGAGCTGTGTGGTCTTTATCACTGTATCATGCTCCCGGGTTCTTCTCTAGCATCAGTATCGTGCAAGAGTTAAGAGCGTGTCATCTGAAGTTGACATCCTGGGTTTGAATGCTGCCTCCCCCACTCACCAATTGACCTTGGGCAAAAAGAATCACACTTTCTAAACCTCAAATGCCTGATCTGTAACGGGGGGCTAATCCAAGTGCCTACTTCATAGAGTTGCTATAAGCATTAAGTGAAACAAGCATTAAGTGAAACAAACATACATCAGGTGCTTGACTTGGAGTTAGTGCTCAATACATATTAGCTATTGTATTACCGGTAATAAACTCTATAAGCAAACCATTACAAGGGCATGTGATATATAAAGACTGCCAAATGTTGCAATCTGTCTCTGCTAGAAAGGAAAACTGCAGGGAGCGCAACTTGTTTGCCTCCTTTTACCTGCATTCTCTCCGTGGATAATAACAACTGAATTCTGAAAAGCTGGCTTCTGCTTAACTCTTCTGCCTCCATCTCCAGTGCTGCTGGGAAGCCTAATGCAGTGTAGTGATTTGTATTCTATAAGTGTCTCTTGTCTCGTCAAGAAAGGGGCCCATCTAGGCTCATTTTGGGGTGAGTTTGGAACCTGACACCCAGGAGATGGGGGTAGTAGCAAAGGAATCAACCCAGGCATCCATAGAGGCATCAGCCAGGCAAGATCAATTCCTCTGCAGGTTCCTGCAAGGAGGGGGAAAGGCAATACGATTATGCAAGAGAAGAGCTCATAGAAACGTGGGATGCATTTCAACATAATTGTGTACTGTCCTCCATAACTTGGAGGGGTTGCTGGTGCCTTGGGGTCAGCCTGACATGGGATTGGGGAGGCTCAGGGCGCAGTGTGACTTGTCACACTAAGTACACTTGTCTCCCACAGCAACGGGTTACTGGGCAGCAGGAGACAGCAGGGCTGGGAAAAGCATTCAGGGGAACGGTCAACAGGGAGCCCTTCTCTGCATATTTATCCGGTCCCAGATTTGGCTGATGGTTTCAGAATGTGTTAAGTGGTCATCAGCATTCCCTGCTGTTCTTCGGGACGTGGTTGCTCTGGAGGGAAGAAGAATCAAGATTGGCTTCTCTGTACTTGTTACGGGAAAGTCAGACACCCAGGGAACCCAGCCATGGTGAAGGCAAAATCCAAAATGGGAATGAATTCCTGGATACACACATACAAATATACACCACAGTGACTGCGGAGGGTCCCTCACACTCAACTAGTTGATGCTTAATAAATATTTATTCCCTCCCTCCCTTCTGTCCCTAAAGAACTTTTCTTAGAGATCTGTCTATATCATAACTACTCACCTATGTCTGTCTCTGTTCACCAGTTTGTGGATTTGGGTGGGGCGGGGGGGACAGGGACTGTGTATCATTCTCTTGGAATTCCCAAGGACTAGAGCAGAATCCAGACCACAGTACGTGTTGAAAAAAATTATAACCGAATAGAATGTTAGGAGTATATATAACCTTTTGGCTGGAATTCTATTTAATTTAGTTATTACATCAAGCCTGTGCAGTTGGTTTTATTATTCCTATTTTAACAGATGAGGAAACTGAGATTCAGAAAGGTTAAATAACCTGCCCAAGGTCATATGTTTGGTGGAGCTGGAGTTGAATTTCAAGTTGAACATCTGACAGGTGGTTAAGACTCACGTAAAAATCAATCAACCTGTTATCACATTAAGACACCAACTAGGATGAATGAAAGAATATGCCTGAAGATTGGAGGAAGTTCAGTATCATCAACGAGCTTACATTAATTGGCTTCAGGCCCATGGCGCTGAGTGAAGTGCTGGAAAAGGTAATCCACGCAGATGGCATGGGTCTCCAGTGGATTTTTAAAAATAAAAACCTATAAGTAAAATATAATTACATATAAGAAGACAGCCAGCACCACAGTGAACTTGGACCAATCTGAATATGGACCAGAGAGCTCCCCAAGAGCAAGGACTGGGTCTTTTTAATCACTGTCATCCCAGCACCCTGCACATGCAGGGTGCAAAGCTGGTACCCAATAAGTGCTGCCGAGATGGATTCCATTTTAAGTGTAAAGTCTATGTAACCATCCAGTCTGAAATACAAAATGTCAATCAATAGGATTAGAGTCAAACGAATGCATCCTCCTAGCTGGCTTCCCCAGGACTTACAGGATGTTCACTTCACTGGACTTGAGATGAAAGCCCTGGAAAAATCATCTTAGCTGGCATATTCTTGGGTTTAGCATTGCAGCTCTTGGCCACAGACACAGGACAGGGACACCCAAGGGCCAGTGAGGTGGAAGAGTAGTTCCCCACAGCATTAAGACCATCTCTTCCCCTCTGCCCTGGGAGTGGGCTGGGGACACAGAGAAAGCACCAGGCAGGTGAGCCGAAGCTAGGGATGGAGGCAGAAGCTGTTAGCAGAGCCCAGGGGCCACCTCAGAGTCCAAGGGACAGTAGTGAGGTTGATGCTGAGCCACAGAACATGAGGCTGCGGCTGGGCCAGGAAACTCCAGGGGTTCACGATCTAGAGAGGAAGACAGGCACAGACATAGCCAATAGTGATTCTATGTGACAAGTGGGAAAACTAAAGATGGAATAAAGTATTACAATAATTTTTATTTTTTTAATATTTTATTTATTTATTTATTTGGTTGTGCCAGGTCTTGGTTGCGGCTCGTGGGCTCCTTAGTTGCGGCTCGCCAGTTCCTTAGTTGTGGCATGCGAACTCTTAGTTGTGGCATGTATGTGGGATCTAGTTCCCCAACCAGGGATCAAACCTGGGCCCCCTGCCCTGGGAGCGTGGAGTCTTAACCACTTCACCACCAGGGAAGTCCCTACAATAATTTTTAAAAGGGCAGATGAAGAAGGTTACTGAAAGTATCCACAGATAGTGAGAGAGTTTGGGGTTCAAATTCTAACTCTTGTCATTTATAAGGTAGACGACCTAACACAAGTCATGTAGTCCTATTTAAGCTTCAATTGGCTCATCTGTAAAATGGATATAAGGTTTTGTAAGGATTAAAATGAGATACACGTAGATTGTTGAACACACGGCCGGCATAACAGCACGCTCTGAATATTCGTTGCTATTCCAACTACAATGACTTCAACTCCTACTTGCCAGGCACTGGGCTGAGGGCTCTTGTCTATGCTACTTAATTTTTGCATACACTCCGCTAGCCATTTATTTTTATCCTGACTTAATAAATGAGAAAATTGAATCTCTAAGTGTTTAAATAACATAGTATCTAGCCGATCCAGGACTCATCTCCAGGTGTGTCCAGTTTCAGACACTCCACTCTTCATTATCTTGTTGTTTTGTTATAAATATATTTTAGATACCTATGGAAACTGCCTAGGTTAGTGTTCGGATAATAATAATTTTAGTAATAGCAAAATAAATATATTATTTATAAATATATTTAAATAAATTGTATATTACATATATAGCAATTATTATGTAGTTATAATAATTATTATCATAGTAATGGTTAGGCACTAACCTAGATACTTTTCATACATTAGCTCATTTAATCTTTATAATAATCTTATGAATCAAGGGCTATTATCTCCACTTCACCGGGTAAAATTAAGTGACTTGCCCAAGATTACATATCTATTAAGTGGTAGAGTTGTGATTGAAATGGGAGATTGGGGGGTAATGACTCCACATTCTGTGTATTTTGTCCTACTCCAACCTTAGTCTAAGGAGTTTTCTATCTCTTTCTTCAATCTTTCCTTTTTCCTCCTTCTCACCCTTTCTTTCTTCTCATTGGTGTCTCAAGGGCACTTCTCCCCTATTTGCATAATCAGGTTAGAGAGTCACTCAAAAAGGAACACAAATCTGGGAAAATAACATTTACCCTCGCTAATAAGCCAAGAAATGCAAATTAAAATGAGAATGGTATTAACTCAGGCAAAATTCTTTAAAATAAGAAAACCCAGGTCGACAGGGAAACAGGCCCCATTTCCTGTGACAATGTAAGCTGGAACAGCCCTTTGGCAGGAAATTTGCACTAGATAGTAATAGCCACAAAAGGGCAATTCCATTTAACAGTCATTTACTCACAGCAATAGAGCTGCTTGGGCTTTTTTTTTTTTGAAATTTCTGACAGTTTTAACTTTATGACAAAATAACAGCAACAGACTTCTATATAGCAAATAACACTAGGAAAAATTGAAAGAAAAATGGTTGGGGGAGTTCAGATGGCTACAGCATCTCTTAGGGAGAAATCCATTAATATGTGCATTTAGAATGCAGATACACTGTACCCCAGCGATTCCATTTAAAAGAGTTTATGCCAAGGAAATAATTGTATACATTGTCAATTATGTGTGTAAAAGGATGTTCAGTGCGGCATTTTGTGTTTATTATTGCGCATAAAAGAGGGGACACTAAATGTCAGGAAGTAAATGGTTCAATAGATGATGGTGCGTCCATATAATGGAATATTATACAGCTGTTAAGATGGATAGTATTAAAATTAACCTCTGTTGAGTTCCACTGGCAAAACTCTGAGTTAAATGCAATATCTCATTCAATCCTTTCAACAATGCTTGGGCATTTATCATAACTCCTTGATGGAAATTACTTTCTTCTCATGGGAGTTCTGCTTAAGAAGGGATTGCAGGCTACTATTTACTCTTCTCCCAATCATCTGTCAGTTTAATAGCTCTCCCCTGGGGCTAGCCGGAAGAGGCCAGCTCAGCTTCAGGGTTGCATTCAGTACCCTAGCCCCCAGGATGCTGTGGCTACAGAGGAGACCCATGTGGAGCCAGGGGTTCATTTGTCCATCAAGGATGCTACTTAAGTGAAAGGTAGTCCCTTCCCAATGTGGGCAGCCAGCATGAGGAAACTCTGCCTTCCTTCTTAACAGACCTCTCAGCTCTCTGAAGTGTAACAGCCTGACTTTGTCACCCCTCAGGGCTTCTTGCTGACCTGCTGCGCCATCACTTCTCCCTCAAAGGATACTGGTTTCTCTTTTACATCCTCACTCTATTCCTAGTGTCCCTTCTGGAAGGAGGGGCCAACCATTTCATTCCAAAAACTCTTTCTTCATCACCCCAGGTCAAAGCCCACTCCCTTCGAAACAGCCTGGAGGTCCTGAGCAAATAAGTCTGTGGTCATGACCTTTCACTATAGTCTCCATGGATCTGGTCAGCTCCATTCTTGATGCCCTCCGGTCTTGGGCAGATGCTCTTAAACATGAGTACTGTTAGCTCGGACTGCGGCTGTGGCAGGGGGTGGTGAATGGGGTCAGTGAGCACAGGCACGAAGCATTCTCCTGTGCCCTCCATTGCCCGCCATTGATTTTTCTCCTGCTCTCGCTCTTCCACTGCCCCATAAAGAAGCCAAAGTAGTAAAGCTGTCAGGACATTTTCTAAAAGAAAGATGTGCTGAGTGGAAATGTCGTTAAGTGCCCCTTAAACAAAGAGGGACAGGCTGGTGTTGCTGCGGGCTGTGTGTGGAGGATGGGTTTGGAGAGACATGCACGCTGGCAGGGGTGCAGCTGCCGACAGTCTTAGAGTTGATGGGAGCACCGGAGCCCCATGGGCTAATTCTCTCCCCCAGGAAAAGCATAACTCACAGTGGGGCTGCTGTACTACTTCCGTTTCCCAAGGCTGAACACAAGCGTCAGGGACTCCCACAGATCAATGTGACTCAAAGTCTCCATCCCTCCTTGCTTTGCATCCCCAGCCCAGAAAAGAGAGAAGGCTCAGAGACCCGGAGGTATTTATAACTTACAGGATCTGTGCACCATGAGAACACTATCATCCACCTACACTGGTTTCAGGATGTTGCAAAGACGTTTTGTTTGCTCTGACAATCTCAGGTCAAGATCTGTCTCTGCCATTGACTGTCTCTGTGGCTTCAGGCAAGGTACATAAGCATTCTGAGCCCCACTTTTCTTATCCTTCAAAATGGGGCTACTGATACCTACTTGCAGGACTATGATAATATAAAAGTTGAATCCTATAAAAGAATCTAGTCTAATGTCTTGTACATATGTATTCAATAAATGCTTCCGTTGCTTTCCTTCTTCAATCATTGACCAGAGTACTTAACCCAATCTCGGCATGGCCCTTATGTTTTAACAGGGCCTTATGGCCCAAAGAAAGATCATATAGACCAAGATATCAGTTCTGGAAAATGACTACTTCCCCCAAAATAAAACTCTATTCCCTTAATTCCAATACCTTCTTATGAGTAAAGAAAGCTAGTCCTCAGGGGTGACAGGGAGAACTTCGGGCTTGAACAGTAGATGGGAGACACCAGGTGAGTGAGAGCCAGGCTAAGCTTACCTCCAACTAGAAAGAGTCCCTGAAGGGGGGAGAGGGAGCCAGGAGGAAAGAGATAAGTGCACGGACATCGTGGATCTCTGAAGAAGGGGCTTGTTTCTCCTTCAGTCAGGCCGAGCTCAGGGTAGAGTAGATGCCCCAGAAAAGCTGGGGAGAATGGAGAGATGGAACACCCTTGTCTTGTTTCCTGTGTGGAACCCAAAGACATCAGAAAGGAAACAGCCGCCTAGTGTATGGGGAGGACCTCAAACAGTCCCTAAGAGATTCCCACAGCCCAGTGGGAGTAACAGTAGTGGAATAACTGAGTGGACTACAGAGGGACAGAAAAGTAGCTGCCAGTGGCCAGACCTCAAGGGGACTGCATGGATCTTTCACTGAAGAGCCAGAACCTCCCACAGATGCCATCATGGATAGATGACCACACAGAGCAGATAATGCCTCCCCAACTCTGGAACTTGGATAGGACTTTCAGGAAGTGGGGAGGGGGCAGGCAACTAAAAATTAAATTTAAATTTCTACCATCCAGCAAGAAGGGGTAAGGGAGCTTCTACAAAATGATAGAGTTCAGCCAAACTGAGTTTTGTAACTAAAGTGTACATTCGTTGAACAACTAGTCTACTTCTGGGAGATCCAGTGAGAAGCAAGGAATATGTTTCCAGGAGAGGGAGGGGACTGGCCGATCATGATAGGAATGGCTCCGGTGAACTGTGCTTTCCTCATTCCCCCCACGTTGCCTCCCTGTGGCCTTCTTACATCTACAGACCTTAGCAAACATGAGGCAAACTGAGGCTTGGGCTTGTACATTGGTGCTTGCCCTCTCTCTCTCTCTCACTGCCTTTGGAACCTATCTACCAAGCGAAGCCCAGGCTAGCCTTCTGGAGGTATGTGGCCCAGCTGACAGCCAGCACCAACACAAGTGAAGCGATTTCAGACCATCCAATCACAGAATGTTGTCACCACAGGACTGCAGCTGCATGAAGTTACCCCAGGCAAAACCAACGTGGGAACCACCCACCAGAGCCCAGCCTAATTTGCTGACGCACAGAATCACAAGTAATTAAAACGGTGGTTGTTGTAGACTGCTGTATTATGTGGTGGTTTGTTATACAGCAAAAGATCGCCAACACAGGGGCATGCCGGGAAAATATCTCGGTGAGATGTGTGACACTGAACCCCAGTCAGGAGAGCTTGATACAAATGAATTAGCCGATGAACGTATATAACTGCATATTTTGAACCTGGAACCTATATCTCATTTGGTTTCCCACACTGACCCTGGGAAGTCAGATGTATTATGTAGGTGAGATAACTCAAGCCTAAACAGTTGTCCAAAACTCCTGGTTTTCCACTGAGTCCAATTTTTGTTTTAGGAACGTGCCAGAAATCTTGCAGCACACAGTAGCGCTTACCGTGAGGGTGGAACCACGTGCCTTGATGGGACTCAGCATGCATAATCGTTACGTCCCTTTTCCTTTCTTGTTCATTCTAAGACCCAGTCCCAAACCTGCAGCCTACCTACCACAGACCCCTCCTTCTTCCAAACCAACACAAGGGTCAAAGGGAAGAAAGAGGGAGGGAGAGAGCCTTCGTTACACCCCTGGGTGAGAGCAGAAAATTACCATGGTGCTCAGTGGTCTCATACGGGACAAAGGCATTCATTTCCCCTCTGTTTGGACAGCTGAGGCTGGGCCCCTTCTCTCCCCAGTGTGCTTTCCAGGAGACCGAGGCTGAATCCTAATTCCAGGCAGTCAAAGGGGGCTTCTCAGGGAAGATTTTCAAGAGCAAATAGGTGAACACTCTCTAATGACCATATACTGTCTTCTGTATTTCTGAAGGAATACTTCAGAAAAATTTTGGTTCTATTTTCTATCACTCCTGATTTTTTTTTCCCCCGTCAGAATGAGAAAGCTGGGTGATATAAAAGCTGAGTATATGCTGAGGAGGGAGGAGGAGGAAAAGTCTCCAAAGAAATCATTTAATTCCCAGAGTTTGAGATTGAGAGGTTCTCCTGGGCTTTGTAAGCCATTAAAAAGGCAGATCTCTGTCAAGAGAGGCCCTTTTCTCTAGAGCAGTTCTCACCCAGCTTGTTTGCCCATGGAAGATGCTGTAGCCTGTAAGGTACCAGAGATCATGAGTCAGTACATGGCATCCTCTGTAGCTGTGCTCCTTCTGGGAATGCTGCATCTTCTACCCTGTCCTAAACTCAGAGAAGGTGTTTCAAGTGCAGAATGAGATGGAGAATACTAGCTCTCTGACTTATAGGGGGATCACCTTGGGCCTCATCTGTAAAACACAGATGACAATGCATGCCTTGCTGTGTAGTTGCGAGGATGACATGGAGTGAGCTGTGTAAGTGTCTGGCGTGGCTTCTGTACTGTGGGGCCTTTAGGGACTTTCCACCCCCTCACTTGTTCCCGTAAACCAATTCTTCTCCCTATCGTGCGCCACTCCTTCTCCCTATCGAAACCAATTCTTCTCCCTATCGTGCGCCACTCCTTCTCCCTATCGAAACCAATTCTTGGAGTTTTTCAGTTGACGGGGACTTGCCAGACAGCGGGTAATTTTCCAGTTGCCCGTAACAGGTATACGCCCTAACCGCCACAATGAACAGACAACTATAACGGCCAGAAGGTGGGACAAAAGTTCCTAAGCCAATGAATTCAAAAGTCACCACATTTACCCAATCATTGTGAGAATATACCCGCCCTATGAGTAAATAAACCTATAAAAAGTATGTGATTCCGCTTTTAGGGGTTCCCCATCGGCCTCCTGCGTGAGGTTCAGGGAACCCCGGTGCATCGGCTCCTAATAAACCTCTTGCGTGTTGCAGCGGCTCTCGACTCTTGGCGGTTCTTGGGCGAGTTGGAATCCCTCGTAGACCGTTTGGGTCTAACAGTACATCTTAGGTGCTCCAGGCACTGGCACTCAGAGTAGGCAATCTATGAACATCAGTTCCTCCTAATTTTCCACATGTATATTTATTGAAGTGGTGAATGGCCATCAGGTTATAATTTTTATTTGGTCCAAAAAAGGTGGGAACTCTTTATTTTGTTTATAGAAGACAGGAACTCTTTGTTCTGCATTTCTAAAAAAAAAAAAAAGTCTTTCCAAAGGCTCCTTGGGTCATCTGCTAAATTAGAAAATCCAATCAATCCCTCTGGTGTGTACTCAATTGATTGCCTACCCAGCATCCATTTCTCCCCCATCCCCGACCTCCTTTTTATTCCCTCCTGCCTTATAGAACCCTGACTTCATAGAGATTTCCTGCTCCTCCCTGGCCATACGCTTTAAGGGAAGTAGCTCCCACCCCAGTTCCAGGGGGAGACTCTGATTGGCCTAAACCAGAATTTCTCCACCTCAGAGCTACTGTTATTTTGAGTTGGATACTTCTTTCTCATGGTAGAGTCTGTCCTCTGCATTCTAGGGTGGTTTAGCAGCATCTCTGGCTTCTACCTACTAAGTGCCATTGGCAACCCTCACCCCAATCATGATGATCAAATATGTCTCAAAACATTCCCAGTGTCCCCTTGTGGGCAGGGAGTAGGGGCACAAAATCACTCACAGTGGGGAACCAGGGATCTAAGCTGATCAGAGAGGTACCATTAGCCCTGCCAGTGATTAATTTAGACATTGGTATGTGATGCATTTCTGGCCAACAGAACTGAGGGGAAGTTTGCTGAGGCTTCTGAAAAAGGTTTTTCCACTCTTAAAAAGAGACTCAGGGAGTAGATAGTTTCTTTTCATTCTGTTGGGCATTCTGGGATCTAGGTTATAATGACCAGAACTGTAGTGGCTATCTTGCAACCATGAAAAACTAGCCCGAAGCCAAAGCCCACTCACCGAAAGATAGACTTTTGAACTTGAATCCATTATGATGCCAATGAGCTTGCATTAACCAAGCCTGGAGCTCACTTCCTGCTATGAGAGGTCATTCATTTGCTCATTCAATGCATATTTACTGGATGCCTACTATGCGACAGCTATTGTCCTAGAAACTCGGGCCGGAGGGATGAACAAGATGGAGAGATTTCTTGCACTTAGGACACTTGCATTCTAGTGAACTCAGTGCTTGAACCGATTTGAGAAGATTCTCTATTACTTGTTGCCAAAGGCGACCAAATTAATACACCCATCAAGTGCTAAAACTCTCAGCATCACTTGGGCCTTCAGTGATATGTAGGAGGTTTTTTGTTCTGTCTGTTCCTATCTCACTCTCCACACAGACCATTCTAAACCTTCCACACCTTCCTCAAACCTCTGATCACCAATGTCCTTCTTCAGTTTTCTCTTGAGCTCTCCTAACTTCCTTTTGTGCCCCGTAATACCTCATGCAAAGCAATTTCATTGCACTTGTCCCACCATATTGGATTGCCTATTGATTTACTTGTCGAAGTTCTGAGTGCAGAAGGGTAGCTGGCTGGACTTAGAGAAGGAGTCAAAGTGCTGAACGATGCAGAGAAACCACGAGGGAGACCCTCTGGTATAGTGTAGACTGAGTTCCTAACCACTTTCTACTTTTCTTTTCCAGTTCCCATGAGTTCTAGCTATAGCTTTATAGAAAGGAACCCTTTTCTTGAACAAGCCTTAAGGTTATCTCTGTTTCAGAGATCAGCAAACTATGACCTATGGGTCAAATCCAACCTCCTGCCTCAGAAGCTGAGAATAGTTTTTGCAACTTAAAATGGTTGAAAAAAGTCAAAAAGACTCAACATCACTAATTATTAGAGAAATGCAAATCAAAACTACAATAAGGTATCACTTCACACTGGTCAGAATGACCATCATCAGAAAATTTACAAACAACAAATGCTGGAAAGGGTGTGGAGAAAAGGGAACCCTCTTGCACTGTTGGTGGGAATGTAGATTGATACAGCCACTGTGAAGAACAGTATGGAGGTTCCTTAAAAAGCTAAAAAATAAAACTACCATATAACCTAGCAATCCCACTACTGGGCATATACCCAGAGAAAACTATAATTCAGAAAGACACATGCACCCCAGTGTTCATTGCAGCACTATTTACAATAGCAAGGACATGGAAGCAATCTAAATGTCCATCAACAGAGGAGTGGATAAAGAAGATTTGGTACATACATACAATGAAATATTACTCAGCCATAAAAAGGAATGAAATTGGGTCACTTGCAGAGATGTGGATGGACCTAGAGACTGTCATACAGAGTGAAGTAAGTCAGGAAGAGAAAAACAAATATCGTATATTAATGCATATATGTGGAATCTAGAAAAATGGTATAAACGGTCCTATTTGCAAAGCAGAAATAGAGACACAGACATAGAGAACAAATGTATGGATACCAAGGGGGAATGGGGGCTGGTGGGATGAATTGGGAGATTGGGATTGACATATATACACTATTGATACTATGTATAAAATAGATAACTAATGAGAACATACTGGATAGCACATGGAACTCTACTCAGTGCTCTGTGGTGACCTAAATGGGAAGGAAATCCGAAAGAGGGGATATATGTATACGTATAGCTGATTCACTTTGCTGTACAGCAGAAACTAACACAACATTGTAAAGCAACTATACCCCAATAAAAATTAATTAAAAAAAAGAAAAGAAAAAAGTCAAAAGAAGAGCAATATTTCATGAATCATGAAATTGTACATGAAATTCAAATTTTAGTGTCCATCAATAAAGTTTTATTGGGACACAGCCACACTCACTGGCTTTCTTATTGTCCATTGCTGCTTTCATGCTATAATGGCAGAGTTGAGTAGTTGTTACAGAGACCATACAACCTGTAAAGCTGAAAATACTTATGACCTGAAAAAGTTTTGTCATTCCCTGCTCTGTTTCACACAACAAAAAGAGCCCTGCTTAATACAAGTACTTTCTGAAATTAGAGATTATGAGGACCTTTAAAATACAGAATGCTTAATAGATCATTTAGTGTATTTCTGATTGGGTTTGAGGGAACCATCCTCTCTGCTCTTAGAAAACTAGTTAGAAGGCAAAAGCAGAGAAGGAACTTGGATTTAGCGTGACAGAGATGCTTGTCCCAGGAAATAATAAATTCAGGCACTTCTTTTGTCAATTGTTTTCCAAATATGTCCTCCTTCCCAGGGTTTCTGAATAGTGACTACAAAAATATGGTCAAGAAATGCAATCAGCCCACACTGTACATGTAGAAGAAACAAAACCCCAAACCATGCCTGTACTCTGAGTGACTGAGCATTCCCTGTTGTATTTCCATGGTTGATTGAATTCATTAGTTTGTTCATATCTTAGATACATTCTTTCCATCTGCAGACATATATTGGGAATTGTGTAAGGAAGTTTGGAGACCCAACTGAGCAGAGATGTGCAGGAAATGTCAAGATTAACAAAACAGGCTTTTCTTTCTGTCTGGAAGGATAATAAGTGCAGGGCCCAAGCATTTGTGGCTGAAGGAAGGGTGGGGAGAGTGTGGACAACAGAGAGAAAACAGAGCTGCTTTTCTGCTTGGCTTCTGTCTTTGTCAATGAGAATGCTAATTGGACTGAAGAGGGTGAAAACAATATTGGCACAAGAGACCTGAAGTCCAAGAAAAATTGGAAAACTGACCTGCTCCAAATGAGGCCAACTCTCCTGGACTAAACAAATTACCTACCTGGGCATGAAGATAAGTTGCAACCAAGATCACTGGCAGTGATCACATGTAGACAGTGGAATTGTGGGGAATTCAGTGGTGGTAGAAATCAGAAAATCATCAAATAGCATCTTGATTCTATATCTTGGAAGAAGATAGAGTATTCAAACTGTAGAGCAGTGGTGTTCATCTTGGTCAGAATTCCAGGACAGATGTATCACTAGGAATGACATTTGTCTTAGTAATTGAAACCCAAAAAGAGTAGTTTAACCAATTTGGAGACCTAGTTTTCTCATTACATGAGCAGTCCTAAGGCGGGCATCGCTTTAGCTGCTCAAGGATGTCAGGACTTACTCTCTGAGATTCTCTTGGCCTTTCCCTCATTGTCACTCCGTGGTTCCAAGATGGCTCCTCCATGGCCAGCATAAGTTTCTGTGTGCCAGGCAGAAGGAAGGGAAGGACAAGAGCAAATCGACTCTGTCATCTCTCCCAGCCCAAACCTTTAAGGGGCTTTCCCCCAAAACTCTACCCAGCAACTTGCATCTATATCTCATTGGTCAGGATGTCTCAGATGGTCCACTAGTATCTGAAACAAGTGGAGAGTGTAGATTTTTAGTTGGGCACATTTCTCCCACCCGCCAAAAGACCAGGGATTTGTCAGTAAAGAAGGAGAGAAAGGTACTGGTCAGACAGCTAGTAGTTTCTCCAAAAAAAAGATTTTCTAAGAAACAGGTTTAAGCATGTTTAAAAAAAAAAAAAAAAAGAGAGAGAGACTTGATGACTAGGTACCGTCATGAGTTTGCAAAGAAACTTCCATGCAGATAACTCTTCTGTAACGAAAATATTACTAGGCTGGTAGACAAAGGAAAGATGGGGGATGTAGAAAATGCATTCATCGTCAGCATGGCGTTTAATGAAGTCACTTGTAATGTCCTTATAGATAACAAGGAGAAATATGGTTGGTGCGACAGTAGAGTAGGGTAGATTTATAACTGGTCAAAAGACTCAAAAGACTTCTGGACATAAGTCTAAAAGAACTGAAAGCAGGGTCTCCAAGAGATATTTGTACACCCATGTTCATAGCAACATGATTCACAACAGCCAAAAGGTAGAAGTGACCCACCTGTCCATAGAAGGATGAATAGATAAACAAAATGTGGTACATGCATACAATGTTCAGCCTTAAAAAAGGAAGGAAATTCTGCAATATGCTACAGCATGGATGAACCTTGAGGACATTACGCTCAGTGAAATAAGCCAGTCCCAGAAAGACAAATAGTGTATGATTCCACTTACATGAGGTGCTCAGAGTGGTCAAAACCATAGAGACAGAAAGCAGAATGGTGGTTGCCAGGGGCTGCGGGGAGGGGAGAATGGGAAATTCTTGTTTAATGGGTACAGAGTTTCAGATTTACAAGATGAAAAGAGTTATGGTGATGGATGGTGGTGATGGTGCACAGCAATATGAATGTATTTAATACCATGGGCTGCACACGTAAAAATGGCTAAGATGGTAAATTTTATGTTATGTGTGTTTTACCACAATAAAAAATTATTTAAGTAAAAAAAAAAGACTCAAAAGACTGCTAATGAATAGTTCATGTCAGCTCTCTAAGCAATAGCTATTAGTACTATATTGTATTATTCTAATTAATATCAGACATTAACAATAACAATATTTATTACTGGTAGAAGATTCAATCTTCATCCCAGTTTACCCTTCCCCCTCCCTGTGTCCTTAAGTCCATTCTCTAGAGTGGCACCGACATATATATACTACTAAATGTAAAATAGATAACTAGTGGGAAGCAGCCGTAGCACAGGGAGATCAGCTCCGTGCTTTGTGACCACCTAGAGGGGTGGGATTGGGGACTGGGAGGGAGACTCGAGGGAGGGGATATGGGGATGTAAGTATACGCATAGCTAATTCACTTTGTTATATAGCAGAAACTAACACAACGATGTAAAGCAATTATACTCCAATAAAGATATTTAAAAAAAAAAAAAAAGATTCAATCTTTGTCCCAGTCATGCTCCACATCAATTTCTGGGATGAGGATTTTCTAGCAGACCTATATAGAGTCTACTGACTTGAGGATGTAAATCTGTGTGACAGAGTAAGAATCCAAAATTATGCATATGGGCAGGAATGGTGGACTAAATAATATTAGCTATCATTTATTAAACATCTGATACATGCCAGATAATACACTAAAGGCTTTTCATAGGTAACCTCTTGTCCTCTGAGTAGCTCTGCAATGTAAGTCTTTTTTTTTTTTTTTTTTTTTTTGCGGTACGCGGGCCTCTCACTGTTTTGGTCTCTCCCGTTGCGGAGCACAGGCTCCGGACACGCAGGCTTAGCGGCCATGGCTCACCGGCCCAGCCGCTCTGTGGCATGTGGGATCCTCCCGGACCGGGGCACGAACCCGTCTCCCCAGAATCGGCAGGCGGACTCTCAACCACTGCGCCACCAGGGAAGCCCTGCAATGTAGGTCTTCTTATCATCCTTATTTTACAAATGAAAAGAACCAAGTGTTCAAGAAGTTGAGTCACTTGCCTAATATCACACAGCTGGAAGTGAAAGAACTAGAGTCTTACCCAGGCATATTTACCTTCAGAACCTCTTCTATTTTCCCTATGCCATTCTGCTTTTCCACACCAGTAAATGTAAACAAGGACTGTATTTCAGGTCCAAGCACAAGATAAGGAATGAAGCAGGTTGGGGGAGGGAGCAGGTAAGAAAGGATTTGGAGATTTGGGTTGGCTGAAAGACCTATGTGGATGTCTTCAACTTACTTGGAAATGCACCAAACAAATAAGAAACACTAATGGAATGGTAGAGTGATAGATGGATTTGTGATAAAGCAAGTGTAGTAAAATGTTCATTGTGGAATCTAGTAGTGGATATATGGGTGTTAATTGTAAAGTTCTTTCAACTATTTTTTGTATGTTTGAAAATTTTCCTAATAAAATGAGGGGAAAAGTCAATGTAAATTGATAGCATGATGTGGCCATGTTTAGATGGGGAGAATATAGATTCTTCTTGGGTAACACAGCCATACCTTAAATCCTGTTTTCAGTTTGGGTGCTAGCCTTTCTCATGGTTTGTGACAAGCTGTAATGTGCCCTCGGGAGAGAGAATAGGAGGATGAGGGGTTCAGAAACCATGTCTAACCTGGAAAAGAGAAGAAAAGAGTACAACATTATAGTTTTCAGAAAATACTTTAAAAGCTATGTATTAGTTATCAGTTGATGTGTAACAAATTGTACCAAAACTCAGTGTCTTAAAACAGTATTTATTATCTTATGGTTTCTGTAGGTTGGAAATTCACAAGTTGCTTAACTGGGTAGCTCTATCTTGGGGTCTCTTGTGAGGTAGCAGGCAGAATATCAGTAGGGGCTGCAGTCATCTAAAGGCTTGACTGTGGCTGGAGAATTCACTTCCAAGACAGCTCACTCACAGGGCAGGAGGTTTCAGTTCCTGTTTATGTAGGTCTCTCCATAGGCTTGCACGAGTGTCCTCATGACATGGCAGCTAACATCCTCCAGAATGAGCTATTAAGAGAGCAAGGACAAAGTCACAGTGCCTTTCATGACCTCATTTCTGAAACCACATACCATAACTTCCGTATTATTATAGTCATTAGAAGTGGGTCACTGGGTCTGGCTCACCCTCAAAGGGAGGGAAATTAAACTCTCCCTCCTGAAGAAAAATATCAAAAATGTGGACATATTTAAAACTCACCATAGTCTGCTTCTTGTAAGAGACTTAGGCTTGTTCTAGAAGGACCCTAGGGAAGTAGTTCTTATTTCAATAAAAAGAAAATTTTCCTAATAATTAGAGTTGCCTAAAAGAATGGGAAGGGCTTTTTCTTCACTTGAGAGATCCAAAAAGAATTTGAACAATTAACTGGAAATGTGACATTCATTCTGTTATTCAACAAATATCTGTAGAGCATTTACTATGAGTCACGCTCTGTGGAAGAGCTGTAGATGCAATCGTGGGCAGGACAGAGATGGTGCCTGCGCTCATGAAATTTACACTGTGCTAAGAGACTCAACAAGTACATCAGATAGTTACAGGTTGTGATGAGTGTTATGAAGGCAAAAAATAAATAGGCTACTGTAATATCAACTAAGGTTCCCGGGAGATACTTTGTTTTATAGAGTTCACAAAAGAGAAATGTTTGAACGAGATAATCCTATAGATTCCTTCCAGTATGGTGGTGGTCACTCATACATTCCTTCATCCATTTTTTAATTCATTCAACAGATACTATGTGCCAGGCACTGGGCAAGTTACTAGGGATACAAAGCAAACAACTTCTGCCTTTTAAGGACCCCTGGGGTCTTGTGAGAGATAACAAGATGTATACATTAATGATGATCCCATGTGATAGGTGCTACAGGGGTTATGCACATGGAGCCTGAGGCACACAGGAGAGAGAACCCTTCCTGGGGTGTTGGTGAAGGCTTCTTGGAGATACCATTGGAGCTGGGCTTTTACAGATGGGGAAGGGGACTGACAGCACAAGAATCTTTCTAAAAGGTCAGCATCCCAGATGCCAGGACTTATTAAGAAGAATGAAGGAACAGAAACGAAAGTGAAATGTAAGTTTCATGAGTTAATGGAGCTTGATGAATGAACGCACTCTGTATTCTGGCTCTTGTACCACAGTATTAAATGCACTGGGCTGACAACGAAAACTCATTTCACATTTGAAACTTCTCAGGAGAAACTCCGATACTACAGGCTCATCACAATTCTGCTCTTGTCACAGCAGCTTCCCCCGTGATTCCCTGCCACAAACCTTCTGCTCCAGACGAGGTAGCCCCCTCATTACTCCGCCGCTGTTCCATGCTCTTACAGTCAGTGCTACTCAGGGTGCCTTTCTCCCTCCTCTCTACAAATCTGACCCCTCCGTCAGGTCTCACTGTTTCCCTGAAACTTTTGGACCCCCTCAAGCCTGTGGGAATTTCTCCCACTGGGCAAGGAACACAGAGACCATTTGTCTTGGTTCTTAACTGGCCCTGAAATGTCTCTGGTAGATCTTCATGGGCTCTCAAATAGATTGTGACCTTGGGCAAGCTAGTCGCCTAATCTCTCTGTGCCTCAGTTTACTCATCTGCAAAATGGGGGTAATAAAATTATCCAGGTTGTTATGAGGATTACATGAGTCTATACATGTGAAGCATTTAGATCGCCACTCCCTGGCTCATAGTAATTATGTTACGACTGTCTGCTGTGATTATTACGGCCCTTTAGAGGTAAGAGGCGTGCCCTCCTGTCCTTCAGGGACTCAATAAAGGCCTCAGAATTGTCAGTGTCGCCACAATCTGATAAATGAATAAAATGTATTTTATTCTTACTCCCTCTTAATGCTCAGACCAACAGAATTGGTTCCAGTTTTCTAAGAGAAATAATTTGGGAGCTGAATTAATGTTCTGGGACTTTTTTTTTTTTTTTTTTTTTTTTTTACAGGTCCTAGCTCTTTGGGTTGTGTATATGAAGTAACAGTTGGATGCAGCTTATTTAAAGCCACAGCACAATCCGTAAACCTGACACTTCAGCAATTATATTTTCCAGATTGGGAGAGGTGCAAAACTTGGGCCACACATAATTGGAAGGAAAGAAGGCCTTTTTTTATTTGCAGCACATTGGAAACATACCCACAATTGAATGTATATCATCTCACACCATCGCCCATGGCTTCTCTTCTTGAGTTCATTATCTCAGGAAGTTATACCACCAGTGATACCCCTCACCCCCATGGCTCATGTGAGAGCGCTCAAAGTCATCGTTGACTCCCTTCTCCCCTCCACATCCCCGTGCATGGAGCCCTATTCACCCTACTTCTTCAACAACACTCCAGGTCATTCCTTCCTCTTGAGCCTTTAGTGCATGGCCCTCCTCTGGACTGCTGTTAAAGCCTTTTAGCATATATCCCTGCCCCCAGACTCTCACTGACAGTTCATCTTTATATGGTGCCACTGAAAAGGTCATTCTATCACCTCAAGGACACATCCTGCCTTTTCACATCTCTCTGCCTTTGTACTAGCTATTCCCCCGCTAGAATACCTATTCCCCTTTTCCAATTGGCAAGTTCTTATCTATCTTTCAAGAAGGTGTTGAGTGCCTTTTCAAATGTTACCTTTTCCTGGGCCCTCACCCAAGCAGAATTAGTTACTCTGCTCTGTGCTTTCATTAATACTATCTGATTTTTCAACTTACAAATATCTGCTTTATCGCGCTCTGCAGCTTTTTGAAGGCAGGAATTATATCTTCTCTCTGTAAAACTTTCCTCCCAGTTTATCAATAAATGTTTGTTGAATGAAAGGATTGAATATCACAAAAATTCATTAAATACATAGTTCCTTCAGACACTGTATTCTAAACACAGTGGAAAAACTCAGTGACTCTTTTTCAAAGAAAAAAACAATCTAGTCTATAATAGGCCCAAGGAGGTGACCTTAAGAGTGCCTGGAGAGTGCCTTACTGAATATTACTGCGTTTTCAGTTTACTGTCACTGGGTGGCAGTAGTGTGCCATGGTCATGTGGTGAAGTTCCAGAACTTCATCAAAAAGGTGGCTTCGTTCGGTCGGGGTTGCTAGATTAATAGCAAGCAAACCACAGGGGAAATGTGGGCCGTGTCCACATTCTGGACATGGCTGGATTTGCAAGAGCTTGTTCTTGGGAGCTGCCCATATCTGTACCTGGCATAGGCTGTATGGCATTCAGACACGATGCTCTCTCTAATCTATAAACCCAAAGCAGGGAGACTGAGACATCTCCAGTCTGGGACCAGGTCTACATCTTAGAAGATGGTCCCACTGCTCAATTCTCCTTCACTACTTTCAGTGGTGAGCTTCCTTTCAGCTGTGCAATGACAGGGACCATATGGATGGCTTTTGTCTATTTCAGTTCACACAGTGTCTATGACGATTAAGAGGTCTTAGGTGACCTCTGTTGGAGCAGTTTCAATAAAGACTTGTTAACTGTTCCCAAGGTTTACTGCAAGGAAAAACGAACGGAAACTGAGGGGGCAGAGACAACAAGGGAGAACAACTCTTTCAAAAGTCTGCCTCTGAAGCATAGTGAGAGAACAGCTGGAGAGGGCGAGGAGGGAGGGGAAAGGTCCAGTGTCATGCCCAGTGCCACCTCAATCCCAGTCCCCCACTCCTGCTCCCATCCCCAGGATGGGGGAGACTCCCCAGGTCTGCAGGCTGAGGACGCGGACAGGAAGGGAAACTGGACTACATAAGAGCAGGAGAGGGCTTCCCTGGTGGCGCAGTGTTTGAGAGTCCGCCTGCCGATGCAGGGGATACGGGTTCGTGCCCCAGTCTGGGAAGATCCCACATGCTGCGGAGCGGCTAGACACGTGAGCCATGGCCGCTGTGGCCTGCGCGTCCGGAGCCTGTGCTCCGCAACGGGAGAGGCCACAGCGGTGAGAGGCCCAAATACTGCAAAAAAAAATAAATAAAAAAATAAATTAAAAAATTTAAAAAGAGTAGAGTTCTTGAGTTTGTAGTAATGACAGTTGGCAGTTACCAGGTTTTCTGCAGCAGAAATCAGAAGTCGGGGATAGTTCCCTCCTTCCTGCTTAGTTGATCTAGGGTTGGGGGTGAGTTAGAGAGGACGGTAGCAAAATAAAAGAGGCGACCTAATGAAGCGTGTTCGTGAGGATATGGTTCAAATGGTTAAGCATAGTGTCCCAAACTGGGTGGGGAAGGAACTGACAAGATGGGCTGGGAAAATCCGAACCGACTGAGCAATTGCAGGTCTCAGTGACACAGGGGTCAATGCAAGGGAGTGAGGCGGTGGGATGGCTGGGAGTGGAATGAGAGAGGACCATTGGGAGCCAGTATTTCCAAAGCTGAGGATGGTTTCTGCAGGGAGGGCTGCTGATATGGAAGGACCCAAGCTGTCTGGAATAGAGGAGGTTAGAGGGATGGCTGAGTATCAGTACAGATTCTCTAGTCTCCCAAGACTGCAGCGTGAGTTAGGATGGGCAGGAAGCCAGTGAGCACTTGCAGAGTTCTTTTGTGGCTGCAGGGAGTGATGTGAGGTTATAGATGAAGGAAGTAGGATGAGGGAAGATGAAGGAGTGTAAATTGGATGCCGTGAGCTTTCAGGTAAGAGGGACTTTTGAAGGCTATTCTAGGATGCTGATCTGGATGAGGCAGTGTAAAATAGGTAGAGAAATGCTCCAGAGAGTAGAGGGAAGGGTAAAACTGAATGGAGACCAAAGGACTGGAGAGATGAGGTGAATGGAGGAACTCATACCTTGGGTGGAGTTGTAGGATGGACCCAATCAGCTTCAGAATTCCAAAGGTAGTGTGATTATATATGATTTGGCCAATGCCTAGAATATAACAGGTGCTGGATAATATCTCTTCACTTAATTAATGTCTTTTGCTTTTAGAATTCTTAAAAATTGTACTTTTATATTCACCTTCCATAACTTAGTCTCAGAGCTTACTGGGTCCCTGGTGGACAGCTTCCAGGCAGATCACAGATAGATTGTTCAGTGCAGTTCGACTTCATTCATTGTCCATCTGCTTTCTTTTTCTAAAAACCCCTTCCCATAAAACTTCTCAGTACAATTCTATGAGTTATGGAAACAAAGACATAACATTTCTGGATTCTTGTTCTAAATTAATAAAATAAGAGTAACAACGCTAACTAGTTTTTTTTGGTGAATCACTGAAGTTTACAAATTGTTATCTCAATTACTTGTTTATTTCTCAAACCCCCAGGAGAGAGGCAGGATGGGTATTGCTGTTCCCAATTTTGTACATAACACTTTAGACAGGACCTGTGAGCTCCCAAGACATCTCAGCTCACAGCCAAAAAAGTGGGAAAGCCAGACGGAAGCCTTGCATCTCAAGTCTGAATTATAAGCTGCGGTTTCCTAAACTGTAGTTTGAATTTGTTCAAAGTGCAGATTCAATAGGTCTTGGATGGGGGTTTTGGAATTTGCATTTGAGGCAAACATCTGATGCTTGTGTTTCAAAGATCATACTCAAAAACAATAATCTAGAAACTTCTTTTTTCCCTTCTCTCTTAAAAGAACAACAAAAACAACCACCAAAAAAAAAAAAAGAGGCTGATCTCACCTCTTACCAATCAAAGGAATTTTTTTTTTCTTAGAGAAGTGGAGCCCCCAGCTCTTCTCTTCTGTGACCTACCCACACACACTGATAAAGTTAATTATCTGCCCTGGCTAAATGACTTTCCCTAGCAACACCCTAGCAACTAACATTAGCTCTGCCTTAGGCTACAAAACTGGAAAGAGATTTCTTGAAGTCCGGTGTATTTTACAACAAAACAAAACATCTGAACAGGAGGTTAAACAAAGTAAACTGGATTCATTACTAAGGAGATGAGACACAGACATACAAGACAGTTCACGACAATCCACAAACACAATAGTCAAAATAAGAAACTTTCTTCTCACAAGTTCTACTGAAGTCCAGAGGAGAGACTGCAAGATCTCATCCCACGGAGGAGAAGAGAATTTAAATGGGCAGAAGGAGGGAGGACATCCTAGGTGATGGGAAAGCTGTAAGCAAAGGTGCCAAGTCAAGTATGAAAGTGCGGGACACAGGGAACCCAGCTGGGAAGCACTGGGAGCTCAGTCTGGGATCTATGACCAGATCATGGAGGGCCTTGAAGGTTACTGGAAGAACTTGGGTTGCATCAGAGGGTCCTGGGAGGCTGTTAAAGACGTTTTATTCATAGAACAGATACTTATGGAGCCAGGCACCATGATATGCATGGAGGATACAGTGGTGATCCCCAGAGACAGTCCCTCCCCTTATGGAGCTTGGAATCTAGTGATGGAGACAGACACTGAACAAATACAAAATGTAAAGACATAAAAGTGAATAGGTAATTATAAATCTTGAGAATATTAAGAGAAAGATATCAAGTTCCAGGAGAGCATATAAAGAGAGGCAGGACCTATTCTTGGAAATCAGGAAGGACTTCTCTGGGGAAGCAGTTTTGCACTGAGATCTGAAGGGTGCATAGGGAGTTGGCTGGGAGAGGGTGGGGGTTGGCAGAGACGAAAGCACTGGATTCCAGGCAGAGACAACCGCACAGGCAAAAGTTCACAAAATGGAAAAGCCATGGTGGCCGGAGCCCATGAGAAAAGGGGTACATGGTCTTCAAAGGCGGATTAAACAGGACCTCAGAGGCCATGTTAAAGATTCTTTGTTCTGAGAGCTCTGAAAAGCCACTGAAAAAGGATTTTAACCTCGGGATTGACATTCAAATCTGCATTTTAAAAAGGATCACTCAGTCTTCAGCTCAGAAGATGGATTGGAGGGAGAGTAAGAGTAGATGTGCGCAGCCCAATTAGGAGGCTGAGAGATGATGACAACTCAGACTGATGTGGTGGCAGAGGAGTTGGGGAGAAGTGAACAGATTCAAGGAGTTGGAAGCTAGTGATTTCGTGATGGATTGGATGTGTGGAGAGAAAGCAGCATTCTGATGTGACAGTAGAGCTGGGTTAGGGAAGTTTAACTCCGGTAGTGGGATTACAGATCCATGGGCTGCTTAGAGTCTGCTGTCATGGCCCAGATGATGGGATCACCACTGCGTAGAGGGAAGAACCCTATTTTAGTGTTGGTGAGGACTGTTTTGAATCCTGGTTCTTTTTCCCCTTACTAGCTGTGGCACCCAGACAGGTAAATTTTATAGGTTCCTTATCTGGAAAATAGCAGAGAGGAGGGGGCCTCCTACATCACATGGTTTTCCTGTCAATGTTGAATGAGAAATTAACTATTATGTCCCTCCCTGCTGTGTTCTGCCCACCTCCCTGTTAGATTTGAATACGCTGATTTAGATGAAAAGACTTTCAAGAACACATAATTGAGCTATTGGATGTAAAATAAGCTCCGTGAAGACAGGAGCCACATTTTATTTATCTCTAGTTTCCTGTCCTCTGAGATAAGATCGGGTACACTCTCATGAACAACTTAGTTTGTAGCATATATATCACCGTTATGATTGGAAAAGATTCGTGTTAACTATGTATTTAATATTTGCCTCTGCCCCAGATTGTAAGATCCACTAAGGCAAGTAATTTATTTGTCAGTGTCCCAGTGCTGAGCACATGGAGGGCATTGGACATGAATGAATGAATGAATGAATGTTTGTTCCCTCTGGTACCCACTACCCAGCACAGACTTGGCCCCAAATCTATACTCAAGGAAAGCTTGCTGGATGCATGGGACTGTGCACCATGGAGTCTATGTGAGCCCTGAGCCAGTCCGGTCATACTGGAGATAATTCACTCAGGACGCAGAGGTGAATCTCTCTGAATATCACCTCCATAAAGGAAGGCTGGTAGCTGGAGCAGGTGCCGCTGACTGTCGAGGAGGCCAAGAAAATAGCATAATTGCCTTCTGCAAAGGGGCACTGTCAGAGGACCTCTGAGAGAAGGCGCCCAGTTAATAGTGGCAGTGAGACTCCCAGCACAAGGACTGAGGGCAGGCGAGGAGGAATGGAGGCTTCCTTTGCAGATGGCTCCTCTGGGCTGTTTGTTCCTGACGTCAAAGGAAAGCAAAGGAGATTGCTTTTTAAATGCAGGCTCTTGAAGCGTGTTGACAGTCCAGGGGAAGGAGGGGGTGCAGTAACCAAAGCTTCTGAGAGCACTTGGGATGCTTGTGTACACTGAGGGGAGGCAGAGGCATTAAGGCATCCCCAGAGTGGGCTTGGTCTCCGTTACTGTGCTACCCAGGGCCAGCCCAGACCCACCCATTGAGCTTGGGGTGGGTGTGGGGAGACACCGGAGACCAGGCCCAGTATTTTACATGGGTCATTTCATTTAACTCTAGCATCCTCTAGAGGAAGGGTGTATTAGCCCAGAGGCACACATGCACCCTTTCTGAGCATGAAACTGAAGCTTGGAGAGCTTAAATAACCTGCCCAAGTCTCACAGTGGGTGAGCGACAGGACTAATGTTTGATTCCAGTCGGTGCCCAGGGGAACAGTGGGAGAGATTCCTGCACCTGGCCTTCTCCTGTCTAGCTTTGGGGTTGAGCCTGAGGCTCTGCCCAGTGAGCCCTTAGGTTCATCTCCTTTCCAAACATCTGTCACTGGGGACTGGGAACCTGAACTAAAATCTAAGCCAAGAAAACACAGGCTTTTCTCTGAAACTTTCAAAACCCCTTTCCAGGGCTCTATGAGGACTCCCATGGGCTTTAGGCACTTTTGTCTCCGTGGGCTCCTCCCTTCATAAAACAACAGTAAACATTATATTTTCTGACTCTGTAGGTATAAAGACAAATATATTAACAAATATTATATAGTGAAATATTTTATTGGACCTAAAGTTTTTTTTTTTTCTTCTGATTTTAAAGGAAACATTTTCAGGAATCTCCAAAGGTATTACAGGCCATAGCACTGTGCCTACTGGGTCCAATGGATGAATCATTCTGTTCCTTTCCATCCTCCAGTCTGACCTGTTCCAGGTCAGAGAAGGGCAATAGAGTCAGATAGCCATGGCATCTGACCCTGCCTTAACTGGCCGAAAGCCTCAGTTTGCTCATCTATAAAATGAGTGAAAGTAATGTCACGTTTATTGTGTGAAGCGAGAGTGGAAAATGTGAGCAGATATAGTAAGTAAACCGCCCAGAATATTGCCAGACACAGAGTAGGTGTGCAGCGAAAGTTCTCAGTCTTTCCCTCCTTGGAGCACCCTTCTCCACAGGGTCCAGGGGGTTGGGGCAGCAGCCTCCTTGGTGGTGGGACAGAGTCCGCAGTGTCCCCGTACCCTATGATTTCCTCGCCAGACCCTGGGAATCCAGCGTCGCAAAATAAACACGGCCCCGCCGCTAATCGCCAGCGCGGAAACAAAACAGCGCTGCGCTCGGGGATCTGGGCAAAATCAGCCCTCCCTCTTCCTCCTCCTCCTCCTCCTCCTCCTCCTCCTCCTCCTCCTCCTCCTCCTCCTCCGCCGCCCTCCCTTCCTCGCGCTGCTCGGCTTGCTCGGCTTGCTCGGCTCAGCTCAGCTCAGCGCAGCGCAGCTCGGCAGCCGCCAAGCCGAGGCGGCAAGGTCTCCCGCTCGCCAGCGCCGGCTCCGAGCTCCGCTCCCCGCCCGGGCTCTGCCCGGTCGCGCTTCCGCGGGGACCACTTCGAGCAGGAGTCGCGTGGCGAGCCGGCGGCGAGGCACAAAGTTGGGGGCCCGCGAGGATGAGGCTATCCGCGGCGTCCCTGAGACTGAGCCGGAGTCCAGCGCTGCTGGCCCTGGCGCTGCCTCTGGCCGCGGCGCTGGCCTTCTCCGACGAGACCCTGGACAAAGTGCCCAAGTCGGAGGGCTACTGCAGCCGCATCCTGCGCGTCCAGGGCACGCGGCGCGAGGGCTACACCGAGTTCAGCCTCCGTGTGGAGGGCGACCCTGACTTCTACAAGCCGGGAACCAGCTACCGCGGTAAGTGGCCCTGCGTGGCGTTGAGGGCGCGGGACCCGGCCCCCGGAGGGCGCCGACCGCGCGGTGCGGGAGGAGGGCGCACGGTTCTCAGGCGCACAGTGCGGGCGCAGCCCGGTAAGGGCCCTTCTGTCCTGGATGCCCTCAGCCCTTTTAGACCCGAGCCAGTGTCCGGGGCCGTCGCGGGCCACAGCCAGGAGATGCAGCCCCCACGTCTGACGCGCGGTTCCCGGGCATGGGCTGTAGCGGAGCGACGCGCCACTCTGGCCTGGCTGGGAGGGAACCTGGCTTCTTCCCCCGCCGGCTCCAGGAGAGAAGTGGAGACTCGCCTTTCTCCAGATCCGTCTCTGGAGTGGAGCGGACCCTGGCTTCTCTTAGTCGGGTCCCAGGCAAGGTGGTGACTCCGGCTTTCCCTACTCCCATCCCTGAAAGAAAGGAAACCAGCTTCTCACTGACCGGTCCCCAGTGGGATGGTCACTCCAGCTTCCCCGGACAGATCCCTACAGGAGAAGGGACTTCGGCTTCTACCTTAGCTGGTCCCAGGGCACGAGGAGGAGGGGAGAGGAGCCAGCTGCTTTTCGGAAGGGTCCCTGAAAAGAACTCCAAATTATTCTCCGATGGTTCCAGGCGAGGGAGAAGACCCTGGATTTCTAGGACAGGCTCCCAGTGGACAGGGAGCTCTAGGTAGTTTTGGACAGGGAAAGGGAATCCGATGAAGACGGAAGGGAAGCCCGGATTCCCGAGGCCTGCTCCCTGGGGGCCGGGACCTTGGCTCCCGTAACCCCAAGTTTCAGTGCCCCAGGGATGCCGTTCCTACGCTCCTCAGCTGAGAGCCGGCTTTCGGGAGCGCAGAGAGGGGATGTCCAAGCAAGTGAGCGCCTCCCAAGCAGGACAGGCAGCTCGACCCGCACAGACCTGAAAATCACTTACGCCATCCCCAGGGCCCACCGCCCCTCTCTTCAGCCGGGTCATCTCCCCAGACATCTTTTCCCCGTGCTGCAGCTGCCCTTCTCCAGTCGCGAGCCAGGATGTCGGGCAGGGAAAGAAGCCTGCCTGGCCTCACCGGGGCCCCGCGGGCGGGGAGTGACAGGGCGCGTGTCCCTTCACCCTTGCCCCTTCAAAAGTCAATTCTAGGGTCAAGCAGGAAGAGAGGGGCTTTGGGGCACCGAGTGGGGTGCTCTTCCATCCCCACTTTCCCTGTTCCTAAGCATCTCGGGAAGAAGCAATGGGAACAATACTGGAGAAAGTTTGGGGCAGTGTCAGCGGGCGCCCGGGCCACACAGGCGACCAGAACCTTCTCAGAACGCTTCCTCCGTTTTCCCGCGTTCGTGTTCCCGACTTTCTCCACCTGGAGCTACCCAGAGCGGGCTTCCCGGCATAGCCTGCACGGGGATGCGCTCAGCAGCTGGCCGGCAGCCCCTGCAGGCCGGCACGGGTCGGCGGGATGCTGGGTACTCCGCGGAGACGGGCAGGGTGGGGGGTGGGGTGGAGGGCACCCGGCCCAGCCCCGGGGAGCTGGCGGCGGGTTGGCTGGGCTGCCCTGAGAGCCGAACCTACGAGCGGCCGCAGCCTCTCCTCCGAGCTGGGAAGCAGCCAGTCCTCTCTGTGGACTGAAGGGAAGTGGGCGTAACCCGCTGGCCTCTTCAGCCCTCCCCCAACCCGAGGGCCTGGGTTCCCTAGGAAAACTGTCCCAGCTCCACGTGGCAGGGAAAGAGGTGGCTCTGGAGTCAGGTGGACCAGGGTTTAGTAGCTGTGTGACCTTGTGCAAGTCCTTTAATTTATCTGAACCTGTTTCCCAGCTCTTGAAAACAGCTCTTTATCCAACCACCGTGGGCGGTTGCAGGGAGTGAATGAGTGCATAAAGATGAGCATGCCTGAGCTACAGCGAGCCCCGAATATGTGCTAGTTTGTGTTGGCTATGGGGCCCTAATGGTTTAATAATGGAGGGATGTGCCTGGTCAGATTGGTTTCTGGTGTGTGTGTGTGTGTGTCCATGCGTTTAAAAAGTAGGTTTATTCAGCACTCCTTTCAGCCAGTCTACCAGTGAATGCCAGTTACCTCGGTCCTCATGAAATAATTGAATGAATGAATGAATGATTTCTCCATATCATGAGGCTTGCCTTAGACTATTCCTCGTTTAGGACCAGGAGGATTTCTTTTTTCCTTTTTTTAATTTTTTGGTTGCGCTGCATGGCAAGTGGGATCTTAATTCCCCGACCAGGGATTGAACCCGTGCCCCCTGCAGTGCAAGTGGGGAGTCACAGTCTTAACCACTGGACCGCCAGGGAAGTCCTGGGAGGATTTCTTTTTTGGGCAATTCAGGCTAGTCTGCTGTGCAGGCCATGAGTCCTTCTGGGTTTCTTTTCCCACTTGAATCCTCCCAGTTTGTCCAAGCACTGGCAGCAAGTGGCCCCAGCCCTGAGACAGAGATGCATCTGGGATTCACATTGACAGAGAGGTTCCATGACTGCCTAAGTATCCACTGCCAGCAGGTGGAAACTGGGGCTAGTAGGGAGGGGAACACTAGGCTTTCACCTTATAGGTTATTCCAGCCTAAAAAGTTAGCCTTTGGACTGTGACATCCGACTCAGGCCGTTGGTGGGCAATCATCTTATCTCCTTTCTGGTGACTAAGAGATCCTGAACGAAAGATCTTACAGGAACCATGCTAAGGTCCTCTGAGTAAATACTCTGCGATTAGCAAACCTGATTCTGCCACTCAAAGTTAGGAAGAAAAGGGCACTGGCCTAGTTTGTGACATTTTCTGTTGGCTTATACTTAGAATAGTTACATTAGAAGTAAATCTAATACATTCTGCTCTAGGTATTGACTTAGGGCTGTGGAAATTAACATTCCCCTGGTGTTCTGTTTGCTGTTTTATTTTTTCCTGAATTAGGGCCCCTCAATCGTTGGAATCAATGGCTTGTTTTCCTGCCGCAAACCTTTGTCCTCAGTATTCTAGTTCATCCCCAAAGAGCTTCTGCTCTCCATGCCCCCCACCCCAGCATATCCTTTAGGTATTCTAGACTGGAATAAAATGGTCACTATTAAGAAATATATTGAAACATGGGGTTTCTTCTCAACAGCCAGGATCCAGTTGAGACGATGATTCAGCCTTTTTCCAAGTTGTTAGTTACTATATTGACTGCCTTCTCTCTCCCACCACATCTCTCTACTCTCCCTCCCTCTTCCCCCCAATACCCCTCCCTCTGCAATAATTGTGCTTTAGAAAGCTCTGAAAGGCCTGCTCTGTTTCTGACCATGGCCTCCTTTGAAAAAGAGATTACAGTGATTAAAAATAACAAGTTGAGGATTCTCAAGGGACTTCCCTTATAAGAGGACAATTTGCAGGACCAGCCATTCCCAGATCCCAATTTCAAGCCAAATAGAAGAAAATCAGCTGAAATGTTCAAGAATTGATTGAAAATAAAAGAGGCTCTTTTGTCTGTCCAAAGGTCTGTTTATTAGGAAAATAAAGCCAGACCCTGGCTAATGAGAGTGGCTTTTCCTAGATGCTCTTTAAAGGGAAATTTCAAGGAACTTGATGGGGAAAGAATGTCCAGTTGAGATTACAAAAACTTGTCCAACTTCAAGCATAATTGAGGGATTTAGTCTAAACCGGGAGGTTTGGAGACCTCCAAAGCTGCTTTGCCTTCTTTTTCTTTGTCTCTCTTTGGGGCGCACACTGCCATAAGAATGTGTGTTCCAGAGTGTCCCATCTCCGCCTGGTAGAATGAACACAGGCTTTGATGTTGGCTGGGTCTGTTTCCACTTCAGCTCAGTCACACATTCACTGTGTGACCTCAGGCAGGCAGCTTTACCTCTCTGAGCTATAGTTTCTCCAACTGTAAAATGAGGCTGCTTCTCCCACCGCCCACAGCATAGCTATGAGAATTAGAAATACTCCATGTCAAAAGAAACTGTCATACAGTAGGATATATATATATATATACACACATACACACACATATGTATGTAATGTTATGAGATCATTATTTATTTTGGAAATAGAAGAATACTTGGCAGCTAGCACTGGATGAGATATTGTGTTAAGTACTTCCTACGCATCTCACTTATTCCTTCCAGTACTTTGGGGCAGTTTATTATTTTTATTTTATAGATGAGGACACTAAATCTCAGAGAGGTTTAGTAACTTGCCCATGGTCACACAGCTATAATCAGTGGAGTCAGGATACAAACTTAGGGATGTCTAACTCTTGAATCTCTGCTCTTAACCAGTCTTCTTCACTGACTCAATAAAATAAATTAGGAGTAGACTGAATTCACCCAGCTACCCTCAGCCTTCTAGATGTTGTCTTTGTTGAAGGAAAACAGCAATAGAAAATCAAGATAATAACTGACAGGGCTTCCCTGGTGGCGCAGTGGTTAAGAATCCACCTGCCAATGCAGGGGACACAGGTTCCGTTCCTGGTCTGGGAAGATCCCACATGCCACGGAGCAACTAAGCCCATGCTCCACAATTACTGAGCCTGTGCTCTAGAGCCCGTGAGCCACAACTACTGAGCCCGTGAGCCACAACTACTGAGCCCACGTGCTTAGAGCCCATGCTCCGCAACAAGAGAAGCCACCGCAATGAGAAGCCCCTGCTTGCCGCAACTAGAGAAAAGCCCGCGCGCAGCAATGAAGACCCAACGCAGCCAAAGATAAAATAAATAAATTTTTTAAAAAAAAATAATAATTGACATATCTTGGGACACAAAATATGAAGTGATGGGTCCTTATTTACATTTTCTTTTTATAGACTTCAGTGTTGCATTTCCCCATAAACCAGAAGATTAATTTAGAAACACGAAGAACCTTGCCAATCTTTAGCCAGTTCCTTTTGTTTGTGGGGAAACAGAAACAAATTGAAAATAAAAAACCCTAATTTGACTGTTGTTTTGTTTTTATATGCAGATATTATATGCCTGTAAAATTATGTTTGAAAAGTATACATGTAGAATCTGAAAAATTTAGGCTGGATAAGGTCTTTTAAATAAACTATTTATTATCTAGTGTTTTTTTTTAATTAAGCACTGCTGATGATTAACTGTAATTAATTATAAGTGACCCCCCACCTCTCCTCTTTTCTTTTTTTATTAGGTAACTTTAATTTTTTAACTTGTGCTCCCTTTTCATAAGTATTTAGTTCAAATAGATAATAAAAATTAAAAGATGCATGCGTATCTACATGCTTAATAGTTGTGGGGATTGTTGCTTTGAGTTTTATGAAACCAAAAAGAAAACAGAACATACAATAAAATGAAAGCATAAAAGTTGGAATTTTTCAAGGCTTTAAACTTGTGTACTTCCCATACACAGTTAAGTTGTTCCATTCCAGCTGGCTGACTCAACTGGAGCAATGGGCTATAATTGCTGATATGTTTGCAAACATGCCATTAGCTTGTTATACAGAATGTCAGATGTAGGTCGATACCAATTTCTGCAGGGAAAAAACACTTACCATCTTGTATTAGTCAGGATACAGGCTAAGCTCATGTTACAAAGAGACCCCAAAATACAGTGTTTTAAACAAGAGATAAATGGGAAATCCAAGATGATGGGTGGCTTGTTCCACAAGGTCAATCAGTACCCCAGGTTCCTTCCATCTTGTTGCTCTGCCATCTACTAGCACTCTGCAGTCACAGAGTGACAAGTCACAGTACCTGAAATGTGGCTCGTCCAAACTGAGTTGTGCTGTAAGCGTAAGATGCACACTGGTTCTTGAATAATTAGTATGAAAAAAGAATAAGCTTCTCATTAATAATATTTTATATTGATTACATGTTGAAGTTATAATTGTATATAGTAGGCTACATAAAATATACTGTTAAAATTAATTTTACTTGTTTTACATTTATTCCTACCGGCTACTTGTTAAGTAAAATGAATTCCCCCTGGCTTGAGCTTATTTCTATTGGACAGCACTGTTCTTGGGAGTTGTCCTCATCAGCATGGTGACAGCCAGCTCACTACCAACACATCTGAGTTCCAGTCAGCATGCAGAGGGGAAAGGAAGTAGAGGCAAGCAGCTTTCTTTTAGTGATGTGACCCAGAAATCACAAGTAGCACTTTCAAACACACTCCTTTGCTAAGAATTTGGTCCCATGGCCACACCTAGATGCAAGGGAGCCTGGGAAAGATAGCATTTAGCTGGGCATCCACATGCCCAGTGAAAACTTTGGGGAGGGATGTATTTTTCAAAAGGATGAAGGTGAAAATGGATTTGGAGGGGCAGTTAGCCGTCGTCTGTCACATGTTTTAATGCATAGTCATGTAAAAACAATGTTTCATGTTCTCTTTCTCAGTGATAGGTGGTCTAGGTGGGTCTTCTCAACAGCACGTGAACTGATATTCCTGCTAAATGAATCAGTAGGGGAAGGAGTGTTGATGTAGGTGTGTGTGCATGCACGCGCGTGTGATGTGTTGATAGGGTTCATACTGAGAAGAAATAAGGGGCCAGTGTGTCAGAGTAGCCTGCTCTGTCTCACCCTTCCTCAAGGAAGCAGCAAGGAAGGGAAGGAATGAAGGGAGAAGTGGATAAAGCAAGAAAATGCAAGAGAGGGAGAGGAAAAAGGAAAAGAGGGGGAAGAAGGAGGAGGAAAGGAGGGGAAGGAGAAGAAAGAAATTGAGAGAAAAGAAAAAAACCTCACTGGGATATATATTTAGAATGAGAAAGAAATAATTTTACGGAGGAGTCCCATTCTTTTTTAGTTTTAAAGTCTTAACGAAGGCTATCATTCTCATTCTCTTAGTGAGTAGATAAATTCCCCCAAATAAGATCCCATTGATCATGCATTGTTTTATTAAGATTAGTTTAAAAATAAGTGGGCTTCCCTGGTGGCGCAGTGGTTGGGAGTCTGCCTGCCGATGCAGGGGACACGGGTTCGTGCCCCAGTCTGGGAGGATCCCACATGCTGCGGAGCGGCTGGGCCCGTGAGCCATGGCCGCTGAGCCTGCACGTCCGGAGCCTGTGCTCCGCAGTGGGAGAGGCCACAACAGTGAGAGGCCCACGTACCGCACAAAAAAATAAAAAATAAAAACCAGAATAAAAATAAGTGCTCTTAATCTGCTGTGGAATTTACTAAATTTGCTGAGATCAAAAATTTTTAAATTGAAGTATAGTTGATTTACAATGTTGCGTTACTTTCAGGTATACAGCACAGTGATTCAGCTAATACATATTAACTGAATATATATATATATATATTCTTTTTCAAGAGAGGAGTCCCACATTACTTGAGGATTAGAGTCAAGAGGCACTATGGAAAGCAAAAATCACATAAGTCAAAATTATTCCTTAAAAATCCTTTGCAATTTTACATAAACAATCACATGGATACTAGATTCAATCTAGCCTTATTTATGTGCCCCAGCAGATAGTTTTGTTAGTGGGGAATAGAAACAAACTGACATTTCTCAGTAAGTCCAGCACTTCTATTTTTCCCCCCAGCATTGGAAGAGACCAGTGTTTCCTCGGTTGAATACTAGATAAAACCATTGGTTTGTTGGTCCTTAAACACTGACATGACAAGTACGAAATACTCACTATCTGATGGACTAAGGGAACCCAGAGTCACAGCTCGTGACTGTCACACTCACACATGCATGCGTGTATTGAACACACTGGCAAGTGGCCCATATGATCTCAAGTATTATTTCCTTTCTCTGTTTTTTCTCTGATGGTGCGCAGTTGTGTCTGGTTCCTGTCATATGCACCTCTCTGGAGCACCTACAGTGGCAGAGAGCTCACTACGTCACGTAAAGCTTTCTGTGTGGCTAGCCAGCTCATTTTTACTAGGTGTCTTGGCTGGGCTGGAGTTGAGGCTAGGATAGGAAAGGTAAGGATTTAGGTAACACCACAAGAAGACCTTTATGAGCTCTACATAGACAAGGCTTCTAACTTTCACAGACTATTCAAAACTGCCGTGAAAAGTTGAGGGAAACTTTAAACAGGGGCCTGCTCACATCCACTGATTTGCTGAGGTCTAGGAGACCCACGGGAAATAACTTGAATCCTGTCTACAGTTGTGGTTCAGATGTTTGCAAACACAGACTAGGTGAGAGGGGGAAGGACAGGGAAGGGCTGCGAGCACATAATATTGTGTGTGGGGGATGGGAGTGTGGGGAGGTGGGCAGACTCAGACAGGCGGGAAGAACTGAATGGGGATTCTGGGTGCTACAGGAAGCTCTTCTGATGCTCTTCGTCTTCCCCCCTTCCTCCTTTTCTTCTTCTCCTTCTTCATTTTCTTTTCCTCCTTTTCTTTCTTCTCCTTCTCCTCACAGCAGCAACCTTGACCTTTGAATTTTCCAAACACGCCAAGCTCATTCCCACCCCAGGGCCTTCGTATATGCTTTTCTCCATGCCTCGAATGCTCTCCCCCAGATCTTTGGCTCACTTTGTCTTTTGAGTCTCAGCTCAGATGTTATTTCTTTAAACATCTTTAAAGATGTTATTTCTTTAAATCTGACCACCAATTTATGTTTCTCATTACTTTGGCCTGGTTTTATTTTCTTCATACCCCTGAACCACTCTCTGAAATGATCTTTATCATCTGCCTCCTCGAGCTAGAATACAAGCTTTCTGAGAGCAAGGACTTCGCCTTTGTTATTTGCCGTTTTATCGCCAGCACCCAAAAGAGTGTGTGGCCATCACAGGCACTGAATCATTATTTATCGAAAAGTGAATGTATCATTTAAACCCCAAGAACCCCTCTGAAAGAGAGAAGTGAGATCTCCCTCTAAGGGAGCTGGATGGAAGGAAGGGAAAGCATTTCTCCCTCTGCAAGAGGGAGGTGAGGCCAAGGAATGGGGACAGATGGCAAGGATCTCCATGTGGTGGCAGCAGAGAGAAAGGATGCTCACTCAGTGCCCTGGGGGCATTGGGTGGAGGCTGAGGGCAGGTAGACGGTCCGGGTCCAGGGTGAAGGCTGTTGGAAGCGAAGAGATCGGCAGTCATATGCATGGTGGGAAGCGGGATCGTTGGTTGATGGTTCAGAGGTGAAGAGCACAAGGACAGCAGGCAAGAGAGCAAAGGGAAGGAGCTGCCAGCCTCAGACACTGACTCTGATTACATGGAGAATAGGGCAGAGGGGATTGTTGATCCATCAAGCGTAGACACCAGTTATTAAAGTGACTTTCCCTGGAAGCAGCTCTTTGTGGAGTCATTTGTGTGATTTCCACACCTAGTTATGTGTAAGAATCACTTGGAAAGTTTAAAAAAATATATATATATCTTCACTGGTTCCACCCCAACAAAGGGCTGGATTCCAGGAATCTATATTCTTTCTTTCTTTTTCTTTTTTTTTAAAAGCAAGATGGTGAGACACAAAGAGAAGGTGGCCAAAAGGTGGCCACTTCTCTGTGAATGTGCTTTCCCACCCCCATCTCTCCCAGCCTCACCCCCAGCCTCCTAGTCCCACATACTTGGTCACATCGCTGCCCTATCCTGTTTCTGTCGACACAGTGGCCAATGGCATGTCCTCAGAGCCAACACAGTGGTGACATTCCCCTGCCTCGGCCGAGGAGTGGTGGGGAGGGAAGAGCTGTGAGCTTCCTCTAGGTGACAACCCTCGCAGATCAGCAGAGCCTGAGCTAAGGTGACCTTGTTGTGCATCTCTGCTGCCAAAGACTGCCTCCCGTGTAACTTCCACTCATCACTCCGGGTTCTGTCCTCTGGAGTCCAGCAGATTAGGTTTCCCCTTGGCCATATGTCAGCCCTTGAGATGTTTGTGAAGAAACAGGTACTATGATTTCTCTTCTGATTAAACTGCCCTGCTTTCTTCAACCATTCTTTGTAGGACACTCTTCCTTATTCCCTTGCACCTTGGACTCCAGATGTGCTCTGATCAGGGTGGAACATGGCAGGATAATTATCTCCCTTGTTCTGGACACCGTGTTTGTGTTAAGCTTGCCAGGTCTTGTGCTCGCTGTTTTGGCAGCTGTGTTGTACTCTGGAATCACACTGAGCTTGCAGCCAGCAAAAAATTCCTGTGATTTGGTGGGAAGGCTTGCTGCCCTCCTTTCCCTGTACTAGTGAAACTGGTCCTAGGACATAAGCTCTGACATGATTCCCCATTAGACTTAATCCAGCATATTTGGGTCCATCACGGTAGCTGTCAACCATTCATGAATCTGGATTCTGTCACTGAATGACCTATCCATATAGTCTAATTTTGGATTATTCACAGTTTTGACAAGCAAGCCTTAGAAGGCTTTAGCTAAGAAGTTGGTAAGAGTGATGAGCAGGTCAGGGCTTAGGACAGAGCATTCTGACATCCCTTAAAATCTTGCTCCAAAGCTGACATCTAATTAAAATAGTACTGAAGTCAACTGATTTTCTGTTACCTCAGTGGCACTTAAATACTAACAGCCACCCTGCTGGTCAGCCACCTCAGTTTAGTCACAAGTACTGTTTCTTTAGCCTGATAATGAATCTTACAGTCTAGGCAGAATTATTTTCTTTGTTCCAAAATTAGTCAGGAGTCTTTCCACTGCAAGTGACAGGAACAAAGTCTAACTAAAGCAAAAAATAGAATTATTGAGTCCTATATTTGGAAAGTCCACGGGTGGATCTGGCCAGCTTCAGGTATAAATGGATCTAGGGACTTGAACAAAGTTCTCTCTCCCCCCTCCCCTCCCTCCCCCTCCCCCCTCCCTCCCCCTCCCTCCCCCCCCTCCTTTTCTTTCTTCCTTTCCCTTTCTCCTTTCCTCTCCATCTTTTCCATTCACTCCTTTTACCTTCTGTCTCTCCTTCCATCCTTTACCTCTTGGCTGTGTTTTTATGTGGTGGCATAATTTTTCTTACTGCAGATAAACTTTCTCCCAGTGCCAGGGAAGATAGCTGTCAACAACCTTCAGTGAAAAGACTTTCATTTCTGTAACTGAAACAAAAGCCTTTCCCCCTTTACTTCCAAGCTGAAAAATCCCAGGGAAGGATTCTGATTGGCCCAGCTTGGGTGACATACCCAGGGGAATGGAGTACATTACGATATGGAGATAGACTGCATCTGGGTCACAGTCACTTCTATGACTTGCTATTTCAGGAGGGAGAAGGGGGACTGTGATTGGCAGCCCCGAAGATCACATGGTCAGTGTAAGGGGAGGTGTGGGGGTCCTAGACAGCATGTGTTCCTTAGAACTTCCTACCCTCCCCCAGATACATTCTCTTGGCTGACATATCTCCAATTCCTCAGGAGTATTCTTCCCATCCATTCCTCTTCCCAGCCACATATTGGTTAGCTCAGGACCCATTCACCTGGTTCCCAGCTAGTCCATGATGAGAGAGCACATGGGGGAAAGAATGAACTTCTATTGAATGGTTGCAATGTGCTTCATATACCTTATCTCATTTAGTCCTTATGACAAATGCATGAAATGATAACGATGATCCCTACTTTAGAGCGGAGACTCATTGATCTTTAAATATATTTTATTAATTTATCCAAATTTATATATACTTACTATTACAAATATTAATTCATTACTTGTTAGGATAACAATAGAAGTACTGTTACTGCCATCTTACAGGAGATTGTCAACTGAGGTAATGAGAAGTTAAATAATTAGTCCGAGGTAACACGTAGTAAATAGAGAGGAATTTGAACGCAGGTCTGTTAGCTACATCCATTGTGCATCTATAGGTACAGCCCTTACAACTTTAAATATGCATGATCTTTAATCTGGAATGAGAGGTATTTCATCTCTTCTGGGGAATGCTGGGAGCATTCACTGAGGAAGTTCATCCAAGCGAACAGCATAATCCACCCTCACCACATGCACTTGCTCGCCCTTGGACTTTTAGCCCTGCCTTCCTATCTGCCAGCCTCTCACCAGCATCTTCTCCTGCCTGCTCCTGGCTGGGTGGGCTGAATTGCCAATTTCTAAGTAAGGTATGCAAGTGCGTTGCAGCTGCCCAGAGCTCCACAAGTTAAGCAGAGTTGGGAGGGGACCACCATGGCTTATGTAATGCTCCAGCAGTCCTTATAACTAATCCCATGTTACAAGTTAAGGCAGAAGCTCAAGTTCATTGTGGTTGATGCGTGGGGTGGGAAGACTGGGCATCTCAGTAACATATAGCAGGTGGATGGCAGGGGCTGGCCTTGTAATGGAACTGGGATCTGGTTCAGGACCTTCTCCTTGAGGCTGGGGCTGGAGGGGTCCGAAACCCAGAGGTAGAGCGGGGAGGGTGATGGCCCTAGAAAAGATCCAGTGATGGCAGTGGGCATAGCAGAGGCACTGGAGTTTATGTTAGATGGTTGACAAACCAGCATTTGAAGGGCTCAGAAAGTTATTTGGGAAATAGGTGGGACTCATGTGTTCCTGTAATAAGGAGGGGAGAACTCCACATTTGGTGGAGATTTGAGGTCAGGCTTCTGTGTGAAACATCAGTCCTCATACAGACAGGCCAGAGAGGCCCTTGCCACTGAGCTGGTTTTTAGGAAAAGGCTGTAATCCAGTATTCACACAGCTTCTAGCCTGATCTTCCTAAAACACAAATCTGAATACGACACTCCCCAACTCAAACCCTTCAGTGCCTCCTCATCACCTCCAGGGTGGTATCTGCACTTCTTAGCCAAAAGTCTTCAAAGCCCTGCTATCTCGCCCCTTCTCACCTTCCTCCCCTAGCCTCTTATAACACTTCCCTCCCAGCTTGCAACTAATGAAATACAGAATTACTTCTGGTTTCCAAGGCCAAGACTGGCCCACCATGCCTTTCCCTCTGCCTGAGATGGTATTGCTCCTCTTGTCCACTGGACAATCTCCTATACCTCATTCAATTTGTAGCTCAAATGCCACCTCCTCCTTGAAGTCTCCTTTAACTCCCCCAGTAGATTCAGATGTTCTCTCCTCTGGGATCCCAGAGCACTTCATTCATACCTCCATAACACCCGTTGTATGTTATAAAAATATCTGCCGATGTGTCCTTTTCTCCCAGCTGTTAGGCTGTGTGCTCCCAGAAGGCAGAGGCTGGGTCTTTTCTCTCTGTGTCTCCAGAGGCGTAGTTCAAGACAGACTTGGTCTCTGCTCTCACAGAGCTTACAAGTGATTAGGGGAGACCAGCATTTAACAAGTAATTCACAAATAAATATTTAATTAAGACTGGTGAGAGGTATTCAAGAAGAAGAAAGGCGTGTTGAAAAGCTATATCATGTGGGGGTGGGAGGGGCTGAGACACCCTCACAGGGCTCACTGTCTGTGGTATGAGCCACTGCAAGGATACTCAGTTCATTATAAGAACTTACCCAAATCTCCCCATAACCTGGCCCTGTGACCATCATCCCCAAAGACAGTGATCTCTGCTGCAGTCCCATCAGTGGTCCTACATTGGCACCTACTAGAGTTTTTCTCTGGAGGTTCAAACATTGTCCCCAAGGGCCAGCTTTTTGAAACTCACTGTCTGTTAATGAGCTAGCTAAGCATCATGATCTTTATCATCATCACCGTCGTCATCATTTTGATCACCGTCTTCATCCTCAACATCACCGGCACCACCATCATCATCCTTTACAATTCTGGATCCTTTATATGTGCCAGGCGCTGTGGTAAATGCAGTCATCTCTGCATTCCTATAGAAAGGTAATATCGTGAACCTCATTTTTTAAAAAACGAGGAAACGGGGAGGTCAGATACTCACCAGAGGTCACACAGTTAATAAGTGGTGGCTCTAGGATTCTAATCTGAAATCTTTGCTTTTAACCTGTTCCCCATCTGTGCTCACAGGATGGCTCCAAACGGGCCTTTTTAAAATTTTATTTTAATCCTTCATAAGCTTTTTTCTTGAATTTCCTGGGTCTCTTAATGGCCTCTTTTGGGAGGCACTTGGGAGGAGTCACTAGAGAGAAGATTCTATTATTTATTGCCAAGTAGCCATCTTCAGTCATTACTGGGACTCAGAACACGCTGCACATTTGTTCCTTTCAGGAGAGATTCATATAATGGGCTTCTCTAGAGAGATAGGGTCTCCTCTCTTCCTTCAAATTATACGGTGTAACACAGTCATCACCACTGATAATTATGGCATGAAACACCACACAAGTTCAGCCCCCAGAGCCTCCGTCTTCTGCGTTGTATTGAATAAGGTAGAGTAGAACTTTAGTTTTCTAGAATTTACAGGAACGCATCATTCCAGGAAGCCGAGGTTATGGGTAGCCCTTTAAGTGCTCTGCACAGATATACAAAAAGATGCCTACTTACCATTCGGAAACACTGTTTAATAATATTCTTATCAAAACAAAGCTTACGTACAGAAAAGCTCACAAATCATGCATCTTGGTGAATTATCACTTGTTGAATACACTCATGCAACTGGCACCCAGATCAAGAAACAGAACATGACCTGAACTCCAGAAGCACCCCTGTTCCCTCCCAAATCAGCACTGCCTCCCCTTTCCCGCACTTGTAAGCACTGACCTGACCTCTAGGATCATAGATTACTTTGCCTGGTTTTGAACTTTATATAAATGTCCTCATACTTTTTGTATTCTTTTGTGTCTGTCTTCTTTCACTCAAGATTATGTTTGTGAGATTTACCCGTGTTGTTGTAGGTAGAAGTAATTTGTTCATTTTCATTACTCTAAGGCATTCAATTCTATGACTGGCCACAACTTATATATCCATGGCTGCTGATGGACATTTGAGTGTTTCCAGTTGGAAACGAATAATGTTACTATGAACATCTGATAGGTGTCATTTGATGCACTTATGTCTGCATTTCTGTTGATTTAAGGGTGGCAGCACTGAGTCATAGGGTATGTATAAGCTCAGCTTCAGTAAATGCTGCTGAAGAGTTTTCCAGGGAAAATTGCTCATATTCAGTTCATCAGTAGTGTGTGAGAGTTCCAGTTAACATTTGATAATGTGAATCCTTTTAAGGTTAGTCAATCTAGTGGAAATGCAGTAGTATTTTATTGTGGATTTAATTCTTATTTCCCTGTTGACAAATGAGGTTCAGTGCCTTTTCGTATCTTTATTGGCCATTTGGGTACCTTCTTCTGTGAAGTATTAGTTCATGTGATTTCCCTATTTTTTTTCTTTGGGTTCTCTATCGTTTCCTTATTGGTCTTAGAGAGTTCTTTATATATTTTGGATAAAAGTCAATTTATATATTTTGGATAAAAGTCCATTTCTGGTTAAATGGATTGCAAATACCTCCTTCCACACCATGGCTTACTTTTTCTTAGCAGTGTCTTTTGATAAGCAAAATTTTGATACCATTCCATTTACACATCTTCTTTATCATCAGTATTTTTTTTTTTATGTCCTGTTTAAAAACTCTTTCCTACTTCAAGGTCATTCATATTTTATCTTATGCTACTTTCTAAAACCTTATTGTTTTACTTTTCACATTTAGCTCTACAATCCATGTGAAATTTATTTTCTGAAAGATGTGAGGCAGGGCTTCTCTGGTGGTGCAGTGGTTGAGAGTCCGCCTGCCAATGCAGGGGACGTGGGTTCGTGCCCCGGTCCGGGAAGATCCCACATGCACGGGCTAGGCCCGTGAGCCATGGCCGCTGAGCCTGTGCGTTTGGAGCCTGTGCTCCGCAGCAGGAGAGGCTGCAGCAGTGAAAGGACCGCGTACCAGGGGGGAAAAAAAAAAAAAGAAAAGATGTGAGGCAAAGACCAAGATTCACCTTTTTTACACGGTTTCCTAGTTGTCATTGAAAATATCTTCTTTCCCCCACTGCTCTGCCGTATATCCTTAATGATAAATCAAGTTCACATATATTTGTGGAACTTTATCTGGACCTCAAACTATTCAGGCCTATTTTTATTTCCTTGTTATGGTACACTGGCTTAATTTCTAGAGCTGCATAGGTCTCGATATCTGGGAATAGAAGCCATCCAACCTTGCCCTTCTTTTTCCAGATTGCCTTAGGTATTCTTGGCCCTTTGCATTTTCACATCAATTTTAGAAACGGCTTGTCAATATCACAGAAATCATGCTGCGAATTTAATGTAAGTTGCACTAAATCTCTAAATCAATTTGAGAAGAATTGACATCTTTACAACCCTGAGTCTAGCAGTCCATTAACATGATTCAGTGAATGTAATTACATATCAACTCTGTGCTAATCACTGCTGAGCTAAGATGTGGTTCTTGCCTTTGAAGGACTCACAAATAGGTAAACAAATACTTACACACAAAATATGATTTAATGTGATCATCTCATCACTGATAATAATAAGAGCTAATATTTAATAAGTGCCTATTATCTGCCAACCATGATTTTAAGAACTTCAGTGCATTAGTTATGTTTTACACTGATACTTTGAGGTAAATGCTGTTATTAGGCCCATTATATAGGTATTTTTAATCTTAACAAAGTCCAGGGAAAAAGAGCACCCAGGTCTTGATGGGAAAGTCAGAGGAAACAGGAAACATCACAGAAAAGGTGAAAATTTAGCTGATTTCTAAAGAAGTTTGCTAAGAATGGAGGAGGTAGAACATTCCAAGCGTATGAATAGCATATGGAAAGAAAAAATACTGTAGGGTGAAATGATATATGGCTTTCCAGGAAGCTGCCAGTGAGCGAGTCCCAGGACTGAAATGCAGTGTGGCAGGGAATGGAAACGTGGCTGATAGAGCTCTCCAGAAAGGCAGAGTCTGTGGGCCTATCAGTCTTTGGGGTTTGAGCTGTAGCCTGAAGGCAGTGACTGTGCAGCAGAAATTGACTGCTGGGTTCCCCAGAAGCAGGTATTATTCATTCCCTAGGGCTCCCACGTATAGAACCACAAACCGGTGGCTTAAAACAACAGAAATGTATTTGCTCACGGTTCTAGAGGCTAAAAATCTGAAATCAAAATGTCATCAGAGGGCTTCCCTGGTGGCGCAGTGGTTGAGAGTCCGCCTGCCGATGCAGCGGACACGGGTTCGTGCCCCGGTCTGGGAAGATCCCACATGCCGCGGAGCGGCTGGGCCCGTGAGCCATGGCCGCTGAGCCTGCGCGTCCGGAGCCTGTGCTCCGCAACGGGAGAGACCACAACAGTGAGAGGCCCGCGTACCGCAAAATAAAAAATAAAAAATGTCATCAGAGTTGGTTCCTTCTGGAGGCTCCCAGGGAGTTTCTTCCATGCGTCTCCCAGCCTCTGGTGACAATCCTTGCTGTTCATTGGCCTGCAGATGCCTCACTCCAATCTCTGCCTCTGTCATCACCTGGCATTCTTCCCTGTGTGTCTCCATGTCTCTTCTTCTAAGGACACTGACCATCTTGGACTTAGGATTACCTTAACCCAATATGATCTCATCTTAACTAATTACATCTGCAAAGACCCTATTTCCAAATAAGATCACATTTCCAGGAACCTGGGATTAGGATTTTAACACATATTTTGGGAGGACACAATTTAACCCCATAACAAACCCTCAGATGAGGATTTGGGTGCCCTTGACTTATTAAGGAAGTGCTCCCAGGGGAGGCCAATAAGGGAGTGGGGAACTGGGACGGGGAGGAAGAAGCCTTGCCAGCCCATGATCCCAGTGAGCTCTGATTCTGCAGGGCCATTTCGAGGTGTCAGGTACCCCTCAGAATGGTCATCACCTGATGCAAGGTAGCTGGGCCTTTCACAGTAGGCAGAGCAGACGCCAGTGACCAGGGACGAGCTGCAGGTGCTGGCCTCTGGAAGCAAAGGCACATCAGCACCAGGGTCACATTACAATGGTACAGAGGAATTTGAGGTGATCTGGGCAGAGCACCTTTACTGTCTGCTTCTTGTTCTCTGCTCCCCTTCCTCCAGAATTGTGTAGAATAGCCTTGAAAGCTCTCCCACCCCACCCTAGATAACCTCCCACTGCTGTGGGGCTGTCTGTCTATCCCTCAGAGATCTCAGTTCTTTCTCCTGACATCATAAGCATCATTTTCTGCCTGCCACTGCTGTGCAACCACATTTCTTACTCTTCTTTACTTCTTTGTGCTTTTTACTCATCCTTTCTTCCTTCCTATCTGACCTTTTATAGACATCAGTAGCCACCAGTCAGAGTGCACCTTCACTTTTGTGGGATGAACTGGCTAACCACAGCATGAGACGTGCAGTCTTTGTCTCCAAGTGCTTCTCTAAGATGTCATTGTGTTGGTGGCTCACGGACCATTGCTGAATTTTCCTAGATGGTGGTTTTAAGTTTTGGACTTTTGGAATATTTCATTTTCAGGACTGAAACTAGAAGACTAAATGCCCCTCCTTAACAGGGGGTTGCTTATCAGAATCACATAAATACTATAGGTTCAATGAATTGATTTTTAAATTTTGAAAACAGTCGACACTTACGGAATACACACACTATAGATATTCCTATATATGTAGGAATGTAGAGCAATGAGTGGAGTGTTAAACTGGGGAGGGGGCCAGACCCAAAGCCTGCCTCTGGGTGGTCTTACTACCTTCAGCGTGTCTGTTGACATTTCTGTGTCTTTGTGTCCTATTTGTGAAATTAGAGGGCTTGGAATGGAGGATTCTTAGGATAGCACTAATAGTCTATAATTTTATGTTTAAAGAATCTTAGCATTTTAATGTAGGCAGTAATTTAGACCTCAATTTACATCAGTTTCAAAAAGCTTGAATGGAGCATCTCTTAGATGCCAGGCTCTGTGCTAGGTGATAGGGATACAAAGAAAATGAAAACCCAGTTCCTCTCCAGCATTAACTCACAGTCCAGTGGAAAAGGGTGGTAAAAAATAGAATTGCAATCCAGTGCAAAAATTGCAATAAAGGATTTCCATCTCAGGGGATTGTAGATACAAAGGGAGGGGCAAACACCATTGCTAAGATCCCTGAGCTAGATGTCAATGAATACCTAGTTCTCTGGGTCAATGTGGGAAGGAAGAGTTTAAAGTAGGTTCATAATTCCAACTGCTGTAACAAACAATCCCCCACAATATAAGTTTATTTCCAGTTTATGCCAAGTATAATATGGATGTTTCTGGTCCATGAGTGATTATCTGTGTGGTTATCCAGAAAGGTTCCTTACATCTTGTGGCTCTACCATCCTTCTCCTGGGGCATCAGAGTCCTCTGCTGGATCTCCTGCATTCAGCAGGCAGAGATGGGAGAGGAAGAATGGAGAATCATGTAGAAAGTCTGGATGGGCCAGGCAGGAAGTGGCATGCATCATGTCTGTTCACACTTTCCACCGGTAGGACTGGGGCACCAGCAGACCAAACTGCAAGGGAGGCTGGGAATGTGTTCTAGCTGAGTACCTACAACAAATAGGAAATGTGTTTTGCCACATCTTACAGGAGTTTGTGCTGCAAGCAGCTGGATCTCTCTTGAGCTGATCTGTGGAAGTGTAACATTAGATAACTGTCAAGACTAGAGTTGCTGACCAGGGACTAGTTTTGTCAAGTTGTGGTTACTGAGAGAGAGCTCACCTCAGCCTTGGTTGATTCAAGAATTCCTAAGTGAGATTGTAGTTCAGACGTTTAGTAGGTTCTGAAATGTGAGAGGGGGCTGGGTGGAGAGGGTGAAATTTCACTACTCTGCAGAATAAGCCTTTCCCACTGACAGCTGCCCCTGCTACCCACAGGTCTGGGATGTTGGGGAACTCAACTTTTATCCGTTTGATGAATGGAAGGCAGCTGATTCTTACGCTTATCATCTGCTTTCTTCTGTCTCTGCAGTGACACTTTCCGCTGCCCCTCCCTCTTACTTTAGAGGATTCACATTGATCGCCCTCAAAGAGAACAGAGAGGGTGGTAAGGAGGAAGACCATGCCGGGACCTTCCAGGTAAGACCCCTTCTGGGCTTTTCCAGGGACCCCTGTCGCTCTAGTAGGTAGATGCCAAGTGAAAGGTGGGCCGGATTGAGGAGGCTGAGGGTAAGGAATGGGGCAGGTATCTGAGGGGGCTTCTCATGCAATTCCCTTGACCATTGGTCGGGTGAGCCAGGTCCATGGAAAGACCTATAACGGAGTAGGCAGCAAATGCCTCGCGTCTACCTTAAGGCCTTGGGGCTTGGCCACCAGGCAGGGCTCTTCTGGGGCTCACAGTACCTTGGGCAGCAGACAGTCCAGTGTGGTGGGAGCGCCGAGAACCCTGCCGAGGCACAGATGTGTTTCCTGTGCAGCCATTTCTCAGTCGACTGGCAATTTTTAAGTGTAAACGGAACAAGAGCTTAGGCTGGCCAGACTGGAGGGAGTTCAAAGCACGGGAGAAGGACTATTAAGGGAACGAAGAGATTGATTTATGAGGGAAGATTAAAAGAACTAAACATGCTTTGCTTGGCTAAATGAACAGGGCCGAGTTAAAGAGGTGGTAATGGTCTTTAAATGTCAGTCCTTGCAGAGCAGCCTCTTCCAGGGGAGGCCTCGTTTGACTTTGTATAAAAGGGCACAGCAAGACGAAAGTGGGTCAGGAGAAGAAAGGGAATCTCAAAGACAAGGGCCCTGCCAGTGAGTCATATTTCACCGTGGAATATTCTTCCAGGGGAAGTGGCAGGAACATCACCCCCTCTCAGAGGTTTAGAAAGAGGCCGGCAAGTTGTCAGAACATGTCCCAAAATGACTGGGGCGATCCTAGGAGGAGGCGCGGCCAAATCTGCTGTAACCATTTTTCATCTCAAATTTCCATTGTTCTGGAATCCATTTTTATCTGGCATTTGCAAACTCAGAAGGAAAAAAAAAAAACTCAGGAAGAATACTTACACCCATAGCTGCCTGCTGGGGATTCTGGTACAATTTGTGGGTTCCACAGAGCACCCAAGATATCTTCCCCATCCAAAGATATCTTTAACCCCTTGTGGGCAGATTGTAGTTTTGAATCCTGTGATTTAAAAAAAATGTCCAGAGTTTAGGATTCTGGACTTCTGGCCTAGTGGAACTGTTAATTCCATGATGATTGTAATGTGCTTCTATGGACCTAGATGTCAGGAACTTCCTTGGCATGTATCTGAAGGAGTTACCCGGATACAACCAATATTTGTTGGGTACTCACCATATGCCAGACACTTGGTTAAGTGCTTTACCTTATCTTGGTTTATCTTAATTTAATTAGTTTACCTTATCTTAGTTTGATTCTCACAGCAACCAAGTAGATAGGAACTATTATCCCTATTTTATAGATCAGGAAATTGAAGCTAGAGAGATTAAATCACTTACCTAAAGTGATTTAATAGTAAATAGTAAGGCCAGGCTTCTGTCTCGGGTGTCTGATTCCAGTGACTACATGTCTTCCCTATAGTACAGAACAAGCTCCTGGCCAGGTGTGTTTGGACCGTGCATCAGCAAGATTGTCATTATAGGGAAAGGAAGATTCATGCATACGTTCAGCCTATAAAGCACTAAAATAGATTCCTCTTGTTCTTGTTGTTCTAATTTACCTGGAGGTGTGAATGATTTATAAGATTGGGGCAGCTGAGAGATCTGGGTACCTGAGTGTCGGGAGGGATAAAGTTCTAAGAAGGGAAAAGTGGGGGGTGGGAGATGAGAAATGTGATCTCAATATTCACCCAAGCAAAATTTATCTGCTTTAAAATGTTGCTTAGATGTATATACGCAGAAGAATTGAAAGGAGGGACTTGAACAGGTAGTGTATAGCCGTGTTCATAGCAGCATTATTTACGAGAGCTGAAAGGCAGAAACAACCCAAATGTCTACTGATGGATGAATGGATAAACAAAATGTGGTGTATACATACAGTGGAATATTATTCATCTTTAAGAAGGAAGGAAATTCTGACACATGTTATCACATGGATGACCCTTGAAGACATTATGCTAAGTGAAGTAAGTAAGCACAAAACGACAAATATTGTCTGATGTCACTTATATGAGCTACGCCGTCAAATTCATAGAGACAGAAAGTACAGGGGATGTGGGGCAGGGGGAAACGGAATTATTGAACAGATGCGGAGTTTCAGTTTGGGAAGATGAAAAAAGTTCTGGAGATAGGTGGTGGTGATGCCTGTTCAACAGATGAATGTACTTAATGCCATGAACTGTACACTTAAAAATGGTAAATTTTATATATATCCTGATAAACACACACACACAAAATGATGCCTGAGTTAGGCCAGTGGGGACATGGCTTCTTTCTTTGATGCCGTTTTAATTCAGTAAACTGATAGTCCTCTCCAGCTCACTGTTGTCTCTTCTTGGCCAAATCTTGGTCCTTGCAACCAGTTGGTGAATACAGGGCCCTGCTCACAGTGGGCAGTAGGTAAATGTTTGTTGAATGAATAAATGAACAAATTATTCTTTCTACTAGTGCCCATAACTCAGTCCTATTTGGGATTGTTCCAGAACTCCTATCTCTATGCATCCATCCTTCCTTCTTCTCTTAGAGCTTCTGACATCCTTTCTTGTTACATCACAGTGGTTCTCAGAGTGTGGTCTCTGGACCAGCAGCATCAGCACCATCTGGGAACTTGTTAGAAACAGAAAATCTCAAGCCTCACCCAGACCTTCTGAATCAGAAGCTCTGAGGGTGGGGCTCCCACAGCCTGTGTTTCAGCAAGCCCTCAGGGTGAATCCAATGCCCACTCGAGTTTGAGAACCAGTGTTTGACATGAGACATGGATCCAGCCCATCCAACATGAACTTCTCCACCATCGCATCAACATATCTGTTGTTTGAGCCCTAGAGGGATCAAAGTGGGAAACACACATGAAAAATGCCTAGCATACAATAATAATGCTTGTATGCCGGATACTGTTCTAAGTGGTTTACATTTTTTAACTGATTTAATCCTCAGAGTAACACCATGAGATAAGCATTATTATCCTGTTTTTCACAGGTGAGGAAATTGTGGCACAGAGCAATTCAGTAACTTTCTTAAGACCATTCAGCTCTAAGCAATAAAGCTGGGATTCAAATGCGGGCAGTCTGGCTCCAGATCCCTGCTCCCAACCATGTATACTGCCTCTCAATGTGTACATGTTAAGTGAAAAAATGAGAGTGTCTTATGACTTTTTTATGGTAGTAGTCTCTAGGTCAAGAGCTTTATATTCGTTATCCTACTTAGTTCTCATAGCAACCCTGGGAAGTCAGGATTGTTATACCCATTTTCCAGATGATGAAACTGAGTCTCCAAGGGGCTAAGTGAATTGACCAGAGTAATCCAACATCCATGGAGGTGGAGTGTGGGGGAATGGGAGGGAAGGGACTCTGTGCCAGTGATTTTCTCACACTCATCTCCCCACCCCTGCCCTGCCCTGCCCTGTGCATTAAATGCACACTTCACTTGGGTGCCCAGTATCTCCAAAGTTAGAGGGGGAAGAATCATTACTCATGCCCCATCCTACCTCTCCTGCTTTAGACATTGTGCTCTCTATGCTTGCGCCCCTCCACTCTAGCATAAACGTCTTTTCTCTCTATACCAAAGCTGTCATCTTTGGAGTCATTTATTTATTCATCTGCATTTACTGAGGGTCTCTGATGTGCCAGGAGCTAAGGTAGGCACTGGGTTTACGACGGTGAGAAAAACAGACATAGTCCTGCCCTCAAGGAGCTTACAGCATCTTCCTTGTAATTGTGCCTTATATCAACAGGAATGGCAGACAGTCAGCAAGTCATCAGCTGGAACATGAGCAGATGATCAGAAGCTACAAATACTGATGTAATTTTTAAAATATATGCATGGCAATTAACAAATACTTAGATATACTTCTTTGTTAACACCCTCACTCCAAATATGACAGCTTTGAGGACTTGACATCAACAACAACATTCTAATACCCTTTAAATCTGGTGGAAGATTACATTCTTAATTCTAAAAGTAACTCTGAGAGCGGGTGATTTTGCTTCTAAATGAGAGCCCTTACTCAGAGAGCACGGACTCACCAGGTACAAAAGAAACTTTAAAGCAAACTTTAATGCCCCTTTAGACTCAGTGGGGAGGGACTGGGGCTGCTTGGGACTGGGAGGGTAAGGGTTACAGCTCTCACCACCCCGGCAGAGGCCCAGGAGAAAGGGGTGGGGCTGCCTTCTCTGCTTCCAGCTACGGGTCCAGCGTGGCAGCTTTGGCACAGACTAGGGTATCTGTCCCCAACTGCCAGAAGGGAGAGACACGGGAGTCTGATGAGCTAGCTGGGTGTACTCATGGTTAATTGAAAGTGACAAGGAATGCAGCAGCTGGACTGTCGGTTCAGAAGTAATCCACCAATCCTTTAAAACTGTATTGTTCAAAACGAGTTGCTCCCAGGAATGCTCGTGGCCCAGCCAACTGCCCAGCTCTTTCTCCCTCCTCCTTCAGGTCTCTGCTCAGAAGTCCCTTTCCCAGGGGGTGTGCCCCATCACCCTATTTGAAACTTCATTTCCCCCCTTCTGTCCCTGAGCTGAATTCCCTATCCCTCTCCACCACTTAATTTTTTTCCATTGCCTTTATTGCCATCTGACGTGCTATCTGTTTGACTTGTTGAGCATCATCTGCCCCCTTCCACTAAACTGTAAGCTCCACGGGGCCGGGATTTTTGCCTGTCTTGTTTGCTGCTATATTCCCAGCACCTTGCCCTGTGCGCCTCACAGAGTAGGCACTCCAGTTTGACAGAATTTTAAGCACAGTATTTGTACTAAAATTCAAGCTGCTAGTTTATAACACCATCACTTTATTTTATTTTTAATTTAAGGCCTACATGCATCAACTAGTTTAGGGAATAGTCTGCCAATCAAAGGAAGAAAGCTTCATTATAAAGAGGAATGTTTGCCTAAGATTCCTTATCAGTACCATACAAACAAGTATCTTTTAATAACTGATTATTCCATATTCTTTTTTTTTTTTTTTTTTTTGCCGTACGCGGGCCTCTCACTGCTGCAGCCTCTCCCGTTGTGGAGCGCAGGCTCTTGGCGCACAGGCTCAGTGGCCATGGCTCACGGGCCCAGCCGCTCCGCGGCGTGTGGGATCTTCCCAGACCGGGGCACGAACCCGTGTCCCCTGCATCGGCAGGCGAACTCTCAACCACTGCGCCACCAGGGAAGCCCCCCATATTCTTAATCACCTGTTTATAAACTATTTCCATTATCTCTTCACTAACAATAAATATTTATTAGCTGCTAATGAGTTCTGAGCCACGTGAGACGCTAAATGAGTTTTCAACACTTCTAAAAATAAACTGCTATTGCAAGCCTGTTCTTAGGAATTCTCTCTTACTTTATAGGAAAACTTCCTCTTTTTACACTCACCTAAGCTTAATCGTGACCCTTATAAGATATTGGAATTTTTCAATCTACTATTCACTACTATAAATAACGGAGTAAAAGTTTCTTGCATAAAGTTTTTTTCCTTATTTGATATTAGTTTGCTAGAAGAGATTCCCAGAATTGTAATTACAGATGCAAAGGATATGGACATTTTTATATTTTTGCTATTGTGTTTCAAAGGTGATTTCCACCCCCCAGCCCTCCCCCAAATTTTCACTCAGCGCTCTTTTCAACAACTTGAATGTGGGCATTCCGTCAGAGTAGCCACACCCACTGATATGAAGGGAAACATATATTCCCATATCAGGGCTGGGCGTGACAGGATTTGGGCAGGTCAAACTGATAGACCAAATCTAGCAAGATGAAAGCTAGTGGAAGAACACAGAAAGTTACCTACTTAGATCCAAATAACCTACTGCACCTGTACAAGAAGAGCGATTTGGATTTATGGCAGCACGTTAAACAAACAAACAAAAACAAAAGAATCTGAGGATTTTTAGTTGCCTGTAAGTAAGTTCAGAATGAGTCATTCATGAGATGGGACCACAAAACACAAATGAGGTCCCAGTATGCATCATAGGTGCATGAACACATAGATTGTCTTACGGGATTCTGATTCCATCCTGAGATAGCCCGTAATATTCTCTTTCTTTTCCTGTAGAGTACACCTTTCTAGTGAATGGATATTACCATATAAAACATACATTGCTTTCTTTCATTCATTTACTTGTTTATTCAAATATTTCCGTATCATTTATAGCACCTACTTTCCCTTAAGTGTGGTTATTACAACTTACATACTTGCTTGTAGGATTATTTGTTTAATATTGATGTGCCATAGCAAATTGTAGGGCATAATCATATCTATTTTGTTCACTAGTGTATTTCTATCAACTAGCACTGTGCCTGGCACATGGTGGACACTCAATAAATATTAGTTGGGATGATCTAATAAAAGCAGTAATTACCAGCTATGTGAAAGGCAACATACTAGGCTCTGAGCATACCGAGATGAATAATTAAGGCCTGGTCCGTGGTGTTAATTAGGAGGTCAAGATCTACAATAGAACTTCGCAACCCTGGCACGCTAGGTGTACTGGCCGAGTACAAAATGGATTATAGGAGAGCCTAGATATTTATTTCCTTGAGTATTGGGGTGGTCTTGTCTGTTTACTCGAAATGCGATCACTTCCTACCTGTGACATAAAGAGACTTGTATAGAAAGAACTCTATTGCAGCATACTAAGTGTTAAATAATTGCTGCATGTGTGCAAATAAGAAAGCAATCATTTGTAGGAAGCGAGGAGTGAGAGCTGATTTGGGAGAAGAGAAAGGATATTTATAGAGATGGTAACTTTTTTTAAATTGAAGCATAGTTGACTTACAGTGTTATATTAGTTTCAGGTGTACAACAAAGTGATTCAGATATATATTCTCTTTCAGATTCTTTTCCATTATAGCTTATTATAAGATATCAAATGTAGTTCCTTGTGCTATACAGTAGGTCCTTGTTTTTTATCTATTTTATATATAGTAGTGTGTATCTATCAATTCCAAACTCCTAATTTATCCCTCCCCCCGCTTCCCCTTTGGCAACCATAAGTTTGTTTTCTATGTCTGTGAGTCTGTTTCTGTTTTGTAAATAAGTTCACTTGTATCATTTTTTAGATTCCACATATAAGTGATAGCATATGATATTTGTCTTTTTCTGTCTGGCTTACTTCACTTAGTATGATCATCTCTGGGTCCATCCATGTTGCTGCAAATGGCATTATCTTATTATTTTTTATGGCTGAGTAATATTTCATTGTGTATGTGTGTATATATACACACATACACAAACACACACACCCCACACCTTCTTTATCCATTCATCTGTTGATGGACACTTAGTTTGCTTCCATGTCTTGGCTATTGTAAAAAGTGCTGCTGTGAACATGGGGTGCATGTATCTTTTGGAATTAGAATTTTCTCTGGATATATGCCCAGGAGTGGGATCACTGGATCATATGGCAACTCTATTTTAGTTTTTTAAGGAACCTGCATACTGTTCTCCATAGTGACTGCAGCAATTTACCTTCCCACCAACAGTGTAGGAGGGTTCCCTTTTCTCCAGACCCACTCCAGCATTTATTATTTGTAGACTTTTTGATGATGGCCATCCTGCCTGGTGTGAGGTGATACCTCACTGTAGTTTTGATTTGCATTTGTCTAATAATTAGAGATGTTGAGCATCTTCTCGTGTGCCTGTTGGCCATCTCTGTGTCTTCTGTCTCTTTGAGACAATAACTTTTGAGTTGTCTTTTGGGTAGTTTTAAAGTTTGCAGGTGGACAATGGGTGAAGATAAAGGGTTTGTGTGAAAACCACTATACTCTTTCCTCTATTTTTTTTTTTGAAGTTTAAACCATGTTTCATGTTTATTACTTTCCAACACTAAATTTTGTTTTAGAAAATTAATATGAGAAAAAAATAAGTAATAGACATTTGTTATATTTAAAATACTTAATTTTTGGTTGTAGTGAACAATATTTCATTTCTGCCCTCAACTAGTTTAAAGTGGAAAAGCACCTAACTAAATGCAGAACTTAATACACACTTAGAGCTTATAATTTAGTATAAGGGAATTAGAGACAATATACAACATAAATAAAATATACATGTGGTAGGTAATAGGGGTAATGGGAAAAATAAAGCAACTGGAATGGATAGATGCAATTTAAAATGGTGGTTATGGTGAGTTGCTAAGATAAATGGCATTTAGGTAAAGACGTAAATGCTATGACAGAGCAATCTTTCCTCTATTTTAAAACTTGCTCTATTTTAGTGTTTCACTGTATCTACTTTGACAAGCACATAGAGACCAGTGAAGGCACAGTAAACGTTTTCTCGAATGAATGAATGAACGAACGAACGAACAAATGAATGACCCAGGGGATGGATGACATGCTGTGCTAGCCCCTTCCCTTCAGGAACTGACTCGGTGTACAATGCCTCTGTGAGCTGTGATCCTAAAGGAACCATCAAAAGGACATATTTAAAAATCAATATCAAGACCTCTTCTTCAACACTTAGTTTTCGTTTTTTAATTGATGTTTAAAATCATTTAACATTGCTGCTTATCATTTAAAATAAGGAGCAGTGTGGCATGTGAGTGCCTGGGCTGGATGTCTGTCCTCAGGCTGCCATAGCCCTGGTCCCTGTTGCCTGATACCAGAAAGGACAACAAGTAGTTTCCTTCCAAGCAGGCAAGCCCTGAGTCTGGGGACCAGATGCCTTATCAGGACTTGAGCATCATTCCTCTCAACAGAGCACACCCTTGTTTTGTGATGGAAAATACAGAAAATGGTAAATACAGAGGATAAAGAAGAGATAAAATTAGTCATCTTATAATCTAGAGATAATCATTATTAGCATTTGGGTATCTTTTCTTCTAGATTTTAAGTGTGTACACACAACACACACAGGTATATGTGTAAATTAGCTCCTCTCTTTCTAGAGGTGGCCATTTAGAATTTGACAGTATCAGTGGTGGTCACACAGTTTATTATGACAGTAAAAAGCATCTCTATTTTGAGGCTGATCTTCCTCCAAAAGGATCATGTATCTCATTATTTTCCAATTCGAGCTTCACTTTTCTATTTAGTGGGTGTCTGGAAAGAAACATGGGTGTTTTGGAGTTTGCAGATGCGAGCTCAAATTCTGCCTCTACCAACTGGGTGAAGAAGTCACTTAATTTCTCTGAACCTTAGTTCTTACATCTATAAAATAGGCGTGATAAAGATTGTTTGGAGTATCAGATGAGATAATTTATGTAAAATGCCCAGCACAGTGCCTGGACATAATCAATGTCTCCTCCTTCTGAGTCAGCAGCCCAGAGCCCTTTCTACCTTTCTGTGTCCAGTGAATCACAAACTCCACCCCTCTGTAGATGTGGCAGACATCTCATCTTAGGTATAACTCACCAGCTGTCTGTGTGCCTCTACCAAGTGAGGAGAGAGACAGACTTCTTCAATTCTTTCTATCTTCCCTGTAATATGATTGGGAGGCTATAATATAAAGTGAAAAATTTCAGTGGATACATGATACCCAGTAAATAAAAACAAAATTCTGTGGGTGCTAGCTGTTTGGCTGGGCTCAATGACTGGCTTTGTGACCTACTCCACACAACAGCTTCACCGAAAATGGGATTCAAATTGTACCTTGACAAGGTCTCTACACCTCAGGGAATGAGCAGATGGAGGAAACCACGACTGTCACCTCCAGGTACTGACCGGTCTAGTTGCTTCATTTATTTTCATTCTCTCACTCCAGGCTGTAAGTTTCACAAGAACAGGGACTGTCTGTCTCTTTCACCACTGCACAACCAGTGTTGGGTGCAGTATCAGATGCTCAGTAAATATCTGTCACAAAAAGAAATAAATGTATTAATTTCCCGTCAGTCTCAGACCCATCCCATGAGGTAGGCACTATTGTCATCTCCATGTTACAGGCAAGGTAACACTGAGCGAATTAGAAATGTGACAAAAGGCACAGAGCCAGTAAATGGCAGTGAGCAAGGATTAAAACATCTGCAGTCTGTACCATTTTCTCTATTGAGCATCTCTTGTAGCTCCAGGGGCAGACGTATGGGAGAGACAGACATAAATTGACTACTTGGTCCCCTAAAATCCTTTCTGGGTCATTCCAGGGATCACATCAGGTTTATCATCTCACAGCACTTCATTTGCCATGACCTCTGAGTTTCCTGATACTCATGTCTTACTTTCATCCTATTTAGATTCTGTGCCCCCTACCCCATCTCTGAGCTCTCAAACACTTGGTACATCCCTTTATTCTAGTTCTTCACACACCGTGTAACCCTGATGTGTTAAATCCCTATTTGCCTACAAGATTCTGCAAAGAGGCAGGAATCTGGGCTACAGCCATCTCTGTATTCCCACGGCCTCACGAAGACTTGGCACTGGCCAGTTCATAAATGTTTTCCAAATTGGTGGATGACTGCTGCTGGAATTTCTGGCCCTACCCCCTTGTTTGCTGGCATTACTTGGTCTCATGCTTTCTTGCATGGGAACTAGCATTGTTTCCACATCTATTTTTCTAAAGCTCTGGAAATCATTTGCAAATACATGACAGAATTGTTTAGCAGACAATATATAATGTTTACTGCTCCCAAAGCACTTTTATCATGTATGTATTAAGTAGCTTAAAAATGTCAATAAGTCACTGTATGGCCTTGCAATCCCCTCATCTTTAGAATGAGAATGATGAGCCTTCATTCCAGACCTAACTTTACCTTATAGGATGGATCGTAACTGGTTTTACAAACTTGTAAGCCATCTGTATGCTTCTTAAAATAGTTAAATCCAAAGAGCAGATGGATCATAGTTTACTTAAACAATAGCCTATTGTAGCATATTTAGGTAGATCTGTTAAATATTATAAATAATTTTTATGAAGAAAACGTTTTCATTCATTTACTTATTTTCAACAAATATTTACAAAGTCTATTATGTACAAGGCCTATTCTAGGCTGTGAGTATATAGCTGTGACAAAACAGGCAAAAACCCTTGCCCTTATGGACATTGTGTTTCTAGATTTTAGATCATTTCCATGGGATAGAGTCCCAAGTTTCTATATCAAATAGTTTCTTGGCTCTTGACATATATTGTTATATCACTATTTATCACAGCTGATCAAGTAGGAATTTGAGTAGAAGCCTAGCTCAGAGCTTACTTTTAGAGAGAATGTGTAACCTTTGTCAAGTTACTTGGTCTTGGTTTTTCCCCTTGGACACAAAACTGTCCCTCCCATTGACCCCCAGCTGATATCCGATGTTGTCCCCTAGTCCTTCATTTTGGGGAGGCCAAGATGTTGGCTGGAAAAAGTTCCCATCCATCTACCATGTGGTTACTAAACCCCAACTTGCAAATCCCATTCTTGTGCAATTACCTTCTTGTAATCAAGACCTCTTCAGCATTTCAAGATTCTTCAAATTTGGCACCTTTTATCCAACATAGGTAATTACGGTCCTCACAGCCTATGTCCCTGCAGACTGAATGAGCCTGTATCTTCAGCTAAGCCCCCAATGCATGCTTCAGGGACTGTGTATTTCCTCTTCCCTCTGCCCAGGATGCTCTTCCCCCAGATATCCATTAAATCCCACACTACCTCACTTCTTTCAGGTTCCTGCTCAGAGGTCTCTTTTGTCAAAGAGTCCGTTTCTGACCATATTTTATAAAACAATACCCCCATAACTCTTAATCCCATTTACCCTGTTTAGTTTTCTTCTTTTGACTGATCACCACCTGACATGGTTGGTATGTGCTTGCTGGTGTGTTAGCTATTTTCCCTCACTGCAACGTCAACTCTACAAGAGTAGGGACATTGCTTTGTTCAGCACTGTGTCTGTTCAGCACTATCATGGTGTCTGGCACATAGTAGGCAATTAATAAATAGCAGTGCCTTTTTGAATTCAGCCCTAAAAGCCGTTGTTCTTTTTGACAATGAAATGATACTGACTCTATGTAAAGACAAGGATTCTGGCCCACGCCCTGCACTCCTTTCCTTCCCAAAGTCAGCTGACATCCCAGGGCTTCCTCGCATGTGCCCATATGAGGATGCGTGCTCACCCACACCTCCTGGCCTGTTTCCAGAGCAGCCTGGACTTGTGCAGCTGTCTTTCTGGATCCTAGTATATAGCATGTTGCCTGAATCCCAGTATAATTGTTACCATTTTAGTGGCAACATAGTCACTCCACTTCTCACTGACTGCATAAGCTTGGGCCACTTAATTTAACCTTGCCTGTCAATTTGGAATAATACTAATTCAAAGATTTGTAACGGTTAGATAAGGATTGCCAGTTTCTGCTGTGACATGTTAAGAACTTAGAAATCACCGCTCCTGTCCTCACAAGACAAAAGCTGAAAAATTGAAAATCAACAACTCTAATTAGATCCATCAGTGAGTTGAGGTCACAAGGCAAACTGCCCTTCCTCACCCCCAAACTGGAGAGACAGGGAACACTGAGAATCACAGCTTATCAGGAGCAGAAACTGCTGCAGACAGTAAGTGATCAGAATACTTACACAGTAATTGATGAACAGCTACAGGCTGAGCGTGGACTAGCTTCATAGTCAAACTCCTTAGGAGCCCAGTGTCAGGGGATCACTACATGTTTGTGAATTTTACCTCCAGGATCCCTACCAGGTTCTCACAGTGAAGATCAGAGAAAAATCCTCTCCTGTTTTAGGCAGAGGGAGGGGGAAAGTAACCATTTTGAAGTATATCCAGAGCATTCTCCTTAACAAAGATCTTCCCTCAAGGGAAACTACCAGAGCCTTACCTGACCCGGGGCGGGGGGAGGGCAATTAGCCAGCTCCAGCCCGCTCTAGCATTCTTGTCTCATAAAGGGAGTAAAAAAAAAAAAAAAAGGCCAAGAAACTCTTCTAAAGGTCCCGGCCCAGAGATGATGGCCTGATTTAAAAAAAAAACCCTGAGATTTAATCATAGGATTCTAGACTGCTTCCCCTTCCCAATACTTGACCATCACATTAACAGGGCTTTAGTATAATAACAGTGGATTATAACCAAGAGAGCTTCAAGGCATAAACTCTATTTATGAAGGAGTTTCTAGAGAAAACCAAAGATAATAGGGGAGACAAAAATCAAGACACTGGAGGAGACTGAAGCCTCTGACACCCATACTACAGCAAACATTAAATGCACAGGCTAACCCATACATAGCCAGATGAACATAAAACCTCACACTAAAGGCTTATTTGCCTCAGTTCCTATTATCCTGTGGATTATGTCTGGCTTTCAACAAAAACTTACAAGGCATGCTAAAAGGCAAGAAAAAACACAGCCTAAAGAGACAAAGCAAACATCAGAACCAGACTTGGATATGATAGATTTCAGAATTACCAGACTGGATTTAAATAGCTATGATTAATATGCTAAGGACTCTAATTTTTAAAATTGAACAACATGCAAGAACAGATTGTAATGTAAGCAAAGAGTTTGACATTCTAAGAAAGGATCAAAAGGAAATGCTAGAAATAAAAAACATTGTAACAGACATGAAGAACGCCTTTGATGAGCTCACCAGTACACTGGACATGGTCAAGGAAAGAATCGTGAGCTTGAAGATTTCTCAGCAGAGACTTTGCAAACTGAAATGCAAAGAGGAAAAAAAGGATGAAAAAAACCAGAACAGAATATCCAAGAACTGGGATAATAATCAAAGGTGTAGCATACGTATAATGAATGGTAATATGAAAGAAAGAAGTAGAAGTATTTGAAGATCGGATGAAATAATAAATAAAGAAGACTTATCAAAGTCAGTAGCTGGCTAATACTGAACGATCAATAAATGCTAGCCATTATGTAACTACCACTGTTGTCATCATCATTTGATAGATCAAAGTACCAGAGGAAGAGGGAAGAGTTTGGATCAAAAGGAACCTTTTAAAGAGGATGTAGTCTTGATCAGGGTTGGGAGGGAGATTTCTTTATTTGAGACAGGACAAAGGCAAGGGAAACTGGTGAAAATACATAACAATTTGAGTATGAACAAGAAATGAAGGTAAGAGTTCAAATAGGGTTCTCTCCATATAATTCTGACTTTGATAATAATATCTCCCTCACAGAATTATTGAGAAAATTAAATGATGTATAACAGTGGTTTTCAAATTGTAGTGAACATCAGAATCTCCTAGGTTCTTGTTTATAATGCATCTCTCTGGTCCCCAACCCAGAGAATTTGCTTCTATGCATCTAAGTGGTTGAGGAGTTGGAGCAGAGGACCCAAGTAAATTTGATACAGGTACTCCACAGACCACCTTTTAATAAATATATAAGCGTATTGATTGTAGCCTGGCCTGAAAGATGCTCAACAAACTTTTTTTTAAAGTAGTTAGAGGCAAACTCACCTGCAGAGGGGCAAGGACAGAGCTGAGGACTCAGGAGATGGAAGAGGCTGGGAACAAGTTACAGGAAGGATGTGGTAGGAAGTTCATGAGAGATGGACACAAGGATTACCTGACGACAGAGAGACGCAGTTTAGAAAACACACATTCCTAGGAAGAACCTTCAGACTAGATTTGTAATTCTCTCCATCAACCCTCGGGAGCCTGGTTACAGGAGTCAGTGAGCAGGTGGTGTGATTTTCCCAGGGCTGGCAGACCCTGGGGTACAATGGAAGATGGGAAGGCACGGGTATCCAGCCATGGAGAGAGGAAACCAGGGTATCATTGAGAAGGTTGGTCAGAATCCAGGCTGGGGAGGCGGCAGTGCCTCCAATATCTCCCATCATAAAACAACCCCAAAAGTCCTAGGACCCCATACCCCACATCTCTTCTAACACTTCCTCATTTCTCTGCCTCCCCTTCAGAACCAAGCATCTCAAGAGAGCTGTGCCTACACGTTTTTCCCATGTCTTCACTGTCCATTCACTTCTCAGCCCACACCAGGCTGCATTTAGCGCTTTTATCCACCAGAATGGCTCTTGGCAGTTCCTCAGTGACCTCCATGTTGTCACATCCTCCTTACACATCCTTCTCCATCGGAGAGGGCTCACCACTACTTGCTTCTTAAAACACTCTCCCTTCATGCCTCTCTGGTTTTATTTATTTATCTATTTATTTCTTTATGTATTTTTTTTTTTTTTGCAGTACACGGGCCTCTCACTGTTGTGGCCTCTCCCGTTGCGGAGCACAGGCTCCGGATGCGCAGGCTCAGCAGCCATGGCTCACGGGCCCAGCCGCTCCGCGGCACGTGGGATCTTCCCGGACCGGGGCATGAACCCGTGTCCCCTGCATCGGCAGGCGGACTCTCAAGCACTGCGCCACCAGGGAAACCCTGTATTTATTTTTTTATCGAAGTATAGTTGATGTACCGTGTTGTGCCAGTCTTTGCCAAGGGGGAGAGGTGTGGGGGAGGGAAGGATTGGGGGTGTGGTTTTATTTATTTATCTTTCTCACTATGGCTGTGCCTTTGTTTGCTTCTCCCCTCTATATGACCTCTAAATCTCTGTTTCTCAAACTTGGCACTTGACATTTGGGGCCAGATAATTCTTTGTTGTGAGCAGCTGTGCTGTGCATTGAAGGGTGTTTAGCAGCATCCCTGGCCTCTACCCACCAGAGGCCTGTGGCACGCCCTCCCCACCCCCCACCCAACCAGTAACAACAACCAAAAATATTTCCAGACATTGTCCAATGTCCCCTAGGGGATGAAATCACCCTTAGTGAGAACCACTGCCCAGATGTTGCACTCTTCCAACTCAGTCCTATGACCCTTTTTGTCCTTTCTCTACACTCGGGCTCGTCTATTGCTGTGGCTCTAAGTGCCATCTCATGATAATGATGCCCATTTACGTTTCACTTAAACGTTTTGTTGCCCACATCCATGTTCTAGACCTTGGGCTGAGATACAGGATAAATTAAGACTGTGCCTTTTCAAATTAGCGTGGATTTCAAACCCTGTTCTACTCTTGCTACTGTAAGACTTTAGCCCTCCTAGCTTCCATTTCTTTGTCTGAAATAATAAAGAGTTCAAACCTGTAAAGACAATCATTAGAGTCCTTGGCACATAGTAAGTTCTTAAGCATTAGCTATCAAAACTATCATAACTTTCATAGTCATGACCACAGCACCTTAAGGGTATGCACAATGGGCTTATGAAGCACAAAGGAAGGTCTTGTTTGCTTTGTTGGGTTATAGAGTATTGAGAGTTCAATTCTAGAGCCTATGAGACCCAAGTTCAAATTCTGATTCCACATCTCCACTCTGTGGCCTCTCTAAACCTGTTTTTCCCTCCTTGTGAAATGGAAGAATAATAGTACCTACTTCATTGGGTGACTCGAATAAGGTAATTCTAGGAAAAGGGTGTAACGTGATGACTAACACATGGGGACTTAATGAACATTAGCAATTATTGTTAGGGGAGCATGGGAGAAGCTAATCTTTAACTGACTCTCAAAGCCTGAAGAAAAGGCAGCCCAGGCAGAGGGGAGAGCATGAGCAAAGGATTGGAGGCATGGAAAAGAGTGCTGTGATCTGGGAATGGCAAGAAATTCCAGGATGCTAGAGCATGAGATGAAACTGATGAAAGGCAGAATCTAAATGCCCTTCCATGCCAGTTTAGGACTACAGACTTATCCTTTTACTAACTGTGACCAGAAATATGTCTGTTGGCAAGGGAGAAGGATACTGAAGAGTTTTAGACTAGGGGAAAAAAAATCTTAGTTAAATTTGCATTTGCAAGCTCTTGTCAATCTAGAAGAGTTTGGAGAAGGTAAAATCAGATACAAGAAAGCTGGTTAGGAGATTGTGGCAAGAGCATCAGTGAGAGATTACAAGGCCCACCCATCACGAGATGAATGCCACAGACATTATAGAGAAGCGTAGCCAGGGTTCTTGATCACTTGAGTACGGGGACAAATGAAGGGCTGAGTAGGACTCTGAGGCTTTATGCTCAGCCTTGGGTGGTAGATGGGCGAGTGCATTGAACCCTTTACTGTCTCTCCATTTAACTGCCCTCTCCTCTCTTCTCTCTCCTCTTGTTACCGAACTGAACTTGTGTCAGCCCACCTGGTGCACAGCAAAGCCAATCTAATCTCACTGGGTTGTGGTGAAGAAAAGTACAGCATGCAGGGCACCAAGCAAGGAGAATGGGCAGCTTGTGCTCAAAAGACCCTGTTGGCTTTCAGGGACAGGTTTTTGAAGGCAACATTAGGAGTAAGGTTTGCAGGGTACCTGATCAGCTCATGTACTTTCTTCTAATTGGTTGGTGTTGAGGTAACAGGGTGATATTTCAGGAATCTTAATCATCAGTCCTCTGGTTCCAACCAGTCTAGGGTCTATCGGCTTGAGGTCAGCATCTTCCACCTGGGTCTTAGTTTCTACAAAACAACTCAGAGATATGTATCAGATTGTTATGTATATTCCTGGATGAGGAGCTAGGAGTCCTGTGATTCTGTTTTATTGCCAAACTATGTTGAGAATCTTTTCATGTGCCTGTTGGCCATCTGTATGTCTTCTTTGGATAAATGTCTGTTTAGGTCTTCTGCCCATTTTTGGATTGGGTTGTTTGGTTTTTTGACTTTGAACTGTATGAGCTGTTTGTATATATTTGAAAATTAAGCCCTTGTTGGTCGCATTGTTTGCAAACATTTTCTCCCATTTCGTAGGTTGTCTTTTCATTTTGGTTATGGTTTCCTTTGCTGTGCAAAACTTTTAAGGTTCATTAGGTCCCATTTGTTTATTTTTGCTTTTGTTTCCATTACTCTAGGAGACGGGTCCAAAAAAATATTGCTGCGATTTACGTCAAAGAGTGTTCTGCCTATGTTTGCCTCTAGGAGTTTTATAGTATCCGGTCTTACACTTAGATCTTTAATCCATTTTGAGTTTATTTTTGTATATGGTGTTAGAAAATGTTCTAATTTTATTCTTTTACAGGTAGCTGTGTAGTTTTTCCAGCACCACCTATTGAAGAGACTGTCTTTTCTCCATTGTATATTATTGCCTCCTTTGTAATAGACTAATTGACTATAAATGTGTGGGCTTACTTCTGGGATTTCTATCCTATTCCATTGATCTATGTATCTGTTTCTGTGCCAGTACCATACTCTTTTGATGACTATAGCTTTGTAGTATAGTCTGAAATCAGGAAACATGATTCTTCCAGCTCTATTCTTTCTTCTCAAGGGTGTTTTGGCTATTTGGGGTCTTTTGTGTTTCCATACAAATTTTAAAATGATTTGTTCTAGTTCTGTGAAAAATGCCATTGAAAATTTAAAAGGGATTGCATTGAATCTATAGATTGCCTTGAGTAGTGTGGTCATTTTAACAATATTGATTTGTCTAATCCAAGAACATGGTATATCTTTCCATCTGTTTGTGTTGTCTTCAATTTCTTTCATCAGCATCTTATAGTTTTCAGAGTACAGGTCTTTTGCATCCTTAGGTAGGTTTATTCCTAGGTGTTTTCTTCTTTGTGATGCGATGGAAAATGGGATTGTTTCCTTAATTTATCTTTCTGATATTTTGTTGTTAGCATATAGAAATGCAACAGATTTCTTTATATTAATTTTGTATCCTGCAACTTTAATGAATTTGTTGATGAGCTCTGGTAGTTTTCTGGTGCTGTCTTTAGGATTTTATGTATAGTATCATGTCGTCTGCAAGCAGTGACAGTTTCACATTTTCCTTTCCAATTTCGATTCCTTTTATTTGTTTTTCTTCTCTGATTGCTGAGGCTAAAATTTCCAAAGCTAAATTGAATAAAAGTGGTGAAAGTGGGCGTCCTTGTCTTGTTCCTGATCTTAGAGGAAATGCTTTCAGCTTTTTACTGTTGATTATGATGTTAGCTATGGGTTTGTCATATATGGCCTTTATTATGTTGAGGTATGTTTCCTCTGTGCCCACTTTTTGGAGAGTTTTTATCCTAAATGGATGTTGAATTTTATCAAAAGTTTTTTCTGAAAAAAAAAAGTTTTTTCTGCATCTATTGAGATGTTCATATGGTTTTATTCTTCAGTTTGTTAATGTGGCGTATCATATAGATTGACTTGCAGATATTGAAAATCCTTGCATCCCTGGGATAAATCCCACCTGATCATGGTGTATGCTTCTTTTAACGTAGTGTTGGATTCAATTTGCTAGTATTTTGTTGAGGAGTTTTGCATTTCTGTTCATCAGTGACACTAGCCTGTTATTTTCTTTTTTGTGTGTGATACCTGGTTTTGGAATCAGGGTGAAGCTGGCCTCATAGAATGAGTTTGGGAGTGTTCCTTCCTCTGAAATTTTTAAGAATAGTTTCAGAAGGACAGGTGTTAACTCTTCTCTAAATGTTTGGTAGAATTCACCTATGAAGCCTTCTGGTCCTGGACTTCTGTTTGTTGGGAGTTTTCAAGTTACTGATTCAGTTTCATTACTGGTAATTGGTCTGTTCATATTTTCTATTTCTTCCTGGTTCAGCCTTGGGAGATTATTCCTTTCTAAGAATTTGTCCATTTCGTCTAGGTTGTCCATTTTATTGGCATATTGTTGCTCAGAGTAGTCTCTTACGAACTAGTTTCTTGACTGCTTTTCGTTTGTCTCAGCATTCCCTCACTTCTCTAGTTAGTAACTGCTTGAGTCTGCTCTTCGGAACTCAGGGAAGGCCTAGGAGACTAAAACCTTTTTCTGCAAACAAGAAACGGGGGACATGGAGTAGCTTTTGTATCTGGGAAGGTCCCACAAGGTCCTGCTCAGTTTCACTCCTCATCTAAGCTTATCGTCTCAGTAACACTCCTGCCATAGCCCAGAATTTCCTTATCATTTATCTCTGCACCCAACTGACAAACCTGCAACCCTGATGAACACATCTCTTCCCTTTCTTTGTGCTTGCACCTGAGCCCTGTACATGGAGAAAGTCACACTGCTGTGCATTTTGGTGGACAGACATGGTATTAGTTTCCTAGGACTGCTGTAATCAATTGCCACAAACTTGGTGGCTTAAAATAACAGAAGTTTATTCTTTCACAGTTCTGGAGTCCAAAATTCCAAAATCAGTTTTACTGGGCCCAAATCAAGGTGTCAGCAGGACCATACCTCTGAGGGAGAACCTGTGCCTTGTCTCTGCTGGGTTCTGGTGGCTGCCCAAAGTCTTTTCTTTGGGCAGCCACCAGAGCCATGCCACTGCAGCCCTTGCCTCTGTCTTCATGTTGCCTTCTCCTCTGTGTCTCTCTCTCAGAACTCCCTCTGCCTCTGTCTGTTAAGGACACGTGATTACATTTAGGGTTCATGCAGATAATCCAGGATAAGCTCCTCTTCTCAAGATCCTTGAGTTAATCACATATTTTACCATATAAGTTTATATTCACAGGTTCCGGAGATAAGGAATTGAGTATATTTTTAAGGAGGGGTGCATTTTTCTGCCTACCATACACATCCACTCAGGAACACTGACCTTGGGGACCCTCATCCTGCCTGGCAGTCTGTCTAAATGACTCTCAAAGGTTTTCTTTCCCACATCCCTAACACTGATGTCCTCTAATTTCTCACCGTTCTCTACCTCTTTCCACATCACTTTTATCAAATGACCTTGTTTCTTGTTCTATAGGGGAAAAAAAAGAAATCCTTGAAGCAGAACTCCTTAACTTTTTGGTACCAAATTAATAAACCTATCTGCATCTTTCCTCACCATCCCTTCTACTAAAATAATGGAAGGGCTCTCTCCCTCCTCCTAAGGCCAGATTCTCTACTTAGGCTCTGGGTACCACCCTTGCCGACCTTCTCAGGAGCCTTAAATGGCCAATAACTTCTTTTCTGTTTTGCAGAGTCAATTGTTTCTTCTTGATTAGATCCTTCCCTTCAGCTCAAGTTTTATGACTCTTCCTTCCTGAATCTCCCTTCTTAAAATAATAGCAAGAGCAACGAAAAATCTCACAATAAACAAAAACTCTATGCCCAGCCAATCCATCACTAGGTCCTATTGTTTGTACCTCCTACGTATCTTTCTGATTCACCAGGTTCTTTCCTTCTCAGCCTAATCTTAGTCCAGGTGTCATGTCCCCCTGGACAACCACAGTGACCTCCTTGCACTCAGTTTTGCCACCTCACAGTGGTTCTGCCGAGCACCCTTCAGGGGCCTGTATGAACAGTATGACAGCTCCAGAGGGTCAGGACTTTGTTTCATTATCTGCTGTATTCCTTGTGTCCCCAGCCTATAGAAAAGTGCCTGGTACATAGTAAGTGCTCAATAAATGTTGAAGGTAGTCAATTTATTACTAATTTCAGGAAGAAGACTAAATTCCTAACAGCCTATAAGGCCCAGCAAGGTCTGGCCCCCACTTACCTCTTCTCATATCATCTCCCCCTTGCTCCCTGGGCTCCAGATGCACTGGTCTTCTATAAATACTCCAAGTTTCCTCCTGCCCAGGGCCTTTGTAAATAAATAGTTTTCATTGTTTGGGACACTCAGCGCATCTTTTCCTACTTAATGCCTACTCAGTCTTCTACTCTCAGTATATATGTTGCAAGTTGCTTCTTGGAAAAGCTTTCCTTAGCACTCTTATGTTCTCATCACACTTACATCTTTCCTTTGTAGAAAATTCCTCATCTATAATTGTGTTTGTGTTTGATGACTGATTAATGTCCATCCTTCCCATGAGATGAGGATGAGGGCTGTTATATTCCTACTGCTTTGTATGTTGTCTTCACACAGATGCTCAATAAACAAGTATTGCAGGAATAAATGAGTAGATAAAGGAATCACGTCAGGGCTGAGATCAGATACAGGAAGAGGACAGGGTTCACCGGAAAGGTCACCATTCAGTTTTGCACATGTTGGAGGGCCCAGCCTATAAAGTAGTTGGAGAGGTTCACTGTCAGTTGGAAATTTGGATTGGAAGCTCAGGACAGGGCTTAGGCTGGCTATTAAGACTTAGGCAGTTGATGAAACCATGGTAGACCGGGAAGATTAGAGATACAAGAGGATTAGCACGTGGAGATGAGAGGGGGATGAGATTAAGAGCATTAGCGGGGCTCATTTTAGAAAGGAAGAGGCACAGTTGTGATAGATGGATGTGGACAGAAATAAGTGTGGAGATGGAAGAGGGGTAAGAGGATAAAAAGGACCTGAAGCAGAAGGTAAGGACAGGTGCAGGCGAAGGAGAGCTAGAGGGAGAATGGGCTTGGGAGAATGGGGAAGGTTTAGATTTTCTGAAAAGATGAAGTTCCTGCTGACACAGGCCAAGCAGGTAACCTATGTGAGCGGGTGTGTGTGTGTGCATGTGAGCACGTGTGTGGGGAAACATGATCACGCTATTCTCAACTCGATCCTGTTTCTCAACAGATTACCTTGCATCCGTTCATAGCTACCCAGACTCACTGATGCAGGTAAGCCAGTGAGTTGCAGTATTAAGTTGGAGTCGTGTCCTACACCACTAAGTGTGCTCTTTCCACTAAACCACAGCCATCTCTCTAGCCTCCCTGTCTGGGCTTCTCATCTTCCAGCATTTCAGTCTATCACAGATGAAACCTGCCCCCAGCCAGGGGAAAATAGAATGGCCTTGGTAAATGGCATTATAAGAGGATCTTGGCTTTAAGAAATCCTGATGTCCCTTGTAACAAACCATTTTTTTCTTTAATGGGGAGCCCTTAAGACCAATTACATCCTCCTAATTCATGTGGGTGATCGGGACAGACCAGGACCAAAATATTATGCACAGAAATGTGATTCCAGTCCAGGGCAGCTGGATGTGTGGAGCACAGGTAGCCCCAGAGCAGGTCTCAGCCCGTTCTGCTCCTCTGTGCGGGTTTGAAGTCAGCTCAAGAAGCTCAGGAACGAGCCCTTGGCTCTCTGAGGGTGTGGAGTATGAGGCGGCAGTGCATCCTGTCTGGAAAGTGCTTAGGAGAGTCTGGCCGTAAATGGTAGATGAATATAGGACGGTGGGGCACCAACTCCCTCAGGCAGTCGAGGGTCAGATCGTAAAGGCCTTATGGGGCACAGGAGGGAGTTTGCTGTTGCTTCTCCCCTTCCTCACTGGTCAGCCTGTCAGCCTTCTGGAGCTCCGATGCTCAGTGCTCCCAACCCCTGCACCTGGTAACTCCTTGCTACAAAGCCTCCTGGTGCCAATGTAATTGCAGCCCCGGAAGATCCAGCCCGGCTGGCAGGTGCCTTCACCCACCCTTGCGTTTCACCCAGGGCCACTTGACCCAGATGGGGAGGTTGATGCCGTGCCACAGCTGTGTTTCCTGTGACCCCAAGTGGGGGTCAGCTTTTGACCCTGAGGTATACCTAAGAACCAGACTAACACCTGCTCCTTTATAGAACAATTTAGCTGGGCCAAGCCTGTTCTCACTGCAGAGGCATGCAGACCACATTTACCCTGTGTGCTTGAGAAAGAGGCTTTTCTCCAGAAGCGCATCCTCCACAAGCTGCGGCCTTCTGAGTAGGAACAAGGATTACCCGGTCTGTCTGTTGGCCCGGCAAACACTCCTCTTTTGAGACTCAGCTCAAGGTCACTTCCTCTGTAAAGCCGCTCCTGTACCTCATCCTTAACCCCAGCCCCAGTGGAAGCCAAGCCCCCTGAGGCCTCCACTGCCCTTGCTTCAAGTGAATCTCCCTTTTGTTTACACCTCTCAGCCTTAGTCTTCTAGACTGCAAGCCCCTTGAGGGCAAAGCATATTTTAACCATCTTGGAATCCCTAGGGTCCAGCATAAAAATTAGTTCTTTGTAGTTAATTAATAAATGTTTGTTGGATAAAATGGTGGCTAAATTTTATGTCTGCTTCTCTAGTTATTAAATTTTAAATGCATCTATTTATACATCCTACCTTACTGGAGAGGTGTTGCTTATCCCGGCATAAAATGATCCCCCATGACTTTATCTGATATTTCTTACATCTTTTCCCTGTGGGTCTAACAGCAACCCCATCCTCCAAATGTAATTTCACACATGTTGCCGAATCAGTTTGCTCCAGCCTGAACCTAGGTTCTTGTTTCTCCTTCAGCATAATTTGCAGCCTGGGCAGATGGATCCAGGCAGTCCCAGAGGCCCATGCTAACACCTTCTGCTAATTCTTAAGCTGATTATGGAGGTTCTTGAATAGATAGTCCTTTTGCTTCTTGTTCTCTAAACTCTCTCTCTGTAGCCTTGTCTATTTTATCAGTTAAGGTCCTGGGGGGCTGGGGAGGTGGGGCTCAGAGACTGGGAAAACCAAGCCCACTCCACTCTACTTTCCATTTGGCCAGCTTTTCTCCTAGGATGAGATTTTGGAATAAAAAAGTCTGACTCTATTAGTAAAGGAGTGATAATTAGTCATTGTAGAGCTACTCTCTTAATAAGACTTGCAAATTAATCCAATTTGACCATTCTTTTTTGGGGGAAAAAAGAGGAATTAAGGGGCTTTGTAACAATTGTTTCCCGAGATTCTCTGACTCACTGATGGGTCTGTGACCGCAGTTGCCGGAAGTTCCGTTCACTGTGTTGCCTGGATAGTGAGTAGGATCTTCCTGGGGTATATGTGGCTTGAATGTAGTTCTGGAAGCCGCTTGAATTTTGTTCAGGCCATACTGCTACTATTGAATACATCTGCCTCTTGAGCAACCAGTTCACCCAACTGGGGGATGTTATTAGATTTTTAAGTGCACCCCAGTGCACTTATTCTCAGGAAAGGTAGACTGTAAGAAACAATTCTGAAACATTTGGACATGTCAAAAATTTAAAAAGTTATTTGTTTATATATGTATTTAGGCTCCATTCAGGTCAAGTACACCCCCTAGAGGATGTGTTACTTTCTGTTTCCTACTGTGTTCATCACCATTCTACTTTTTCTTTTTTTATAAATTTATTTATTTTTTGGCTGCGTTGGGTCTTCGTTGCTGCACGCAGGCTTTCTCTAGTTGCGGCGAGCGGGGGCTACTCTTCGTTGCAGTGCACGAGCTTCTCATTGCAGTGGCTTCTCTTGTTGCAGAGTACAGGCTCTAGGCGGGCAGGCTTCAGTAGTTGTGGCGCACGGGCTCAGTAGCTGTGGCTCGCAGGCTCTAGAGTGCAGGCTCAGTAGCTGTGGTGCACGGGCTTAGTTTCTCTGCGGACCATGTGGGACCTTCCTGGACCAGGGCTCGAACCCGTGTCCCCTGCATTGGCAGGTGGATTATTAACCACTACGCCACCAGGGAAGTCCCCACCGTTCTACTCTTAATGGCCAGCATTTATTGAGCACCCACTGTATTCCGGGCTGTACACTGGGTACCCTGTCTACTTTCATCTTCACAAGCCATCTCTGAGAAAAGTGTTATGAATATTTTAGAGATGAGGAAACAGATTGAGAGAGGTTATTTACTTGCTCAAGCCCACAGAGCATGACTCAAACTGGAGGGGTGTTTTCTTTCTTGAGTGTTTTGTAGACAGGAGAAAGAAAGTTAAATCCTGTTTGTAGATGCTGTGAGTTTAAGAGAAAGGGGAGCAATAAGCATAGCGATCTAGGAAGGCTGGTTCTTTTGAAGCTTTTGACTGTAAACCAATTAGAAGTGAATTCTGGGGAGAAGCTCTGTGTGTAAGATCAGGTCCTGCTGCCCCTCTCCCTGCCCAAGCTGCCTCTGGCCCACCCCCCCCCCCCCCCACCAAATTTGCCAGCAGCTTCTGGATCCCGGCTTCTCTTGTCCTTTCAGCTGAGTGGACTAGTGGGCCCAGGGACTTCCCTGGTGGTCCAGTGGTTAAGACTGGGTTTCCAATGCAGTTAAGACTCATGGGTTCCATCCCTGGTCAGGGAACTAAGATCCCACATGCTGCGTGGCGGGCCAAAAAGAAAAAATAGAAAGAATAAAAGACTAGTGGGCCCAACCTCAGTGACTTACATCTGTGCTGTGGCTTCTTGACAGTCAGTGAGATGGCAGCAAGCACAGAAGGCCATGAGTGGGAGGGGTCGCCACGGACCAGAGAGGGCAGCAGCAGATTCCACAGGTCCTAAGACTTCCACTTTAAACTTGATAGTCAGAAATCAGAACGCAGCTTACAACTGATCTGCACATGAAATGGAGGATTCCTTCTCTCCAGATATCATCAATGCCTCTTAAACTCAATGGCATCCTAGATTCAAGGAACTACGGCAGGTTTAGTCTTGTGTCAGCTCTGATCAATTGGTGCAGACTCTCTGGAGGCTGGGAGAAGGGTCTGGTGCTGTGTCCTATCGCAGCAGGGAAGAATGATCATCTGTGTGCATGGTTGGGGGGGCTTCAGTGTGCATGGGGGGGGGAGCATGGAACCCTGGCAAGTGCCGGCGTTTGCACCCCATGCCTTCAGTCTTTGGGAGTAAATGGAGGAACACCCGCCACGTAAAGACTGAGTTTACAGTTTAATTGTAAACTGAGGGGCACAATGCACAGGGGACATTTCCCAGGGACCGAAATGGGAAATTTCAGTGTGTGGCTGAACCACACTGACTCTTCCTACCCCCTCCTGTCTCTGTGTGACTGAGCTTTAGCCTACTCACAAGGAATGCTCCCAAGCCAGATAAATTCCGTGTCAACTTTTACCCTTGCCTTCATCTGACTGAAAACTGGAAGAATACCTTTTGCTGACACAGATGGTTAATGGTCCTGAGACCCCTGGGGAGCTCCACGGCCCGCCCCCCCCCCTGCCCCGCCCCACCAGTTCCCGTTGGCGTGGACATGCTTCTCCCCTAGTGGTCATGTTCTGTTTTTAGCTTTGGCCCCTTTAAGTCCCCCTGTATCCCTTTCGGAGGCGCAGCGTGCAGCTGCAAATACCTGTCGTCCCGCCTGTGTGTAAGTTACCCACAGGAAACGTCATAATTCCACCTTATGGAGCTGCCGCTTTGTTTTTCAGTCTCAAAGTTCCTTCTCAGTTCAGAGGATATTATTCAATATCTCCACCTCCCAAGACCAGGTCAGAGGACTGCCTCCTCACACACAGATTTGTTACTGTGATCTTTTAAAATAACTTTTTCAAGTATTAGTTTAATTATAAAAATTAGTACATGCTTGTTGTAAAACAAAGATACATATAGAATTATATGAAATTTAACATTTTCATTGTATGAATGTTACTTTTAATGGTGATATAAATTGTTTTTACTTTCTTTTCTATTGCAGACCAGCATGCACGTTTATATGTGTGTGTTTGTACATATACACACACTACCATATATATAGAATAAATTTTAGAAGTAGAATTCTGGGCAGTCAGCATTTTTAGTATGCACAAAATCATCCACTTAACCTTTCCCCATTGAGGTGTAGCATGAAGATTGTTTCTTCTTTTTCACTAGTATAAATTCTCAAAAAAAAAAAAAAAAATCTTTGGCCAGAAAAGGCTTTTCTTATGTTTTAGATTAGTTCATGAAATGGCTTCCCAGAACTAGAATTAGGATATTAAAGGTTATGAACGTGCTTAAAGGTTTTGATAATTTGTAAATTGATGTTCCAAAGACTTGGTTGATTGACACCTGTAACTATGGATAAATTTAAGCTCCGGAATAAAGCCTTTGTGTTTCCACTGCCAAAGAACAAGAGAATATTGGAAATGTCTCAATGTGCATCCATGTTGGCTGGTTAGCGACAGCTCTTGCTAGGAGGGGAACAAGTAATGCTGCCCCAGTGCAGTGCGACGTGGGTTCAGGGTTTTAGGGATGCCTCTTGGGATGTATGCAGGCTCTGGGTCACCTTTGGCTTTACTTGTCTTGGCTGAATTGCTCATAGCAAGCTGGGGAAATGTCCACCCTGCCAGAACTCCAGGAGAGATCTCTGAAGTGTCAGGTCACTGCCTCTCTTTCTCATGGGTCAAGTGCAGATGGGCTGGGCAGTTGATGACTCACCCCCTGGGGTCATCCAATCTTGGGACTGATTCTTCTTTTATTCTTTTGCCAGGGAAGGGAAGGCAGAGAAGGGGAGGGGTCTGACAGCAGCTTCAGACATTACTGTTCCTGGGCACCCTACTACAATTCCTGGGCACCCTACTACTATCGATGCCTCAGGAATTTTCTTTTCTCGTTGGGTACAATAGGAAATTCTGTTCTTCACGGGAACACTTACAATTTTGTAAGCACTCTTTACACATTATTTCATTTAATACAATTCATTTAACTGAACCACCAAGAGACTAAGTGGTTTAGGAAACTAGTAAGGAGATTCTACAATCTGTGTACTTTCCACTTGTACTAACCTGTGAGAGGGTTTAACTAGTGAAACAGTCTGCCAGACAGAGTCAATTACTATCTACATATTCAGCAAGAAGGCACAACTATATGCATCCAGGTAGACATTTATATCAAAATAACAGCCAACTTATTTATTCATTTATTTGGCAAAGGCTCATGTAACTAAAGCATTGGTTAGTGTTTTCTCTAAATTCGATTAGCTGTCAACTGAACATACTGTTCGTTTACTGCTGATGGAAGCTTTAAGGCAGGTTCTCAGTGTAGGTTTTTTTTTCTTCTGTTATATTTTTATACTTATATTAAAAAAGAAATATATATCCGACCTCGTTCAAAAAGAATCTAAGATAGCTCATATCTGGTTTAATCTAAAATGAATGCTTTTAAAATAGAATTTTTAATATGTTCATTTTAGTAGTGCTTTGGGGACTTAAACTGGGGAAGAAAGGAAACTCGGTGTTGACTTACACAGTTGCTTTCATCTCCGCAGAAGGTAATGTGCCACTTTTTTCATTTCAATTCAGGCAGCACTTCTGGATCACTTAGGGGGCATTGCAGCTTAGCAAGGCAGCCTTTCCACCCCCTTTGCAGGTGCCCATGGATTACTGGTGTTGAGGGAGACTTTTGTACATTCCGGTGCTGGTGTCAGGCCCATTTTCATTGGCACATGTTACATTTTCCTATGTTCAGGCGAGAAATCTAATTTTCCTCTCCAGGAGGATTAATTTTAAAGGAAAATATTACAAACCACTTGTCAAGTTGAGACTGAACAAATGGCCAAGTGTAACTGGATTCAGGGCCCCAAATTAATGATATTTCTTTAAAACATTTTCATTGAGCTGTAAGCCAGTGAGGTCACAAATAAAAACAGTTAGACTCATTTAAAAAAATTCTCAACCCTTTAGTTAATAGAGGGAACCAATAATGAAATAAATGACACATACTGATTTTAAAAATCAGCATCAATGTGTGTTTTTTTTAAAACTAGTATCCTTGTTTCTAGACTAAGTATTAACTGGAGGATTTTTAAATTAGCTTACTTATCATCATTTTTGTTTCATGACCTGTGAATAAAGCTTTTCTTCTCTTTTGCCTGGCTTGAATATGTTCTGATCCTTCTGCAAAATGCATCTCAGAGAACTTAGTAGTGCTTAAATTATGTTCATATTCATCCTGTCATTTGAACTCCATAATAGCCCTGTGATGGAGACAGAACTGGCTCCTTACCTGATTTTACAGATGAAGAATCAGGGGGTGAGCCACTTGCCTAAAGTGTCCAACCCAGGAAGTGGCAGGGTCAGGCATGTTTCACGCAGCCATCAAATATTTACAAAATTAGACGCTCAAATGGAAGACCTTCACCAAAACTCTGCCTACTATTTAGCATATTGCAAATGTTAATTGTTGGACTAGCCAGGACTAGCTAAGTATCTGGGAAAATATATCCATTCTGATAATGAATGCATTACATCAACTAAGTGTTTTAGGCCCCTTGTATTTTTATACTTGTTACATCTTTGTAATGTATTGACCAAACTCACGAATCTCTCACTATTTGGAATGAGCAGCTCACTATTGTTGAATGCTGTGTTTGGTCTTATATTTTATTGATTGCTTGACTGATTGATTAACTTACACTGTACTTGGTTTTTAAGAAGGCTTTGCCAGAGCTACTGAACAAATCTTTTTTTTTTTTTTTGCGGTACGCGGGCCTCTTACTGCTGTGGCCTCTCCCACTGCGGAGCACAGGCTCCGGACGCACAGGCTCAGCGGCCATGGCTCACGGGCCCAGCCGCTCCGCGGCATGTGGGATCTTCCCAGACTGGGGCACGAACCCGCGTCCCCTGCATCGGCAGGCAGACTCCCAACCACTGCGCCACCAGGGAAGCCCTGAACAAATCTTTAACTCACTTTTCTTATGAAAAAAACCCTGGGGCAAGGTACCGTTTAGAGTAGTTGAGTCTTGTTGCTAATTTGTGGATAGAAAGAGGTAAGATATGTTACAATGCATGGTTATATTCAATCTGCAAATAGGCAGAGGGCCTTTGTTCAAACTTGAACCACCTTTCAGACAACTGTCTCTACGTCTCAGCTCTGCAGGAAACGCTTACTAGGTCCCAAATGGAAAAGAGATCTGCTTTGCCAAAGTCATTAAGGCTAAGATCTTAAACCACACAGGTAGTCACTGGAAATAGAGAGAAGAAGACAGATTTAAACGACATTTTAGAGGTGGAAGTTTGCTGTGGGGGTTAAAGATGACATGGAAATTTCTAGTTTAATGATACCAGTCATTGAGATAGAGAACAAAGGAAGGGCAGGGACTGGGGGGAAGGGGAGGAACTGAGTTTGAGATATTGACTCCTACTCCTGCGGAGCTTATAACTTGGCACTGGAGTGTGGGGTTGACGGGAAGGAGTCAGATAAGTAAACCAGTGATTAAACTGCAGTGTGATAGGAGCAGCAATGAAGAGCTGCAGGGCATGCTGGGAGATCAGTTCCTGGAGGCGGGGGAATTAGAAGGCCTCCTCATGGACATGACACTTGGGCTAAGTTGTAAAAGAATTACATAATTAGGGAGTGTAGTGCAGGGCGTGCAAAGCAGGGGGACAGTATATTCAAAGGCCCAAAATAAAAGAATGGCCAGTGGATCAGGCAAGGTCAGTGGACTGGAGGGTTTTGGACGGTGAAAGACAGGACAGCAGGAGCAGCCTTAACAAGAAGAGGCTGGGAGTAGCAGCCGGCATTTATTAAGCCTTTACTGTTAAGCCAGGCACTGAGGAATAGTTCAGAATATGTTCAGAAGGTGGGCCTGCCAGCATGTGGTAACTGATTGGACTTAGGGTGGAGGAGAGAGTCCAAGGAGACTCGCAGGTTTCTGCCTTGACCTAAAGGGGGCGTTTGAAGGGGGATCCCATTTATGGGGCAGGCGGAGGATGAGCTCCAGTTGGGATATGTTAAATTTGAGGTCCTTTTAGTCATCCAGGTCACTGAGAGGAAGTGTGATATTGTATTTGAGCATATGGACCCTGAATCCATACTGCCCTGGTTTGAATCCTAGCTTGGCCACTTAAGAGATTTATGAGTGTGGGCAAGTTACTGAATCCTTCTATGCCTCAGTTTTCTCATTAATAATAGCCCTTTAGCATTTACTTTATAGAGTTGTAATGATGTTAAAATATATATAATTTAGAATAGTTCTTAGCTCAGAGCAGGTACTTAATGAATAGTCATTGTTATTACTAATCATAATATGTAGTTCAGAGGCTCAAGAGAGGGGCCTGGGGTTACCACCACCAGCGTAGAGTATTAGGCTAAGGTAACCATTATATATCTCTCTGGTGGAGGTATAAGAAACAGAAAATCCAGTCCAGGCTTTTCTCCTAGGTTCTTTCATTATTTACCAAGGAGTTTGGAGATAAATGGCTTCAGCATTCTTTCAGAAGTTCCGTGATGTCAGGTCCCTATGAATCACTTGGCCTTTCTCTCCTGGTCTGTAAGATGGCTGCTCTAGCTCAAAGCATTTAATCCTCGCCTCCCATGTTCTAAATAGGAGGGAATGAGGTTTGTGGGGGAAAAACTGCTCTCCTTATAGGCCTCTATCATCCTTCAGTGGTAGAGGAAAATCCCAGAAACCCCCAGGCAGATTCCCCTTATGTCTCATTGGTCAGAACCAGGTCACATGGCCACCTGTAGCTCAAGGACCAGGAACAGGGGAGCCACGATTGACTTATACTGTTCATGATTCATCCTTTGGGGCTGGACACTTTAAGCCTTGAACAAAATGGGGGTCCTTTTAGTGAGGAATAAGAAGGGAATGGCTGGTGGGCCTGCAGCTAAAAAAGTCTGCCCCACTAGGGAAGGAGATCTTTTAGAACAGGAAGAGAAAAAGGGCAGAGCCCAGGACTCCAGGGATTCATGGCACTCATACAGGAAAGAGATTTCAAGTGCCAAAGACATAGGAGGAGAGGAGAGCCAGAGAGGAGTCCGGAGAGAAGCCCAGGAAGAGTTTCTAGGAGGGCATGTCTACAGGGGTTCATGTAGCAGAGCCTGGAGCAGGATGAGGCTGTAAAGAGCTGTCTGATTTGGCAGTGGGGAGGCCGTGGAGGCCAGTGCCAGAGCAGATTCAGTGGCGCCAAGGACTGAGAAGAGAATGACAATCTCTCCCATATGCAGTTGGTGGGAGTGCAAATTAATTCAACATTTCCGTCAGTTTGGCAACATGTAACAAAATGTAAAATGCTCATACCCTTTAACTCTGAAATTCTACTTTTCGAAATTAATCCAACAGGCAGAATTAGACTAGAGCAGGCTGATGTAGGTATAAGAGTGTTGACTACAGCCTTGTTTATTATAGGAAAAAAAAAAGGGGGGGGTAATTGATCTAAATGTCCATCATACAGGAGTAATTAAAACAAATGATGGTACATCTTGGCAATGGAATACTAGGCACAGTGGCTAAGAGCTGAAGTTCTGGAATCTGATAGTCAGGGTCTGAATTCTGGCTCTGCCATTCACCAGCTGTGTGACCTTAGGTCTCTGGGAAACTTTCTGGGACTCTCAGTTTCCCTGGCTGTAAAATGGGATAATTATATTACTAACTCATAAAGCAGTGGTAAGAATTACAGAACTTGATACAAATGAAACATGTAGAATATGTCTGGCACATAGTATTATGCAGGCACTTAAAATATGCACTAGATCTATCTGTATGGAAATAGAAAGCTGTTTATGAGATATTAAGAGAAAAAATGAAGTTACAGAATAGCAAGATAATATGACACAACAGTTAAAGAGTGCTTTTTTTCCTGGGAGGTGGAATCATGGGCACAGTTCACTTTCTCCTTTACACTTTTCTGTGTTTCTTTAAGGCAAAGGTATTATAGGGGAACAGAATTCACCACCTCAAAATGTCTTTTTGGTATGCGGATTATTTCGAGATGAAAATAATCAAGTCCTAAAAGACTCAGGAAGAAAGCTTGACCTTCCCTCTAATCACCTAAAAGAATTTACACAGGGGGCCTGTCCTGGAATTAGAGCTATCACCAGAGATATCTGCAAAGAATACGTGCTAGGGGTGATGGGGGGAACTCTAGGAAGGGCTTAAAGATCAGAGTCCACTCTGTGTCCCATTGTTTCTTCATGGCCCATTTATTTGTCAAACATTTGCTTTTCCATCTCTTTCGCCTTCCTCCCCTTTGAAGTCCCAAACCACTACCCCCACCATCCTCTTTTATCTTTAGCTGAAGGTGGTATTTAAGTTGAAGGCTTTGGCCATTTTGGTGAGTCACTCAGTTCTACACGTTATTATACTTTGTTTGATTTTCTCCTGTTAATCTGTCTCATGTTAGTTTAATTCTTAGACCAGCCAGAAGGACCTAGAAGAGTAGAAGAAAATTTCTTCTTCCCCAGCAGTATTTAATGTCTGGCTGACTGTAAGCCACATGAGGGCAGGTACCATTTTTGTTTCTTTTTCACCACTGGGTATCATTGAATCTGGCACATTGCAAGGAGGTGATAAATATTTTTTAAATGAATGGATGAAAGACAGGAAGATGTGTTTAGGAAGATGCACAGACCAAGATTTTAAAGATGTAGCAGTTCTGTACCGACAAGGCCCAGGGTAGACCTCAGGGAGGAGTGGCAAAAAAGGAGCAGAGCTCAGGCCCGAGGGCTGTCTATCAGTCGTCAGCATGGGTGCTGCAGTCTCCCAGGACATGGACAGCAAGAGAGGAAAACAGGCCCAAGAACACTGGAGTCCAATCCCTGGCTCTTTCTGTTCAGCACTTCCCAAACAGGCTGAATCTGAGAGCAGGGGATTTAGAACTGCAGGGGATTTCGGTGTCATCGAGTCATTTTTTCATGAGAAAACAAAGACCCAGAAAAGTTAAGTGAGTTCCCCAAGCTCTCCTGGGATGTGTGTCTCCCAATTCCTGCTCTGGTGCCGTCTCCTTCCTCCAGGGACCCGACAGTGTGGATATTTCAGGTATAAACGAAATTGTTGAGAGAGGACATTCATTGGATTCCTAAGACACCCATTTCTCTTATGTAGTGTGACTTTCTTTTCTAAAGCTCACTGATCACCCATGCCCTTTATTTGTAAAGAACAAAATGACTAGGAGCATAATTAACTCACCCACATCTTCCATTGTCCTTACATCTTTTGTGTAAGCATTGATCGTTTCTATCGTTGAAAGCGGGATTGTTCTCTTGGCAACACACATCCAGAAAGAGAGCCCAGTGGGGGGCTCAGAAGGTGACACTGTTGAAGTTTGACGTTATGGTTCTGAAGAATAAAAGAAAAAGGCAAAAAAGCACTAATTGACCAGACAGTGATTTTGAATTGGTCACCAATCTAAACTATAGAATGCTTTGGGACAAAAGACATTTGGTTTTTTTCAAGTACATTTAGGAATTCAGAATATCAGCCAACTGAGTTCTCAAGTACAAGGCCCTAGGAGATCCAATTTAATGAATATTTATGAACAACTTGTCGAGATATTACAATTAGCACAGGTACATGGAGGTTTCAAATGTGTTCTTGGAAAATAGCCTTTTCTCACTTTTATATCTTAATCATTACTTACCCATACATTGTTGTTTACTCTGGGATTGTTTTTGCTGGAAAGAAAGGATGTGCTTAGTAAAGGAAGATGATGTGGCAGAGGAGATCTGGGATCAGATACAGCTAGGAGGATATTGGTTCTGTCCATAGGAATGCTGTGTGTTCCTCAGGAAATCACTTAACTCTGCTGAATCTCAGTTTCCTTCCCTGTAACATAGGGTCATAATACCTATTTCACAGGGTTGTTCTGCTGATGCAGCAAAACCAGGTTCAAAGGGCCTGTCACATAGCTCAATACATTCTAGCTTTCTTCCCCCAAAGGTAAACTTCTGTTCCCTGACCATCTAAAAAATCAAATTATAAATTACTGAAATCCTTCAATAGGTGAAGAGAAAGAGGTGTATTTGGTTCTTGCCCACATTTTGCATATGCACTTGACTTTATCCATAGAATGGCTTGAGTTGCTTCTTTTCCCTGTACTGCAGCACCCTGAGAAAGCAAAGTGTTGATTCACCTGGACAACCAGCTGCCACGGAAGTCTTAAACAAATCTAAATCTCTTCCTTGCTCTTTTCCTTCTTAATTCTTTAAAATCTGTGGTGGGATCATGTAGAATGGAGACAACCAAAGGGAACCATCAAAGGCTCTCCAGTGGAGTGTGTTTAGGTGACTGGAGCATGGTGGAAGAGACTAAGAGTGCCAGGGTATGATGTCCAAGAAGTTGGCAGGGGCCCCATCATATGTGAGCCTATGCATGTTTCTCTCAAATATGACGTTCTAGTCAAAGCCTTGGAAATATAACCAGTGTTTCCAATTGTGTCCTGTTACGAGGAGAACAGATTCTTATTGAACTTATGCAGATGACTATATTTCCATGAAAATAAGAATAGGCATTAAGAGTTTCCAAATTCCAGAAGGATCAGGTAGGGAGAAAAAGATAAGTGTTTCATCTTTGTTTACGAAGGTATACTTTATCAAACTGCCTCAAGTCATACATAGGTTGAGAGAAAAAGTTTCCTTAAATCTGGGAAAGTAAAACATAAAAAAACTTGCAATGATTAAAACAAAAAATTATGAAAATTATAACTAGCCTCATCAGTCCCGTGAAATTAATTTTTGATCTTGTCAGCAGTTTTAAGAAGCCATTAGTTTCTTCATTAGAATTCAGTAATTCTTACCCAGTTCAATGGTATGATCTGAAAGTTTATCAGAAGCCTATATTCTAGAGTTAGTGTCAGAGTCCCTTCCATGAATCTCTCTGAAGATGAAACATACTTGTAAAAGCATCAGAATAAAATAATAACTGTCTATCAATGACAAAAGACTTTAAAATGCCCATTATTGAAGATCTGAGAGTTCATTAAATGGAACTCACAAGGAAATTTGGTTATTTCTGTGACACAAAACAATTTAAGATAATAATAGGAATTATGACTGATAATATTACACCAGGACATACCAGATTTTGAGAAATTTCACATAGTTTCTGAAACACTTCTAAAATATACCTGTATAGACACAGCATAAAGAAGGCTTAGTTTTATTTCTTATTAGGCAATGCTTCCTATGTAATTTGACATATCAAAGAATCCTAATTAGTTTAACAACTCCCTTTTTATAAGGAGAGAGAACAAATCTTTGAGAAATTTCAGAGGCCCTCTAAAACATCTCATACCTCGAAGTTAGTTCTAAGTCAAAGACTTCATATGGGGCTTCCCTGGTGGCGCAGTGGTTGAGAGTCCGCCTGCCGATGCAGGGGACATGGGTTCGTGCCCCGGTCCGGGAAGATCCCACGTGCCGCGGAGCAGCTGGGCCCGTGAGCCATGGCCGCTGAGCCTGCGCGTCTGGAGCCTGTGCTCCGCAACGGGAGAGGCCACAACAGTGAGAGGCCCACGTACCACAAAATAAATAGATAAATAAAAAAAAAAAAAAAAAAAAGACTTCATATGGAATTAGATTTTGGGAAGTTTATCAAAAATATCAAAGTTTAAAAAAACATTTGGCCAAATAGGATCATAGGTCACTGTGAAACAATTCTAAGTTATCCATTTAACCAGAATAACAATTAAAGACTTTATGAGCAAATGTAAAAGTTTATATAGTTGTAAAAAGCCTTAGCTACAGAATATAGAATCTTTTTTATTCTATACAGATTATATTGAAGGTAAACAAAACTTTTGTGTACAATTTCTCATTAAGACCAGACTAATAATCTTACAAGATTTTGTCCTATTAACAGAGAGAAAAAACAGTTTAATTGTGCACCAGCTTACTTTTGATATTAAAACTCAATTACTTAATTAACTTAATTCCAATTTTAGCCAGTCCTAACCACACATAAAATTCCTTTCTAAAGATTGGGTTTTTGCCCCTCCCCCCACAAACATTCTACAACTTTCTATATCCATTTTAGTTTGTCCCTTGTTTTATTTCCCATTTAGAAATACCCAGCTTTAGGACAAAATTACTTTCTTTTCCCTTAAGAAAAATGCATTCTCTTCTTTGTACCTTTTTAAAAAAATTCCTTGCATATGAAGATGTTTTCCTTATTAATTTTAGTAGTTTTAATTACATATATTAATTAGAAAGTCTAGAATCATGTACTTTCTCATAGAAAATTTCTCCACATGGCACCAAACATATTTACTACTGGTCTCAAATATCTTTAGTTTCTCTGTAAAAGGAAGCCTATGTTCAATAATTAATGTTTCAGCAACTTATTTTATTTGAGAATGATCTAGATATTCAATAAATTTCCATAATTTAACTTAATTTAGCAAAATTCTAAAGTTTCAGGTTACCAGAAAGATTTGGGGAAACTATTTTTAAGTAGACGTATCATAAAGCATAGTTATTCTTAAAGAGTTCACCTAAAAACTCTTATCTCATTTACATTTAATTTACTTATAGAAATATAATCATACCAAGTTATATTTCTTACAAATCTTATAACTTGTTTGACTTTTAGGTTAACTTGTTTGACTTTTAGGTTTACTATTAAAAAGTACCATAAACGGGGCTTCCCTGGTGGCGCCGTGGTTGAGAGTCTGCCTGCCGATGCAGGGGACACGGGTTCATGCCCCGGTCCGGGAAGATCCCACATGCCGCGGAGCGGCTGGGCCTGTGAGCCATGGCTGCTGAGCCTCCGCGTCCGGAGCCTGTGCTCCGCAACGGGAGAGGCCACAGCAGTGAGAGGCCCGCGTACCGCCAAAAAAAAAAAAAAAAAAAAAAAAGTACCATAAATGTATTATACTTAATATAGATAATTTTAAAAGACATGTCTGTATTAATCAGACCAACAAACTTGACTAGTTTTAATACCAAATATTAATTTAATACTGAATATTTCCCAGATCACATGAACCTGAAGTTCATTTGTATTAGTTTTTATTATATTTCTGATAATTTATATAGGACTTAATTTCCTTTAAGCCAATTAAACAGAGCTCTTTTGCGAATTAATTTTGGCACTACCATCCAGAGCTAGAAACATACCATAAGGTATGTACATAGATGTACATACATCCAGATAGACACAGACAGAGTTTTCGTTTTAAAACTTTAATCATGCAATCAGGTACAATACAAAACTTACTAGTTTATTTTTTCTAATTTATTTTATTGAAGTATAGTTGATTTATGATGTTGTGTTAATTTCTGCTGTACAGCAAATGATTCAGTTATACATATATATATTCTTTTCCATTATTGTTTGTCACAGGATATTGAATATAGTTCCCTGTGCTATAGAGTAGGACCTTGTTATTTATCCATATATGCAATAGTTTGCATCTGTTAATTCCAAACTCCCAGTCCATCCCTCCTCCATCCCCTCTTCCCATGGGCAACCACAAATCTGTTCTCTACGTCTGTGAGTCTGTTTCTGTTTCATAGATAAGTTCATTTGTGTCATATTTTAGATTCCACATATAAGTGATATCATATATTTGTCTTTCTCTGTCTGGCTTACTTCACTTAGATATGATAATCTCTGTGTCCATCCAGGTTGCTGCAAATGGCATTATTTTGTTCTTTTTTATGGCTGAATGATATTCCATTTTATATATGTACCGCATCTTCTTTATCCAATTCCTCTGTCGATGGACATTTAGGTTGTTTCCACATCTTGGCTATTGTGAATAGTGCTGCTATGGACATAGGGGTATATGTATCTTTTTTAATTACAGTTTTGTCTGGATATATGCCCAGGAGTGGGACTGCTGGATCATATGGTAACTGTATTTTTAGTTTTCTGAGGAACCGCCATACTGTTCTCTATAGTGGCTGCACCAATTTACATTTCTACCAACAGTGTAAGAGGGTTCCCTTTTCTCCACACCATCTCCAGCATTTGTTATTTGTAGTTTTTTTTTTTTTTTTTTTTTTTCAGTACGTGGGCCTCTTACTGTCATGGCCTCTCCCATTGTGGAGCGCAGGCTCCAGACACACTGGCTCAGCAGCCATGGCTCACAGGCCTAGCCGCTCCGCGGCACGTGGGATCTTCCCGGACCGGGGCATGAACTCATGTCTCCTACAATGGCGGGCGGACTCTCAACCACTGCGCCACCAGGGAAGCCCATTTGTAGATTTTTTGATGATGGCCATTCTGACCAGTGTGAGGTGATACCTCATTGTAGTTTTGATTTGCATTTCTCTAATAATTAGCGGTGTTGAGCATCTTTTCATGTGCCTATTGGCCATCTGTATGTCTTCGTTGGAGAAATGTCTATTTAGGTCTTCTGCCCATTTTCCTATTGGGTTGCAAAACACTCTAGTTTATAAATAACAGTTGGGATAATAAATTGTCTACTCAGGTCTCTAAAGTATTTTATAATTTTGGAGAGGACTTTTAAGATTTGTATTTGCCCTCAATAAGCAATTTTTAGCAGGCTGTTTGGGCAAGAGAATCTTTTTAGCAGCTGGAGTTTTAAAAAGCCTCTTTTTTTTTTAAAATCAGTCTTAGGAATTGGAGATGGTCTAAGTAAGAGTTCCTTAAGACCAGGTGGAATACTTATATCTCAAAGGCACAGGGAGAGAAATGCAGGCTCCTCCTGGAAGGACTCTGTTCCCTTAAGTTCAGAATTTGGAAAAAAAAAAAAAACAACTGTTTTTTTCAAAATGGCCATAATAATCATAGACATTTTCAACAGACCTTTAGAATTATTATTGCCTTCTGCAGGTGATCAATCTTGGTGTTATAAAAAAGAAGTTCATAGACAGATAGCAAGGAGAAGAGCATTGTGGTGGACATTCAGAGGAACTGGGGAGCGGGAGGGAGAGGCTGTCAGGAGCCTAGAGGTTTTTCCAGTTCAGAATCCTTTGAGATAATCGTGAGTGAGTTTCTCTGAGGAAAGCAATGGTGGATTCTTTATTACATTTTTGAGGCCTCAAAATACCAGTTGAAATATGCTTTCATTCTTGTCTTATAGTCTTTTTCTAAATGACTGTGCAGATAAACTAATCTAAGAATTTCAGAGGAGCCCCAGGTCAACCAGTATAACTGTAAATCATCCTGGATAATCATAATACAGCAAGACAAATACTTGTGGGACTAGGGCCCATGGCTCTTATACATCAAACCAGCAGAAGTTCCAGCAGGAGGCTGCTCTGTAGCCTTGCCCTTAGAGAGTGAACTTCCCATATTCCAAGAGTAATTATTCAGCAGAAAAAAAGAAAAAAAAAAAAAAAAAAAGGAAAATGAAATCCCAAGACCAGAAGCCAGCAACCCAAAGAAAATGGGAAGCAAAATCCTAATGCCACTCAAACAACATAAACAAAACAGGAAGCAAAATGCCAAAGGCCACATAAACTAAAATGGGAAGTGAAATTCCAAGGGTCACTTAAACAAAATGCACAAAACAGGAAGTAAAATCCCAAAGGACAGTAGCCAGCAACAAAGGACACCCAAATAAACTAGAACCTCTACCAAGGCAGGAGGTTCCAGGGCAGGAAGACTTCCTTCTGTGTACCAAACCACTGAGGAGATGATAAAGCACAGGAGACTCTTGTAGGTACCTTACTCAGATCCAAGTTGATGCCATCCTGGGGGGCAGGCCCTTCTGTATGCTTGCTTCTGGCACCATGAAATGTCAACCAAAAAAAAAAAAAAAAAAAATACAGGGGGCTGTAAATAAGAAAAGAGTTTGAGGTTTTAAGAATTGCAATTGGGGAGACAGATTTGGGTAACCCTTAAAGAGTGTTCCAAAAAAGAGAAAGAGTCAGAGACTTATAAAGACAAAAAGCCACAAGGTTGTTAAAAGTTGCCTGATGAGAATTGTGATCAACTCCGGCATGGGACAGAAAATATTTGTCTTTAAGGAATCAAGAGTTGTTTTAGGATAGCGGTCTGATAAGTAGATAGACTGTCACAGTTATTTTAGGGTAAGGGTCTGATAAGTATCTTGAGTTTCTGGTGGGTGTTCTGGATGACTTCCTCAGGACATCCAGATGACCTGAAGGTCATATTCCATCCAGGCTGAGATGTGTGTAAGTCATACTTGTTTCATGGTCTCCCAGCTCCATTTAAGGGGTTTCTCTTAGAAATACCAACTCCTTGTTGGTTTTCCTTTTGCAGTACAGAGAGCAGCATATCTGGTTCAGGCTCTGAGGTTTCAGGAGGGTTTCCCAGAGGAAGTGACAAATAGAGAGAGACCAAACGTAGAAGCTAGTCTAGCAACAAGAAGAGGAAACAGTGTCTGGGAAGGCTAGGAGCCCTCGGAGAATCACTGTGAGGGTTGAAGAGGTAACAGACACACGAACACAGTCTGTGGCCAGGACTCAGTCCAGGGTTCCTTTGCTTGTTTCTGTCTCTTCCTTTGTTCTTCCCAACCCCGCTCCCTTCCCAGTAATGCTTTTTATCCTGCAATACACTGTGTTGACAGGACAACGGCTGATTCTTCGGCTTCTAATAATTATCTGGAAGAGCTCCTTCCGTCATCCATCAGCTGGTGAATGGCTCACATTTCCTGCTTCTTCACAAGGCACGAGCCAGCCTCTCTCTCCCTCCTTCCCGGTGTTGCCTCATTACAGCAGAGGGGGATGCCTCGTACGCTTTTCTTCATGATTTGATCAGTGTATTCCCCCCAACCCTCCACCTTCAAGAGCCCAAAGACAAAATGCATTCCCCTCAGATATTTGGTTTGTTTTGCAAAAGCTCAGTACTCCCCTGGCTGGGAACCACGTTGAATGTGTTTGATAAATAGCCACTGAGAGTTACCTTAAATCCACTTCTTTAAGACAGATTCTTAGTGTTAAAATAGAGTTAGATCAAAGTTTGGCATTTCCCCAGGGTGTGGAGAAGGTCACAGACATGAACCATGTTTAATAAGATTTAAGTCCATATGTCATGTCCGCCATTTTCTTGCTAAAAGGAGAGGTAAATTTGACACGCTTCTATATCCTGGAGAATGAAGACATTCAAGAATCTCTTTAAGCCTATTCTGAAATAACCCTCAGCAGAAACTTACCTCATGCTCAAGGTGAGGGGTAGGTGAGAGGGGAGCACAGTTTGGACCCTGTGCTAATGTCTGCTGACTTAAGCAGGGTACAACTAATCATCAGGGTGGGAAGGAGACTGGGACACGGGGGAGAAAACTCAGTCCTCTGCCAGAAATGTCATTGTCCTATGCTAGGGTGGGGGACAGTCAGAGAGTCCCCTTCTTCTATTTAAAACCTTCTAAATGCAATGTAAAAAAAAAAAAAACGGATTATATTCTTATTTCCTGCTTGTAAGATAGCCCCATCCTTTTCTTCCTTTCTCCTTCCCCACTTTACCTCATTTGGGGCCACTTTGACATATGGGTGAGACCAGAAACAAAGGTTGCTGTCTCATCCAGCCAGCCATCTGTCCACATTTCCAGTGAATTGTACCTGCCAAGAACTCCCACTCTGCGGGCTCTCTGGAAAGGCAGGCTGATAAGCTTGTGCCTCTGGTAAAGCCCCCAGCTTCGGATGATCTGGGCAGGGTGGGGAGACTGAATCCGTGGGAAGCTTCGTTCCTTGTGGAGACTGGTCTGGATCCCTCTCTGCCTGGAGGTGCTGACATTGTAAGAATGAAGGAATGAGGTGGGTGGGGTGAGGGTGAAGGATCAACTCAGATGTTGAAGGAGCCAGAGCTGCAAATAAAATCTGGCTGGGATCAGTTTTTTTCTGCGTATGATGTTTCTAGAATCGTCTTTCCAAAAATCTAAGCCTTCTCTGGGCACTCAGGGTCTTCCTGGAGGCTTGTGGTATAGTGGAAAGGCCACTGGTTTGGAACCATACTGCCTGGTGTGAGCTCACTATGAATCTGGCGAATCTGATTAAGGGACAGCATTTCTCTGAGCCTTGGTTTCTTCTGTGAGATGGAAAACATAGGCCCCTCTCAGGACTGTTTCGGACTTGCTGTGAGCCAACACGGTTAGTACATGTAAACCCCAGCACAGTGACTGGGACATGGAGGGGCCTCAGCAAACAGGTTTTACTCCTAACTTTGTCCTTTGCTAAATGAAGTCAAACCCTTGAAAGCCCCATTAGTGTACAAGAGACATTCTGTCCACCCTGGAAGATGTCAGCATGATATAAAAAGGCTTCCTCAACGACCTCAGGCAAAGCAGCCTAGAGAGCTGTACATTCTGCTGAGCTGATCATAAATCTGAATGAAATAATTATGTAAAGTATCCAAGAGCAATTCAGTGAGAAGATACCTCATTTGCCTTGATGGGCTTTTCAATTACTCATTTTTAGTACTGCATTATGCCATTCTCTGGCAATAATCATTAAACGTTTCAACTGTATTGCGATATAAAACTTCAAAGGCTGATTTATTTTCTAGGCATTAGACAACCTAGCATAATGTTCCCCAAAGGTATGGTTCTATTGATTTAAACCTATTTATCAGAGTGATTTGCTAGCATCGAGTTGAAACTGACGCCATCTCCCCAAGAAGTGGAAGATGAGGAAAATGAGTTAGGTCCAGCGGTTACAAGCACTAGCTTTGGGGGCATGGGGGACATGAGCCCAAGCTCCTGCTTCCTAGTCCCAGGTTCTGAATTTGTAAAATGGCATAATTCATACTTTACAAGATTATTGGGATGATTGTGTGATATAATGGGTAAGAAGTGTTAGCAAGAACATACAGTATGGACTCAGTAAATAATAGATATTATTGCCATGACTGTGCATTCTGGGATGGGTTTTACATTCGGCAGATGACAATATTCTCAGTTATTTGCACACATGCGTCACTCACCTACTAGGCTCTGGACACTGAGGGTGCTGTCAGGGTTCATTTTCTGATTGTCACTTTAAGAACTCAAAAGAAGTCACAGGTATGGAGCACCTAACTGTTCCAGGCACCCTGCTAGGCAGAGCATCTTCCTTCATCAGCGTGATTCAGGCATTTCAGACAAGGACACTGAGGCACAGAAAGGTTTGTTACTTTCTTCAGGGTCATTCAGTGAGTAAGACAGAAATCGGATCCCGGTCTGCCCAGCTCCAGAGCCCACACATCGTACTCCCCCACTACGCCATGCTTTCTCTCAGGATCCCAGGAGGCATATTTCACCTGGTTTGAAGGAGAATTCTTCCTTCTCTTCCTGGATTTTCTAAAGGAGATATATCTTTTCTTACTGAGGATTACCTACCCCCAGTAAATGGCCAATTTCCTGCACGTCCATCTCTACCTGTCTTAGCATCTCCCAATTCTCACATGGAAGGTGAGGTTCTCTTTTTCAACCAAGGGCCACACTGTGTTGAGTGATTGGGCAGTGACCCCTACACACACACACACATACATACATACATACATACATACATGCACACCAGTTCCACTTGGGCCTGTCCATTGAACTCAAGGCTCCCAAGGCAAGCTGGCAGGCCAGCTGGGCTGGTACCAGGATACCACTTTGTAGGGAGCACTGAAATGTCACTGTAATGTAATGAGATGGAGAAAATGTTCTTTACGAGAATTATTGAAAGCAAGCGTGACATGAGAATGATAATAATGATTTTATTATCTTAAATAATACTCCATGATTATAATAAACACTGAGATAGCTTCGTGCCAGGAACTTCTCTGTGTTACATGGAATAACTCGTGTAAACCCTTCCGGCCCATTGAGGAAGGTACTATTATTACTGCCCATTTTACAGATAGGAAGACTCCTTCCAGAAAGGTTAAGGAATTTGCCAGAGTCATACCACTAGTAGATAGGCTGTCAGGCTCTCTCAGGCCCTTTACCATTGCCTCTTGGTAGGAGGCAAAACCCCCAGGAGCTCTAAAGTGGCGAGAGATGGTGTCTCGGCTGCCTTCCAGGCCTCTTAGTTGCTGGGTGAGGTGTGCAAATTCAGGGCTGGGAGCCAAGCAGTGAGTGGGCGGGTGCTGAGCCAGCAGTCTTCCCTGCCCCCTCCTTATACACAGCACCCAGCCTTTCCTCTGGATGAATGTTGGGCAGATACTTAGAGAATATCGTTTGAAAGGAGGCCAGGTTATTAGCCTGCTCAGGACGCCCACGTGTCCTGGTCTAGCCCTGCTCCCACGCTTGGCCTGCTGTATTCGCTCTCAATATGTGAAACAACCCAGATAGCATGCAGGATTACTCTGCTTTTTGGGAGGAACAAAATCCATTAGCTCTCGGGACTTGACCTCCGTGGGTTAGAGGCTGTGTACCCAGGTCAGCGTCAGAGGGGCCCCCTGCGATGCTCATGGCCACCTCCCCACTGCTCTTCCCCCATGTTCTCACAAGCTTCTCTGTTCTGGGAGGTGGAGGGCATGCCCCTGGGAAAGAAAAAATAAAAGAGAAAGGGTAAAAAAAAAAGATGAATACAATGAAGGTAATCTGTTACCTGTTATGATGAACACAATGAAGAGAATCTGTTAAGAGATCCTAGAGTGGAAAGGAATTCTAACAGCTGATGAGGGGCTGGGAGGTGAAAGTCTTTGTAAGGAAGTAGGACAAGATTTGGGCCTAAATCTTTATAGCCTAGAAGGGGGACGACTGTCAAAAGCTACACTGGGGAATGCAGCCAATGCAGACGTTCAAATGCATTTAGAAAAACCTGGAAAAATGTGAAGACTCTTAGGACAAATGGAGAAAACAAGACAACATTATACACACAATGTGAACACAACTGTCTACAAATTTTAAAGTCTAAACAGAAAACTCTAAAAGGAAACAAACCAAAATTATTGACACAGTGGAGGATTTTTTTCCCCCTTTTCTGTCCATGTACAGTTTTTTATAATGAACTCTTTAGAACAATAAATGCAAAATCTTTATTTAATTTTTAAAAATCTGTATTGAGAGCACTTTCATAAAAGACAAAGCAACTGTCTTTCTTTCCATGACTTTCAGATGGAGAAAATACACATGGGAAACTAGAAAGAGGTGATTTAATGACTGGGGTTATTTTCTTTGGATTCTCTCTCAGACCTTACTGAAGTGTTTCAAAATCCTTTCCTGGACAGATTCAGCAATAATAGCCTGAATTAATTTCAGAAAAGTAAAGATGTGGAATTTAGCTGTAAGAGATAATCGTAATATCCCCCAATTGTGAACAACACAATGTTCTGCCCTCTGAAGTTTGTTAGGTAAACTGTGGGCTATCCATACCATGGGCTGTTCTGCAGCCATAGACGATTTTGTTGAGTTATATATTGAGTAGAAAGGAAAGATATTCATGATGTATTGTGGAGTGAAAAAGACGGTATAGTGTAATTCTGTGTTTTAGAATTGCAATATGCACGTATGTATGTATAATCTGAAAAGATAAACGTCAAAATGTTCATAATAACTATCTTGGGGATAGTTGAATTGTGAGTATTGTTTGTTTCATAATTTTTGCTTCTCTGTGTTTCCTGATTCTCCTACGATGAACAAGTACAGGCATACATCGTTTTATTGCACTTTGCTTTATTGTACTTAGCAGGCATTGTGTTTTTTACAGATGGAAGGTTTGTGGCAACCCTGTGTCGAGCAAGCCTATCGGCACCATTTTTCTAGCAGTATTTGCTCACTTTATGTCTCTGTGTCACATTTTGGTAATTCTCACAATATTTCACATTTTTCATTATTATTATATTTGTTGTGGCAATCTGTTCAGTGATCTTTGATGTTACTGCTGCAAAAAGATTGACTTGCTGAAGCCTCAGAAAATGGTTAGATTTTTTAGCAATAAAGTATTTTTAATTAATATATGTAGATTGGTTTTTTTGATGTGATGCTATAGCATACTTAATAGATTACAGTATACTGTAAACAATTTTTTTCTTTTAATTTTAACCTTTAAAAATTTTTTTATTTAAAAAAATTTTTTAAATTTAAGTATATTTGATTGACAATGTTGTGTTAGTTTCAGGTGTACAGCAAAGTGACAGTTACATATACATCTAGTCTTCGTCAGATTCTTTTCCTTTATAGATTATTACATGATATTGAGTATAGTTCCCTGTGCTATACAGTAGGTCATTACTGGCTATCTATTTTATATTTAGTAATGTGTATATGTTAATCCCAAACTCCTAACTTATCCATCCCTCTCCTCCACTTTCCCCATTGGTAACCATAAGTTTGTTTTCTATGTCTGTGAGTCTATTTCTGTTTTGTAAGTAAGTTCATTTGTATCCTTTTTTTTCCATTCCACATATAAGTGATATCATATGGTATTTGTCTTTCTCTGTCTGACTTACTTCACTTAGTATGATCATCTCTAGGTCCATCCATGTTGCTGCAAATGGCATTATTTCATTCTTTTTATTGGCTGAGTAATATTCCATTCCACAATGGAACATATATATATATATATATATATATATATATATATATATTACATCTTCTTTATCCATTCATCTGTTGATGGACATTTAGCTTGCTTCCATGTCTTGGCTATTGTAAATAGTACTGATATGAACACTGGGGTGCGTGTCTCTTTATGAATTAGAGTTTTCATCTTTCTGTATATATGCCCAGGAGTAGGATTTCTGGATTATATGGTTACTCTAGTTTTAGTTTTTTAAGGAACCTCCATACTGTTCTCCATAGTGGCTGCACCAATTTACATTCCCACCAACGGTTTAGGAGAATTCCCTTTTCTCTACACCCTCTCCAGCATTTATTATTTGTAGACGTTTTGATGATGGCCATTCTGAACAGTGCGAGGTGATACCTCATTGTAGTTTTGATTTGCATTTCTCTAATAATTAGAGATGTTGAGCATTTTTTCATTGCAACATAATTTTTATACATACTGGGAAACCAAAATATTCATGTGATTCACTTTACTGCAAAAATTAAAGAGGTCTGGGACCGAACCCACAGTATCTCCAAAGTATGCCTATATTCCTGCTTCTCCTCTTTAGGGTGTCCTTCTCCTGCATTGATAGAATCAGGCTAAGGTGCTGGGGGAACACTTCCCTCTAGCTACAATATACTGAAGACCCACTGCTTCTCACAAACCTCTAGAGAAGAAATACGTACGAGATGATGCAGTAGGACATATATTCCCTCATTCTCTAACTTGATCCCTAACTATCAGTGTCCCCTACACACTCTGACTCCACAATCCATATTTAGATGTACTGTTGCCCTTTCCTTCAGACTCAGACCATCCACTACCCAGACCAATAAGGACTTGAGGACAGCCTTCTTTTTTTTTTTTTATTTATTTAATTTATTTTTGGCTACGTTGGGTCTTCGTTGCCGCGCGTGGGCTTTCTCTAGTTGCAGCGAGTGGGGCTACTCTTCGTTGTGGTGCGTGGGCTTCTCACCGCAGTGGCCTCTCTCGTTGTGGAGCACGGGCTCTAAGCACACAGGCTTCAGCAGTTGTGGAATGTGGGCTCAGTAGTTGTGGCTCATCGGCTCTAGAGCGCAGCCTCAGTAGTTGTGGCGCACAGGCTTAGTCGCTCCGCAGCATGTGGGATCCTCCCAGACCGGGGCACGAACTCGTGTCCCCTGCATTGGCAGGCGGACTCTCAACCACTGCGCCACCAGGGAAGCCCGAGGACAGCCTTCTTAAGCAACCACTGTCCCCATCACTATCCCTGATAGGCATCCGTGGTCGTGGTGCCCTGCATTGACCACTGGGCTCCCGAGGTATTTTCTTTCTCACATCTCACATCCCCACCTCACCCACAGCAGAATTCCCTTCTAATCCCAAGGCCGAAATCTAACCTCTCCTGCCAACTCTATTCCAAGCCCATGCTCATGGGACCAGTTTTCTTCTGTGGATGTCATTCCAAGTTCCTGTTCTAATTATCTGACTTATCCATGGTTCTCACGTGGGAACTGGAGCCCTGACCCTGACCACAAGCTCTGTTCTCTATCTATGACTAGCTTTCTGCTACCAGAAGACAAAGGTCCAAGATGGCACCTATGGGGACTTCCAAATAGTATTCTCCTGGATGTCCCACTGCCGTGGTCCACCCACTTGTTAGACAGCTTGTGACTCTATCCAGGACCTTGACGTTATTTAGGTTCATCTCCTGAGGCTTAAGTCTGTCGGACCCCAAAGGGTGAGAAAACATAGCAGAAGAGAGAATCCGTATCAGGGTTGAGGAGGGGAGCCAAAATTAGACTTAGGGAAGAAGTATTGTGTATTCAAGTCTGAAAAGAAAGTGAGGCCGTAAACAGGATGGGGGTAAATGTAGGCCATGGTGCAGATTTCAAAGTGGATGTGGTAGGCGATTCAGGATTGTGATCAATGGAAAGTTTTGGAAACTTTGAAAGTCGTGCTGATGAGGTGGCTTAGAAAGTCCCTAATATTTGAAAACGTCTACTCATGACCAGATGCCCAACCAGTTGCCTTAGTGATAGGTTGCCAAGCATTCTGGGAATCCAACCTTGTCCACCTGTCTTAACTTGTTCTACCTTACCTGGCTATCTCACCTGCCTGGGTGGGGACCAGTCTCAGGTCCCTTAATTTCTCTCTCTTCTTACAGGGAGTCAAGCAGCCTCCTTGCCAGCAAATCTCTCCCAAGTGACTTTAAACTTAAACTTAACCTGAGAAGGTTTATTGTAGCCTACATTAAAAAAAAAAAGAAGTGTTACCCATAGAATGTTGTAATGAAGTCCCTTAAAAAGAATTAGAAACCTCTTCATTTAAAGCAATACATCGTCATTTTAGAAAATTTAGAAACCACAAAAAGCATAGACAGGAAGTAAAATTCACCCATAATACTACTACCAGACACCACCACCCATCATAATATGTTTTAATTTTTAGTCTCAGAAAAGAAGCCAGAGATTGAAATGAGTGTTGAAACCTTTTTAAGTGACTTTCATTTAGTTGGTGGCTAACATGGTGGGTCTACTGTAGACCAGGACAAGTGTGGAGATGTTTGGGGGGTGGGGAAAGGGAAAAGAACAAGTTCTGATAGGCCCAAAGCTTGTTGGAGGAAGCTGACATTTTCTGGAAAACAAACAACTTTGGGAGCATTCTCTGAATCGGAGGAAATAACCCCTTCTGTTCAATGCTCAATTACCATCTGGCAACTGAGGTTGTGGATAAACAACCATATTTACCTAAGGTGGCCTCTGTGACTTGGCAGACATTCTTCTTTGTTTCACTGCTGGGCCAAGGGTCTGAGTCTTATCCCCCACTGGGATCTTTTTCAGAGATACAAGCTTTCGTTTCAGACAGTCCTGAGTCAGAATCCAGACCAGATCACTTTGACTTTTATTTCCTCATCTATGAGAATAATTATTCCCATCAATGACTCAAAGATGTGACCATGTTAAGTACCTGGCACATAGTAGGTGCTAATTAAATATTTGTTCTCTTTGGCTTTCCTAATATAGTCACCCAGAATGCTCCCAAGGATTTTAAAGATTTAGGGTTAAAATTACCTGCAAAAGTTCTTTGTAACCACCAGTAAAGGGGTTCCTCATGGAGGCCAAGTGTGCCACTCTAAGAAAATCACATGGTTTGGAAATTTACCCTCACACCAATAAAGCTGCAGAAGGGAATCTAAGTACTCTTTAAGAAAATATGAAGCAGAAGTACTCTTTACATTTACCAAGTACTTGTGTGTGTGTTTGAGTGGGATGTTTAGTTGTCAGCTGGTCCAGTGGAGGTGGTTCCATAGGACTCAGCTTGGCTAGAGAGAAATTCTTACCTAACATAAGGGAATGACACTGTCAGGAGGGAGTGTGGTAAAGGGGAAAGAGCACGGGCATTAGAGCAGATAGGGCTGAGGTCAAACCCTGGTTCCACCACTGCGGGATTTGAACAGGTTATTTAACCCATCTGCATCACAGTAGTTTCCTCAAGGACAGGCTTAATACTGCTTAATTATTGGAAGGAAATGGAAATCATATATGTCAAGTCCTTAGGCAATAGAAAGTGGTCAAAAATGCAAGCTATTATTATTATCAAGGCTATTAATAATCATCTAGAAAAACAAAATCCAAAGTCAGAAGGACTTTGTCTAACTCCAGGGAGTTGTCTAAATAGGGAGTAAAGACAGATATTGCAGCCAGGAGGTAGAGCCAGCAATCTCATAACCAAAGGGAGGGGGCACGTACATCTAGTTCTTCAGTGCACACCTCGTAGCTCTCAGGCTCTGTGCTAAGTGCTGAGGAAACAGAGAAGAAAAGCGAGAGACATAGTGTCTGCCCTCATGTAGCCTACAGATTATTAGAGAGGTAGACATTAATCAAGGACTCAAACAAATGCTTGTAAAATTAAAAGAGGGCTAAAGTGTCTGAAGGGAGGGGGATGGATATATGAGAACACATAACGGGGGAAATGGCCATAGTGAAAGAGGACAGGGAAGCCTTTTCAATGAGAAGGATGAGTGAGCTGAGATGCAGAAAAGGAAGAAAGAGAAGAAGGAAAGGAGGAAGGGAGAGGAGGAAGGGAGGGAAGAAGGAAAAGGGAATTGACTAGGCTTTTGCAGGAGAAAACAAGTGCAGCAAGAAAGGTGGGGAGGAGATGGCACAGTATGAGGCTAGAGAGGTGGGAAGGCAGGGACTTGACTCTTAAGGATTTCAGTCTTGATTCTGGAAACAATGAAAAGCTGTTGAATTGTTCTAAGGAAGGAGATTATATTCGTGCTTTTAAAAGATCACTCTGGTTTGCAGTATAGAGAAAAAAATGAAGAAAGGCAAGAGAAGATGTACAAAAACCAGTTAGGATAATTTTATATTAGTTCAGATTAAAAATGATGTAGCTTAGTCTACAATAGTACTAGGGATATTAGTCTATGGTAGTAGTAGGGATGGTAGTAGGAATTCAAGAGACATTTGGAAGGTAACATGGACAGCATTCGGATATGAAGGGTGAGAGGGAGAGAAGAGCCAAGGATGACACCTGGCGTTTCTGACTTGCACAATGAGAGCAGGACCAGGTTAGAGGGAAGATAAATTAGTTGTTGACAAGGTGTCTTTGAGGTATGTTTCATCCAAGAGGAAGTGCAAGTAGACGATAGAAGTTTGGAGATGCATGCCTAGAGCTCCGAGAAGTGGCCAAGACTGGAAATGTAAACTTGTGAATCATCCACACATAGGTAGCAGTTAATGCTGTGAGTTGAATGAGATCACCTACATAGAGGGAATTAAGTCAGAACAGGAGAGGGCTTAGGACTGAGCTTTGAGCAATTTCAAATGTAAAAGCCAGTAGAGGAGGATCTGTAGCCAAAGAAAATAGGGAGAGAGGACAGGAAAGTGGAGGTGGGGAGAGGGCAGGAAGGAGCTATGGCACAGAAGCTATGGGAGGAGAGTGCTTCAAGAAGGACTGTAGATCTATTAGGTTAAGCACTGCAGAAGCCACTGATGGCCTTAGCTAGAGCTGTTTTAATAATGTGATGTATGCCCCAAACACCTGGGATTGGGATGAAGATGAGTGGGATGTGAAGTGAAGACTGGAAGTATAGCCAACTCATTCAAGTTATTTGATTGTGATGGAGAGAAGAGAGATAACACCACATCTGGAGGGGGATGAAGGGTTAACTGAAGGTGTCTTTATTTTTCAATGGGAAAGACTCAACTGTGCTTACAAGATTAATGGGAATGACTCAACAGGGGCAAAAGTTGAACCTGGAGGAGAGAAAAGGGGTAATTGTTAGAGTCAGGAAGAGGGATGGGAACAGAGCAGAGATGAAAGAGAAGGTTCCTCGGTTACAATAAGAATGAAGGAGGACGAGGTGAATGCAGGTGGGAAAGTAAAGGACTTTAAATCTGCTGACTTCTGTTTATTCTGTGAAGTAAGTGGCAAGGTAATACAGTAAGAGTGAAAGAAGAGATTAATGTTGGAAGTTCGGAGAGATTGGAGATTTGAAATCATCATCGTTGACAGTGGAAAGGTAATGGTTTGCCAGATACATACAGCAATGTACCCAGGCAGACCTGAGGCTAGGAGTCAATTAATATAGGAGACAATTGGCCTCATCACATGACTTTGTCCAGTAGCACCGAGCTCCACAGGTGTGAGTGGCTGGGATTTTATCACATCAAGAAGATAAAATGAATTGGGCGATTGGGATTGACATATATACACTACTATGTATAAAATGGATAACTAATAAGAACATGCTGTATAAAAAAATAAATAAAATTAAGTTTAAAAAAAGATAAAATGACAGAGAAGCAGGGGAGTTTTTAGAGTGTTTATACCATATATGAAAAAATAAAGATCCACAGAGATAACACAATGTTGATAAAGAAGAGCAGGGAATGAGGACTTGCCGTTCCAGATATTGAAATATATTACAGTGCTATGGTGGGGGTGGCTGGGAACCTGAGTAGAAAGCTCAGTAACAATGTGTTTGGGAACCTGGTATACATATGCCCCATTGGCCTGGAAAAGTCTGTTTTGCCAGTTGTCTCAGAATACTGTGATCATTAATAACAAACTTTTTCATCCTTGTTTGGACAATAAATTTTATGGTCACTCTTTATATGAGAAAGGTGGCATCACAAAGTGGAGGAAAGGTGGATTGAGTGGTGTTAAAAGTAGCTCACAGTATGGACTTCTAGCTTCTAGGCCCGCGGGTAAGGAGCTTAGAGGTCACCACTCCATCCTAACAAGTGAAATGCTGAGCAAACCAAAAAAGCAACAGTCCTTTTTAGAGCCATCAGAGAAATGAGATTCCAGGGCACATTGCTGCCCCCAAATTGGAGAGGCAGACAGGAGGATACAGAGAATCACAACTTAACAGAGCAGAAATTTCCGTGTGCCAGAGTAGGAAAACCTGAACTACAGTTGATGGATTGCATGAGGCTCAGTGTGGACAAGTCTGAGAGTTAGAAACTCCAGAGGCGCCCAGTCACTGGCAGGGAGGGGGAATAACTTTTGTGGGCTTCACCTCCAGGAGATCTACCACATCCTCACAGTGAATATCAGAGAAAAAATTCTTTTCGGGCTTCTGGCAAGGGGAGGAGGAAAGGAACTAGTTTTAAATACACCAGGCATTCTGTTCTTCTGAACAAGGTCTGCTCTCAGGAGGAGCTATCTTACTAGAGCCTAACCTCCTAGAGTTTTATCAGAACCTAGCCTATCTGGGGGAAGGGAAATAGCCAACTCCAGCCCCCTCCAGCCATCCAGTCCCACCTAAGTGGTGGGGGGAAACTGAGACGCATACGTGAAATTCACAGTCCAGGGGTACACGTCACCAAAAGACGGAGACCTAATCATAAGACTATAGAACACTTCCTCTCCCTGACCCCTTACCACAGGCATACTTCAAAGATATTGTTGGTTCAGTTTCAGACCACTGCAATAAAGCAAAAATTGCAATAAATCTAGCCACATGAAATTTTTGGTTTCTCAGCACATATAAAAGTTATGTTTACATTGTACTATACTCTATTAAGTGCATAGTAGCATTATGTCTAATAAATGGACATACCTTAATTAAAAAATACTTTACTGTTTAAAAAATGCAGTGTGTGAAATGCAATAAAGTGAAGCCACAATAAATTGAGGTATGTCTGCATGTTACTAAAGGCCTATTTACCTCAGTTCCTTTTACAGCACATCATGTCCACCTTGCAACAAAAAATTAAAAGGCAAACCAAAAGGCAAACAACACATCTGAAGAGATAGAGAAAGCATCAGAACCAGACACGGCAGGGATGTTGGAATTATCAGACAGGGAATTTGAAACAACAATGATTAATATGCTAAGGGCTCTAATGGATCAAGTGGACAGCATGTAAGAACAGATGGGCAATGTAAGCAGAGATGGAAATCCTAAGGAAAAACCAAAAAGAAATGCTAGAGATCAAAAACCTTGTAACAGAAATGAAGAATGCCTTTGATGGGCTTATCAGTAGACTGGACACAGCTGAGGAATCTCTGAGTTTGAGGATGTATCAACAAAAACTACTAAAACTGAAAAGCAAAAACACAAAGACTGAAAAAAACAGAACAGAATGTACAAGGACTATGAGACAACTACAAAAGGCATAACATATGCATAATAGGAATACCAGGAGAAGAAAGGGAGAAAGGAACAGAAGAAATACTTGAGACAATAATGACTGAGAATTTCCTCAAATTAATATCTGACACTAAACCAAAGATCCAGGAAGCTCAGAGAACACCAAGAAAGATAAATGCCAAAACAACTATACCCAATCATATCATTTTTAAACTACAGAAAATTAAAGATAAATTAAAAATCCTGAAAGAAGCCAGAGGAAAAAAACACCTTACCTACAGAAGAACAAAGATAAGAATTATATACAACTTCTCAGAAACCATGCAAACAAGAAGAGAGTGGGGTGAAATATTTAATGTGTTGAGAGAAAAAAGCCACCAACTTAGAACTCAGTACCCTGTGAAATTATTCTTCAAAAGTGAAAAAGACAAACAAAAATTGAGGGAATTTGTCACCAGTAGACCCGTCTTGCAAAAAATGTTTACAAAGTTCTTTAGAGAGGAGAAAAATAATATAGGTCAGAAAGTCAGATCTCCATTTAAAAAAGGAAGAGTATTAAAGAAGGAATAAAGGAAGGTAAAATAAATTAAAAAATTTTTCTTATTCTTAATCTAACAGATAATACTTTGTTCAAAATAATAATAGTAACAGTGTATTCAATTATATATGCTTATGTCTATATATGCTTATATATGTGTAAGTGAAATGAATGACAGCAGTGATATAAGGGAAAGGAGGAAGGAATTAGGGATATTTTGTTATTATAAGGTACTTGCACTATCTTTGAAGCAGTATAGTGTTATTTGATGGCAGACTTGGGTTAGTTGTAAATGTGTACTGAAAAACTCCAGGACAACCATTTTAAAAAGCCAAAAAAAAAAAAGTATAATTGATATGCTAAGAAAGGAAAACAAATAGATAGAATCATATAAAATTCTCAATTAGAACCAAAAAAGACAGAAAAAGTGTGAAAGACAGAAATAGGAACAAAGACCAAGGCAACAAATATGGTAAATATTAATCTGCCTATATCAATAATCAGTTTAAACATCAGTGGTCTAAACAGATCAATTAAAAGGTTGTCAGTGAATCAAAAACAAGACCCTTATATGTTATCTATAAGAAACCCACCTCAAATATAAAGACATATATCAATAGATTAAAAGCAGGATGACGAGAAAGATATACAATGTTAACATTAATCAAAAGAAAGCAGGAGGGCTTCCCTGGTGGCGCAGTGGTTGAGAGTCCGCCTGCCGATGCAGGGGACGCGGGTTCGTGCCCCGGTCTGGGAGGATCCCACGTGCCGCGGAGCGGCTGGGCCCGTGAGCCATGGCCGCTGGGCCTGCGCGTCCGGAGCCTGTCCTCCGCAACGGGAGAGGCCACAACAGTGAGAGGCCCGCGTAACGCATAAAAAAAAAAAAAAAAAAAAAAAAAAAAAAAAAGAAAGCAGGAATAGCTATATTAATTTCAGGCAGAGTGGACTTCAGAGCAAGGAAAGTTATCAGGAATAAAGAGAGGCATTACATAATGATAAAGGGATCAATACTCCAAGAAGATGTAATAATCCTTAATATGTTTGCACCTAATGACAGACCATCAAAATGTGTGAGCTGAGGGCTTCCCTGGTGGCGCAGTGGTTGAGAGTCCGCCTACCGATGCAGGGGACACGGGTTCGTGCCCCGGTCCGGGAAGATCCCACATGTCGCGGAACGGCTGGGCCCGTGAGCCATGGCCGCTGAGCCTGCGCGTCCGGAGCCTGTGCTCCGCGACGGGAGAGGCCACAACAGTGAGAGGCCCGTGTGCCACCAAAAAAAAAAAAAAAAAAAATGTGTGAGCTGAAAACTTGTAGAACTGCAAGGAGAAATAGATGAATCCATTGTCATAGTTGTAGACGTCAATTCCCCTCTATCAGAAATGGACAGATGTAGCAGGCAGAAATTCGGTAAGGGCATAGTTCAACTCAGCAGTGCCATCAATCAGCTGGATCTAACTGACATCTATAGACTCCATTCGACAACAGCAGATTACACGTTCTTCTCAAGCTCACATGGAACATTCAACAAGATGGATCACATTCTGGGTCATAAAATACAGCGTAACAAATTTAAAAAGATAGAAATTATACAGTATCTGCTCTCACACCACAATAGAATTAAACTAGAAATCAATAATAGAAAGATAGCTGGAAAATCCCCAAATAGTTGGAGGTTAAACAACACATTTCTAACCAACACATGGGTCAAAGAAGGAATTTCGAAAGAAATTTTAAAATATTGTGAACTAAATGAAAGTGAAAATACAACTTATCAAAATTTGTGCAATGCAATGAAAGCAGCACTTAAGGGAAATTTATAGCATTGAATGTACATATTAGAAAAGAAGAAAAACTTTAAATCAATAATCTAATCTTCTACTTTAGGAAACTAGAAAAAGAAAAGCAAATAATATCTAAAATAAACCGGAAAAATAATAAAATTTAGAGCAGAAATCAATGAAACTGAAAAAAGAAAGAAATCAATAGAGAAAATCAATAAAACCAAGAGCTGGTTCTTTGAAAAGATCAGTAAGATTGATAAGCCCTTAGCCAGGCTAACTGAAAAAAAAAAAAGAGACACAAGTTACTAATATCAGAAATGAAAGGAGGGACATCACTACAGATCCCATGGACACTAAAGGAATAATAAGGAGTATTACAAACAACTCTGTGCTCACAAATTTGTTAACCTAGAGGAAATGGACCAATTCCTTGAAAGACACAATCTACCAAAACTCACGCAATAAGGAGTAGAAAATATCAATAGACCTATATCTTTTAAAGAAATTGAATCAATAATTAATATCCTTCCAAAACAGAAAGAACCAGACCGAGATGGGTTCACTGGTGAATTCTGCCAAACATTTAAGGAAGAAATTATACCGATTCTCTACTTCCTAACTCATTCTATGAGGCCAGCACCACCCTATTACCAAAAGTAGACAAAGACATTGCAAAGAAAGGAAAACTGCAAACCCATATCTCTCATGAACATAGATGTAAAATTCCTCAACAAAATATTAGCAAATCAAATGCAACAGTGTATAAAAAGAATAGACACCATAACCAAGTGGGATTTATCCCAGTCATGCAAGGCTGGTTCAGCATTTGAAAATCAATTAATCTATCACATCAACAGGTGAAAGAAGAAAAATCACATGATCATATAAATAGATGCAGAAAAAGCATTTGACAGAATCCAACACCCTCACTCTCAGCAAACTGTGAATAGAGATAAAGGTCCTTAACTTGGTAAGGAGTGTACAAAAAACCTACACTTAACATCATACTTACTGGTAGGAAACTTGAGACTTTGCTGCAAAGATCAAGAACAAGGCAAGGATGTCCCCTCTCACCACTACTTTTCAATATCATACTGGATGTCCTAGCTAATACAACAAGACAAGATAAGGAAATAAAAGATATACAGATTGGGACGGAGGAAATAAAGCCATCTTTGTTTACAGATGACATGGTTGTCTACATAGGAAAATCTGAATCGACAAAAAACCTCAGGGAACTAATAAGCAATTACAGCAAAAGCTTGACGATTGTCTGGGGTTGTGGGGAGGGATGAATCGGCAGAGCAGAGGATTTTTTAAGGCAGTGAAGCTACTCAATACAATACTACAGTGGTGGATGCATATTATTATACCTTTGTCAAAACCCCATAGAACACCAAGAGTGAACTCAAATGTAAACTGTGGACTTTGGGTGATGATGTGTCAGTGTAGGTTTCTGTAGGTTTATCAGTTGTTACAAAGGTACCACTCTGATGCCTGATGTTGATAATGGGGAAGGTTGTGCATGTGTGGGAACAGAGGGTATATGGGAACTCTCCGTACTTTCTGCTCAATTTTGCTGTGAGTGTAAAACTGCTCTAAAAAAATCTGTTCACTAATTTGTTTTGAAGTAGCTCACAGTATGGAGAAAATAGAGTTGGATCCCTACTCCATCACATTAAAAAGTAAATTCTAAATGGATTGAAGGCCTAAATGTGAAAATAAAATTATAAAGCTACTAGAAGAAAATACTAGAGAATATCTTTGTGATCTCAGTGTTTTTAGCAAGACCAAAAAATTGCAAGCCATAGGAGAGAAATTGATCAATTTGATTAGATGGAAATTATTGAAGAATTCCAAAGATAAGATGAACGTCTGGGTGACAGAAAGGTATTCGTAAATGATGAGCATTTCATATCTGGAAAGTCCTACAAATTGACAAGAAAAAAATCCACCGGTAAATATTTTGAGTGGGCAATTCACAGGAGAAACATTATAAATTTATGAAGAGATGCTCAAATTTGCTAGTATTAAGTGAAAACAAGATACTACTTTATATCCATCAGATTGGAAACAATTAGAAAGTCCAATAATCACAAGTACTAGTGAGGATATGGGGCAGTGGGAACAGTTATGCATAGCTTATAGAATGAAAGTAGGTAAAGCCATTTTGCAGAACAATCTGGGACTACTTAGTGAAATTAATATGATTATACCTACAACCTCACAAGCAGCCAGTCCCACTACATGGTTTATATTGCTGAGAATCTCTCAGGTACGTTCATAAGCAGAGCAGCATTTGTATTTGTATTACAGCAATGTTTGTCGAGGCAAAGAGCTGGAAGTCAGTTAAGTGCTCCTCGCTGGGAGAATAAGTAAAATGTGGTCCATGCATGCAGTGGATACTAAGCAGCATCAGTAGCAGTGTTACATTCACATGTAGTAACATTGACATATCTCAAAATTATAAGATTAAGTGAAAGAAATATTAAAATACAAAACAACTCTAGGTAACTTCAAGTAAATTATACACACACACATATATGTAATATATGTATATGTGTATATAGAGATATTCAGAAGGACATATATTAAATACTTAGGAGTGAGCGGTAAACAAAGGAAGGAAATGAGAGAAGTATAAAGAATATAGAGGTAAACAAAACGTTGCCTTTTCTTTGCACAGTGATGAAAGGATATGATGTGACTTAATTTTTTACCTGCTTTCCTAAAAAAAAGAGGAATTAGGGCTTCCCTGGTGGCGCAGTGGTTGGGAGTCCGCCTGCCGATGCAGGGGACGCGGGTTCGTGCCCCGGTCCGGGAGGATCCCACATGCTGCGGAGCGGCTGGGCCTGCGAGCCATGGCCGCTGGGCCTGCATGTCCGGAGCGTGTGCCCCGCGACGGGAGAGGCCACAACAGTGAGAGGCCCTTGTACCGCCAAAAAAAAAAAAAAAAAAAAAGAGGAATTAAAAAACATTTTCAATAAAGTAAATACAATATGGATATAATGATCTCATTAAGCTATATTTGAAAATTAAATGAGTAATTCATATAAAGCACTTAGCTTAGTACCTAGCCTACACTAAACACCCAATAAATGTTCTCTGTTAATGTTAGTAACACCACTCATGACACAGCTACTACCAATCAGTTGGAGTTGGCACTTAAGACCCATTGGATTTAGATGGTTTCCCCCAAAAGATCTGTTCAGGTCTAACAGTCTGTGGTTCTACGAGAGGGATAGGCAAGTCCTGGCTGCAGACCCAGAAGCAAGCCGGAGAAATGGTGAAAACAGCCTTGTGGAATGGGAATGGCTACCAGCTTTTTTGCAGTGTCATAGGAAATCTTGATGGTTAACTTGGGAGAACACCGGTATAAGGCACAAATTAAGAAAGGAGAGGCTGCAAGAGTAAACAGTGCTATAGAGCTGGGCGACTTTATGTACTTTGGTATACTTACTCCAAAGGGGGGTTTTCTTTTAACATTTTAATTTCAAGCTATAAAATTGAATCACAACGTCTAGGTATATAGTGTTTGCTTTGGATCATCTCTCCCCCACCCTCCTCCTTCCCTGAAGTGGGACACAGGTTGTTGTAGTGAAATGAACAACATCATCACCTAGTGGCCTGTCCCTCAAAGTGCTGACATAAGATCCTGGTCCCAGAGAGCGGAGAACAGGTGCTACATCCTTGCCCTTATGTTAATTCAACAAGCATTAAGTGGGACTCTGTGCCAGGCGCTGTTCTGGTGTCTTGGGGATGTAGAACTACTAACAGAAGATGACAGATTTAAAAATAAAATTAAGGAAGTGTCAACACGGAAACTTCCCAAAGTGACATTGCATTTTAATGTGTTTATTTTCCACTGGTTTTCCACAGATCATAGATGAAGAAGAAACACAATTTATGAGTAATTGCCCCGTTGCGGTCACCGAAAGCACCCCACGGAGGAGGACGCGGATCCAGGTGTTCTGGATAGCGCCCCCTGCAGGAACCGGCTGTGTGATTCTAAAGTAAGTGAACAAAGAAATCCTTGGAACACTTCACTCCCCTTTCCTGTGCTCTCTCGAAGTCTCCGTGGTGCGGTTGCAGAAGGAAAAGTGCCTTTATTGGGGCATCAGACAAGTTGTATCATCTCTCTGCCCTCCCTTATCTTGACTCTAAAACAGGACTATGGGCGGTCTTTTGTAAAGTGCTATGAAAAGAATCAATCACCTGAATCTCTGTTTTCTTCCCATGCAATGATCTGCTGGTTACTCTCTATCTTCCTAGAGATAATGATCCTATGGCTGGTCAAGAAAAATTACGACCCGGGTGAGGATAATTTTTGGCTTCCTCCATCTTGAATACACCCCCTGTCCTTAAGCTGTGCTAGGCTGACCTGAGACCTGACTATAACCTCCGTTGGCCCCAGGCTCTGCTTTATGATCCTGTCTTCTTCCTTCTCCCATCAAAATTGCCCTCTTGCACCGCTTGCTATGGGGCATCTTGATCCTCATCTTGGTGAGTTACAATAGATGATGAGAGGTATGAGCCAGCCAGTGGTTTTCCCATGAAAGGTGGCATTATCTCAAATCTGTGCTTCCAAAGTTGTATTTTATAGAATGATGTTCAGGGAGATGTAAATAGGTGGGCAGGAAATCAATTTCTATGGTTAAGTAACTTTGGAAGATGCTGTATGCTATATATCTCCTTCTTGCAGATTCACAACATATATTAGCATATTGAAGGTTTTGCAAAGTCCTGCCAAAAAAGAAGTCTGTTTAACTTGGTTTCACCCAGCATTTCCCAAACTTGACTGCAAAGCTCCTTTTTTTGCTGAGACATCTATTAACATTAAGTAGTTTGAGAAATGTGGCTATAACCTGTTTTAAATACATTTTAAGGCTCTATAGAGTGATGCTGAGAATTTTAGGATTTCAGACAGGCAAATAGTCATGGGTAGATAGATAGGCAAGGCTCCAATGCCAGCATCCAAGAAACCCTTTCTCCTGGAGTTAGGGGCTGGGAACTTCCCAACCATCTTCTACTTCTTTAAATCCCCTAAGGCCTTATGTATATATTTGGTTCATTTGTCTGAACCTGTGGCAGGTGGACATTTCTAAAGACTTACAACTACAGCCCAGCCCTGAGGAGAGACTGATAAGGAGGCATTCCACCTAGGCTCTCCAGTCCCTGCAGTTTCTGGACCCAGCTGTGCCTGCCTTATGGGAGAAAAAGAAAGCTTGCAGAGATTTCTGGAAGCCTCTGTCCATTGTCCAGACGCAGTCTTTGGCCTCTTTTTGCTGCCATCTGTATGGACATCATTTATTTTTTTCTTAGTTTAATGCAAGCTGAGCATCCTTCCTCAGATTCCTTGAGAAGTTTGGCTTTTGGCACTAATCTACATTGGTGATTTGTTTTAAATTTAGAAGTAGAATTTATGTATAAGTATAAATCCCAATATATAACATGTATCTAGTATCTAGTTGCAATGTGGGAGAAGGCCTTGTGGGAATAAACGAAGACCACTGAACTGAGAAAAGAGGCTATTTATTCAGAGCTTGCTATGTAGCAAGGAAGTCAGCTGCCATCACTAGCATTTGACAGAGACTCAAAGGCAGGCAGAGGAGTGGGAAAGCTTTACAGTGAAAAATAAGAGAAGATTGTGGGTACTTTCTCACTGGAGATAGTTGGCATGGGGAAGCTGAGGGCGGGCTAACTAGAAATGGAGCATCTGATGTGATTGGTTTGGAGAGCATATTAGGCTTTCTCTGACTGGTCCTGAGATGGAAATAGAGGAGGCAGTGGGGCAAAATTAGAGAGTTGACATCGTTGCGTTGCCCAAGTCCTAACTGTTCTGGACTAATGGCTACAGACGTCGTGGTTTGGCTTCCCAGGCCATTTACTGCAGAGGTTGTGGGTCAGAGTTCTGTCGTCACTGTCATATACAGCCTGGCCTTTGTCCATTAGTATATTCAGTCTCTCAGCCTGGAGACCGGGTTCTCAGCTTGGCTTTCCAGTACCCACACCCCTGCCCATGGCAGCCCTTTCACTCCACAGAGGGGCTCTCCAATATCAGATCTGTGTGATGAACCTTCCTGCTCTAAAACCCTTATCCCTTTGGTGTAGATCTCTGGTTTTCTTTGACTTACTCTTCTCACAAACCAGAAGCCTTTGATCTTCCTGTTGGAAGCCAAAAAGGCATCTCTTGTTTACCGTTAACAATGAACATATGTGAACATATGTTTATCCATTAACAGTAAACAAATGTGGCTTGTTCAGTCACTCATTCTTTCAGTAAATGTAACTGAGCTTCTATTTGCACAGACGTCCACAGTGTACAGGCAACTGAAGTTAAGATCTTGGCCCTAAAGGTTCTCACAGGCCAAATGGAGGAGAAAGAAAGGGGCAACCAGTACTGTCTACCATGAAGTCAGCTGCACATCTAGCGGGCTTTGTCTAATTTAATCTTCACAACAAACTTCCCCCTTTTATGCAGGAGGAGACAAGTCTCAGTGAATTAGGCAAGTTTCTTGAAGTCATACTTGCATTTAATGCTAAAGCCCCATGTTCTTCCTTTCTTTTATCTTTTTCTGAAGGAATTAAATGTAATCTATAATTATTCACTAAAGAGATCATTTTATAGGTAAGATGTAAATACATTCACATTGTAAAATTTCAAACAGTGCAGAAAATAGTGAAATACAGAAAAATGCAGAATACAAAAAACGTGAAAAATCCCTGACATTTCTCCCAATAAATCCCACAGTCTTCTACCCCAAAGTAACAATAGATACCAATTTGGCGTGTATTTGTTAGACTTTTATCTGTGAGTTTATACACATATAAAAAAACATATAAGTACCCTTTACACAAATGGTATCATGGTCTACGTGATGTCCTGAAATTAAATAGGTTTTCACTAAATAAAAGGTATTAGAGATATTTCCAGGTCAGAACATATGGATCTCTGTTTTTAAGCTGTTGCATATAATCTACTGTGCAAATGTGTTAGTTATTCCACAGCTGATGGACATTTAGATTGTTTCCAGTTTTTTACTATTACCAATAATGCTATAATAAACATCCTTATACATACCTCTTTGAGCAAATATGCAAGTTTTTATCCATGGTAGCTGCCAAGAAGTAGGATCATAAGGGATGGACATTTATAATTTTAATAGACACTGCCAGATTTTCCTCCAAAAAGCTTGCCAACTTAAACACTCTCCCTGACTGTGAACAAGAGAGCCTGTTTCCTTACTTGCTTAACAACTCTTTTTTTTTTTTTTTAATTTGGCTGCACCAGGTCTTAGTTGTGGCATGCGGGATCTTTAGTTGCGGCATGTGAACTCTTAGTTGTGGCATGTGAGATCTAGTTCTCTGACCAGGGATTGAACCTGGGCCCCCTGCATTGGGAGTGTGGAGTCTTAGCCCCTGGACCACCAGGGAAGTTCCTCAACAGCTCTTGATGTTTATCATTCTTTAAAGTTCTGCCCATCTGATGGTTAAAAATGGTGTCTTGTGGTAATTTATATTTTCCTGATTATTAGTAATTTAAATTAAGAATCTTTTCAAATATTTATTCCATTTTTATTTCCTCTTTGTAAATGGCCCATTCATATTCTTGTCCATTATTCTAATAATGTTTCTTTTAAAAATTGATGTTTATATATTTCCATATATTTATATATAAAATATATGTGTATATTATATGTATAAAATATATTTTATATTATGCATTTTATATATAAACATATGAAATATATAATTTAATATATTTATATGTTTAAAATTGATCCTTACATGGTACAGATAATAACACTTTGTTATAAATTTCAAATATTCCTCTCCATCTTTCTCTTAACTTTGCTTATGAGTATCTAATCATCCAAAAATTTGGAATTTTGTTTTAGTCAAATGTATCCATCCTTCCTCTTATGAATTTTGATTTGTATCTTGTCTAAAAATAATCTTCCTACACCCAAGGTTATAAATATATTCCCATATTTTTAATATTTTTATAGGTTTAAAAATAAGTTTAGGTCTTTAATCTTCCTGGAATTTAATTTTGTGAATAATATGGTATCAATAAGCCTCAAGAAAAAATAGATGGCATGCTCCGCATGAGGTGCCAAAGGGTCGTTGAATCAGGGGTCTGATTATGATGGTGTGGCCAAAATAAAAGTGAGAGGAGCCTTTAGCACCCATGTCTGAAGGGGCGAAAGGAGCGTGCAGAGGACAGGGCAGAGAAGACCACCACCTCCCAGGGGCTGAGAACTTCAGTTAAGGGAAGCTACTAGCCTGAGGTGACCCACAGGGATCCCAGTCTTGATTCCCTGTCGATTCTCCCTTTTGACCTTGACTCCCACCACGAGGACAACGAAGCCTCGTTGATAGAGTTCACACAGATTCTCCTCTCCCGCAAAGAACAGGGTACAGAAGGTTGAAGGAAGTAGCTGGAGGGACAGACCAGAGCTGTCCACACAGCTGGGAAATGAAAATCTACCTATTTTTCTCAAAATGGCTAGGTAGTTGTTTCACATCCATTTATCACATAGTCTGTCCTTTCCCTTATTGTTTGAAATGCTACTTTAACAAATATAAAATTTTTATACATGTCTGTTCTGTTCTGTTGATCTTTTTATCCCTGCACGAAACCCACACCATTTTATAGCAAAATTTTATTTTATGTTTTGATAGCAAGTCATCGCTCATTAATCTTCTGGTTCAAAATGTTCATGGCTATTCAATTAGATTCATAATTCCAGACGAATCATAGAATGAGTTTGTGTTGTGTTTAATAAAAACGTATATTGGGATTTTGAATGGTGTTGCAAACCCTACAATATGTTTTTATATCGTAGCAACCTACAGTGTGTTTTCCCAGTTAGAAATATGGAATATCCCCTCTTCAGGTCTTTTATGTCCTTCAGGAAAGTCATGTAATTTTTCCTCATTTGAGTTAAACATTCTTGTAAGGCTTTTTTTCCCCCACAGGTATTTTATACTTTTATTGCTTTTGTGAATGGGCTCTTTTTTCCTGTTAAAGTTTCTAATCATTGATTGCTTGTGTTTAGGAAAGCTATTGATTCTTGTACCTTGAGTTTGAGTTTAGACAGTGCTGAAATCTCTCAATAGTTCTAATGCTTATTTTTCATTTGGGGGGGAAATAATGAATGAATATACCTTTGTATCTTTTTCATGCTTTAGTTTATTATCTATCACCTCTAATACAATATTAAATAGTGATATTCATGCTTATTCCTGATTTTAATGGGAATACTCCTATAATTCACTTTTAAGTATAACAGGAAGTACAGGTATCAAACTGATGCCTTGAATCAAGTTGAGAAATACCCTTTATCTAGATGAGAAAGTTTCCTTGTTTTTTTTGTGGAAGGTGGTATTGGAGAAACCAATCACAACCAGTATTCCATGTGTCCAGAGCTGACCATCACTGAGAAAGACTCAGAGTATAAACAAGGATCCTGACTTTCAAGACACTTTCCTGAAGTCTAGTTGTGGTGTAAATAAAAATACGTATGCAAAACTTAGCCAACCCAAGACAGACATGAACTGGGGACAGATTAAACATGGTTAGTCAGAAAGTAGATGAATGAAGAATGTAATAATGGGAGCACCAGAGCTCCTTAGAAAGGTTAGTTTATATCTTGAAGGCAGTAGTAGGCTGTGGATAAATGGACAGGAGGGAAGAGGTCATTCCAGGTGAAGGGTGTGAACAGAGTGAAACTAACGTGAGAACTTAGAGGTGAGAGTAAATATGGCGGCACTGGGAGACAGTAAACAGACAGACTTGGTGAGATTAGAAGGTCATTGGAGGCCGAAATTCATTGCTAAATCATGCAGGTTCTCCAATGTCAAGATGAAGAGGTTGAACTTGATTCAAGAGGAACAAGGGAGCCATTAGTGGATTAAACAGTGGACTGACATGCTAGAAGGAAGATTCACTAAAAAGTTAGTCTGGGTGCTTATGTCTGGCAGCAAATTCCAGGAGAGATGAAAGGGGAGACACTAACTCTGTTGCAGAGCCCTCACTTTCAAAAATGGGCATTTGTGTTGCTGTGTTTGGGTGATGTTCCTGGGAGAAGGCAGACTGGTAGTGTAAGCCGCAGAGCCTGCTAAATATCTGTAGGTGACAGCTCTGAAGCCCACGTAGCTGGTTATGTTCCTTTGCCCAGGAGGGCTGGGAAGGGAAGCGCATCGCAATTACAACTTTCCTTTTGGCACAAACCTGACACCATTTCCATTTTCCCTTTGGATGCAAAGATTTGAACATTTCTAAATTACAGGGTTTTGAGACATCCCTCCTTATAGCCTTCTCCCTACAAGTGAATGACCCAGCACTTAAAGTTTCCGTGGCGTGCTTCAACGCTGCAAACTGTTACAGCAAAGTCGTGACTGATTGAAAGAAAAAGCCTCTGTGAATAGAATAGATGTTTACAGACCCCATCAGAGGGAAGTCCTATCCCCTTAAGTCTGATAAAAGTTTTGTCCCTGGAAGTGATCTTGTCTTTCCATACCTTCATTGCGTACATTTATTACTAGACTTCTGACACCCACTTGTCACCTCTTAGGAGGGTTTTGAGATGTGGGTTGCCTTACCCTGGAGGAGATAGTCACTTGGTGAACCATTTGGGGAATTCAACCGTATGAAACAATGATTGGTTGCAGGCAGTAATAACAGCCCAGAGCCAAGCCCTGGTCTAGGTGCATTATAGATACTCATTTAATCCCCAGAGCAACCCTATGAAGTGGATACTAAAGAGGATGCTAAGGCACAGAGAGGTTAAGTAACTTCCCTAAGGTCACAGGGTAAGTGACAGAGCTGGGATTTAAACAGAGAAGCATCTGGGTTCCGGAGTCTGTGATCTTAGTACTGTACTCTACCATCTCAGGCAGGTCAGGTTCACCTGCCACTTCTCCTTCTCCCCCAACATGATTAGTTGCCATAACTGCCTCTTCTTTCTCTCAGTTGCTTTACATTCACTGCCTTTTTCACAGGCGCTTCTTGCCTCACTGTTGCAGGAACCTTGTACTGCTCACACTAGTTCCTTGCCCTGTGATTCTGCCTCTTACTGGTATAAGAATTGCTGTCCTCATGCACAGCTGAGTCACACCGCTTACATAACAAACTTGAAGGGGGCTCTCCATCACCTTCCAGATCAAGTCCGGAATCCTGATCGGAGCATTTTTTAAGTCTCCCTATGTCCTTTACCAGAGTCCCTGACCAGCCTCTTCTTCCACTGAATCCCTCCGTGAACAATGTTCTCTTGCCATTCTCGTCTGCTCACTCTCTTGATAACATTTATGGAGCACCTACTGTATGCAGTCAATGAGGATTCAGAGACTGTCTCTGAGAATGTCACAGTCTAGGGCTGAAACACAAAACAAATCAAGTCCACAGTCCTTCATCTGCATTTCTGAAACCCAAAAAGCTCTAAAATCCAAAAGATATTTTCTTAACTCATTTAAGACCCAAACCTGCCTTGAACTGACTTGAAGTTATTTATAGTCTTTTAGTGTAAATATTAATGTGTTTGATGCTGCCCCAGACCCTGATGGGGATGTTACAAAATATATGCAAAGTACCCTGTATTATCTTTCTGAAATCCAAAAATATTCTGAATTCTGAGATACCTCTGGCCTCAAGGGTAACAGATAAGGGAACTTGGCCATCTGATGGGAAGTTTGGTCATGGATTGCAGGGGAGGCAGCCCTCTGGCAGGACTGGGATTCACAGAAATACTAAAAACGAGCAATTCATTTCTTGCACGTGAAATAACCTGTTCCCAGCTGCAGCTGCTACTAGATCTGAGAACGTATTCAGTGTTCCCCATCACCAAAGAATGAAGCCAAAATTCCTTCGCGAGGGGTCCAAGGTCCTTAGTGATGTTTGCAGACACCTTTGCAGCCTCATTTGTTGCTCCTCCTCCCACCCAAGGCTGCAAGCTTCATGGAGGAGGGGATCAATTTTACTCATCTATGTGGCCCTAATGTAGGGGTTGGCAAACCACAGTCTGTGGGCCACGTCTGGCCCACTGCCTGTTTTTATAAAGAAGGTTTTATTGGAACACAACCAGGTTCATTCATTTCTGGATTGTTTAGGGCCCCTTTCACGCTACAGCAGCAGAATTGAGAAGTTGCTATAGAGACCTTATAGCCTACAAAGTCTAAAATATTTTTTATCTGGCACCTTATAGAAAAAAATGTACTGACCCCTGCTCTAATGTATATACCCCAGTGCCAGGAACTCAATAACTGCTGATTCTTGGCCTGGGTTCTCCTAAAAGCCCAGCTTAGACAAAGGCTTGTGTGCAGGGAGTTTATTTGGGGAGTGATCCCAGGGAGAAGGTGGGGGCAGTGGGGATGGGGGTTATTTGGTCAAGTGTTATTGACCTGGTCATCACCGTAGGCAGTCGATGCTTGCCCCTGCTGGGACCTTTGGAGAAGCCATATGACGTGTGTCTCAGAGCAGCGTGCCCAGGAATGAAGGGGGAAGCCATTATCCATTGGTTTTCATCCTCCATTGATCAAGGGTAGCCCCACAGGCATTAATGCCCCTGCGCTCTGGGCTGCAGGTGTGTGAAGGTTCATCAGGTTCTGAACATGTACTGCAGCATCAAGAGAAGCTCTGGGACAAGAAGCAAGAGGTACACCACACAGACAAGGTGTGCATCATCTAATTTCAGTGGACAGAGCTGCTCGTAGCAACAGTGGATGGAATCAGAGTTGGGATGAGAGGATGTGAAGAGGCGTATAGAGATGCTCAATGCATCAGTTAGTATGAAGAGTAGTATAAGTAGCTTACATTTATTGCCAAGAACTATGCTAGGTGCATTGCATGCCTTATTTTACTTAATCTTCATAAAAGCCCTGTAGGGTCTTTACTATATTCTTCCCATTTTCTTGATGAGAAAACTGAAGTTTAGAGAGTTTGTATTCAGGGTAATAAAGCAGTTTAGTGATAGAGCTGGGTCTTAAACCCACTTCCACTTGACTCCAAAGCCCTTGTTAACTAATCACCACTAAGCTACGCTGACCCGCACACCCCCACCTTCTGCCTCACTTGGTCTCTGAAGCCTGGAGAGGCACAGGACTGCCTGGGTCCGGGAGGTGTTGCTCCCAAGTGAGGAAACTAAATGTCCTTTAGAAAATGGAAAACAAACCCAAGGACCTGGCAAGAGAAAGACTTGTTAGTGAGGATAGAGATGAGTATTAGGAGGGATTAGCCAGAACTCATAAGATTTTGTAACTTCATGGAGCTCACCAACTCTTTTTATCTTGGAAGGAAATAACACAGAAAACCCACATCTGATGACTCTGTGTATGATTTAGAGGAATCTGGCAGGATTAGAAGGATCTGATGTGGCTGAAGTGCAGCTTACCCTGCAATTTTTCTGGCATTAGCTATTGAGAAGAACCACAGGCTCCTTTGTCATAAGTCAGGGTGGCTCTCCCTTGAGGCTGGCTAGAACCTCAACAATGCTAACTAGGGGTGGAAGCAAGGAATCTACAGAAAAGGGGGTGGGAAACCCCAGACCAGTAGAAGAGGCTGGTTCTTGTGAGAGCAGTTGGAGAAACCAAGACTATGGTTAAAAGGGGAGCATGAGGGCTCCCCTGGTGGCGCAGTGGTTGAGAGTCCGCCTGCCGATGAAGGGGACACGGGTTCGTGCCCCGGTCCGGGAAGATCCCACATGCCGCGGGGCAGCTGGACACGTGAGCCTGCGCGTCCGGAGCCTGCGTTCCGCAACGGGAGAGGCCGCAACAATGAGAGGCCCGCGTACCGCAAAAAAAAAAAAAAAAAAAAGGGCAGCATGTGCTTGGTTCAGGAAGACTTAGATACTCTAAGACATGTCATCCAACAGGTGGAATCCAGATGCCAGGGCTTCCTGGGAGGCTGGCAGTGGCATAGTTCCAAGGGAGCAGTCCAATGGCGGCAGAGTTTCGTTCAGCAGCTGGAGTCCCAGGTGTAGGATCCAGCCCCTGGGGAGAAAACTGGGAAGAATTAAAAGAAAGTACGTGCTGTGGAGGCGCTCCAGGCACAGCAGGAAACAGGCTCAGACGGAACACTGAAACCCACACTGCAAGGGGCAGCGGTGTGACCACAACTCGGTGGGCATGTGCGAGTGAATGGCCCACCCCAATCATGCACAAGGACCCAGAGCCCTGGCAGCAAGACCAGTCCCAGTCCTATCCCAGTGATGGAGCAGAGATTGCCAAGATATTCCAGGCCCTGATCGTGGTGGGATCAAAACATGATGTTTAGATCCTGTGGACATTTTAAAAATCGAAAGTAAATTCATATAACATGAAATTAACTAGTTTAAAGCCATCAGTTTGGTGGCATTTAGTACATTCACAATGTTGTGTAACCACCACATCTGTCTAGTTCCAAAGTATTTCCATTGCTCCAAAGTAAAACCCTTTACTTATAAGCAGGAACCCCATTTTCCTCTCCCTGCAGCCCCTAGCAACCACCAATCTGCATTCTGTCTCTACGGATTTACCTATTATTGATATTTCATATTAATGGAATCAAACAATATGTGATCTTTTGCATCTGACTTTTTTCACTTACCATAATGTTTTTGAGGTTCATCTATGTTATAGCATGTATTGATACTTCATTCCTTTTTATATCTGAATAATATTCCATTACATGTATATACCACAATTTGTTTGCCCCAGGACATTTTTTTTTTTTTTTTGCGGTACGCGGGCCTCTCACTGCTGTGGCCTCTCCAGTTGCGGAACACAGGCTCCAGACGCGCAGGCTCAGCGGCCATGGCTCACGGGCCCAGCCGCACCGCGGCATGTGGGATCTTCCCAGACCGGGGCGCGAACCCGTGTCCCCTGCATCGGCAGGTGGACTCTCAACCACCGTGCCACCAGGGAAGCCCTGCCCCAGGACATTTTTGACATGAAATGGTCACAGGATAAAAATGCAATAATGAAAAATCATCAGATGGTATCATATCTACATTAACCTTTCAATCCCTATACATATTTTTTTAACCAGGGAATATATAGTAGACGTGTTCCTCCATTCCTGAGCCTCACCCCTTCCCCAGGTAGGACAGTGACGGCCCTGGGACAAGGGTAGAAAAGGACAAAGAGATGTTTCCACACCTACTTCGTCTCTCAAGGTCATGGAGTAAGTGTATTGGCCTGCTAGTGGGCCCGGCTGGGACCCAGGGCTGGGTCTGGCCTGCTACAGGCTGGGTCCTCAGGCTGCAGGACTGTGGTTTTCTTGCATCTGGTGTCTGCCCCCTGGTGGATGAGGCTGGTCTAGAGGCTAGTGGAGTCTTCCTAAGGGCAGGGCCAGGGCCCAGGGGATTCTGGGACTGGTGTCTGCCCACCAATGGATGGAGCTGGGTCCTGGGCCCTCTGGTGGGCAGGGCCATGTCCAGAGGCAGCTGTGGGCTCAGGAAGTCTTTAGGCCGCTTGCCTGCTGATGGGTGTGTGTGTGTGTGTGTGTGTGTGTGTGTGTGTGTGTGTGTGTGTGTGTGTGTGTGTGTGTGTGTCCCCCAGTTAGTTGCTTGGCCTGAGGCATCCCAGCACCAGAGCCTACAGGCTATTGCGTGAGGCCAGGTCTTGGCACTAATGAGCTGGAGGGAGATTTTCAAAATGGCGCCCGCCAGCACCAGCGTCGACCAGCACCAGCATCCACATGGTAGAAGTAGCTCCCAAGAATGGCTACTGCCAGGGTCTATGTCCCCAGGGTGAGCCACACCCTTCCTCCACCCACTCCAGGAGATACTCCAAAACCAGCAGGTAGGAGGACCCTATCAAATTGCTGCTTTTGCCCTGGGACCTGGAGCTCATGGTATTTTGTGTGCTCACTTTAAGAGTGGAGTCTGTTTTCCCCAGTCCCTCGGGGCTCCTGAAATCAAACCCCACTGACCTTCAAAGCCAAAGGCTCTGGGGGCTCATCTCAGTGCAGGACCCGCAGGTTTGATAGCCTGACATAGGGCTCAGAACTCTCACTCCCGTGGGAGAACCTCTGCAATGTAATTATTCTCCAGTATAATTATCCGCCCACCCAGGGGTATGGGACTTGACTATCGTGAGTCCGCCCTTCCTACCCCATCCCATGTGGTTCCTTCTTGATGTCTTTAGTTGTAGAAGATCTCTTCTGGTAGGTTCTGGTCTTTTTCATTGATGGTTGTTCTGCAAATAGTTGTGATTTTGGTGTGCCCATGAGAGGAGGTGAACTCAGGTTCTTTCTACTCTGCCATCTTGGCTGATCTCATGAAGTAAGTGTAAAACAGGTTGGCATATCTTATCCTGTCACCAAAATGGCTTGATTAGATCTTTTTATACCCAGTATGTAACCACAGGGTAACAGAGTCATATACCTGGTCATTCATTACTTCATCTGGTAGAACAATGGGCGGAAGTCCACTGAAGACACAAAGGATGCTGGAAAGATGAGCAGAGGGTCCTCAGCGCTGTAGAAGATGACGTTCCTTCAGAAGCAGTGGAGCAGTGTTCACAGCTCCATCACCATTCATTTCCAACCACTGATCAAAGAATTGTCCCTGAATTATTTGCCTTCCTGCAAGCCTGCTTGCCACAGAGACTACCCAAACTAAAGCCAGTGAAGAAATGAGATTAAGAAAGAAGAAAGAATGTCCCCCACTCCTTCCATTATTAATCATTGCGGGCTGATTTCAGGTACATTTTCCCTTGGGCATTTCCCCAACATTTTGCATTTAACAGCCCCTGGAAGCCAGGAAAGTAGAGTAGAAAAAGCTCCATAATATCTTAGTTCTATACTATTCATAAATGAAAATCATTGTTAATTTAGAGTTTGACAGCTGTGGTGCGTTTGTAAGTCCAGCGCAGCTGTCATCAGCACTCCAGCTTATTTTTCAAACAGATGTTTAATGTGACTTTAGTGTTATTGCCAGTTTTTGAGGAGAAAGAGGGGGGAAGCAGAAACAGGAATAATCATTATATTCATCATTTGGTTTCCTTTCAAAACATAAATCGGCATGATTTATAGTGACATCAGAATTGCTCTCATTGCAGTTTTGGGTGCAGGACTGGTTAGCTATCATCTCCTTATATCGTCCAAAGTCCATTTATTTTTTTTTTCCCCTAAAGTCAGAGGGCTGTTTTGGGATAATTACACCCAGACTCTGAACAACAGTCTCCGCTACCCAGAAGAGCCTTCCATAGTGCAGAAGAAAAATCAGGGAGTGGTGAATGATGGGTGACTGGGCTGCAACCCCAGATGAAAGCTGCAGGACTGAGTCTTGTCTTGCGGCTGTGGAATCAGGACACCAGTGAGAGCAGAGCCCCGGGAACGGCAGCCAGGTTCTCCCACACTCACTCTTACATCTCTACCATGCTTTTGGGGCTTAGGCAGCTGGGTTCGTGCATTCTCACAGTGTGCAAATCGGTCTCAGTGTATACAATTAAACACATCTGTGCCTCCACGTAGAAATCTGATGAGTCAGAAGGTACTTGAACAGGCCCTGCTGTTCCAGTCCATGTTGCTTGGAGGAATCTTCCTTCATACCAGCTGTGTTGCTCGGTAAACCCACTTCCCGGATCTGATTTCTCTACCCGTGCCTTTTTTGTGTTGGGCTTTTAGTGGTCTCACTTGGGTCCTACTCTGTACCGTCTATCATGTGTCCAGTCACTGGCCCTCATTACCTCTTTGACAAGGCCTCTGTTGCGGGGACTCTAGATGCAATAACACACATCGCATTTCTTTGTACACTGAGAGAAAAGATTCACCTTGCCTTCTTCCTCTGCCAGCAGTTGTGATATGTGCCGTGCAAAAGAAGAATCCACTCCAAGGAAAAAGTTGGCAGATGTCCCAGATCCCAGCTCTTAAGTCATGGTTGGGTAGAGGAATGAACCACAGCCTCATCCATCTAGTGCTAGAAATCATAGGACGCTCTAAAGTCTGACTTCTCAAAGGGTGCCCCCCATCTTTTTAGTTGGAAAGTATTGTTTGCAGATTATTAATGAGGAGTTAATTTTTCCATAACTACAGAAAGACAAGGCTTCTGCCAGGTTGACCACCTAAGAATCTGAGGGAATCCTTGGGCAGTTATTATGGTATCAAAAGCTCCTGGCTGTTGCTTGCCACCTCGGCTACCTGGATCTAGACTATGGATCTGTTCCCTCAGGCAGCTGCTTCCCTACCTTTGCTTCATGCTTGGAGCCCATCCCTTAATACCCCACATCACAGCTTAGGCTAAGCGACAATGGTAGTAAGATGTGTTGAAAGCTTGGGGAATTAGAGAAGGGAATTGTAACACAGAGGTCCTACGTAACTGGCTTTTAAGTTTGGCTATACTCAGGGCCCAGAAGCCCAAACTCATCCTTGTTAGTTCCCTGCTTTCACACTTAGTGGGCACCAGCCTCCCTTCCCAACCTCAAGGGCCATTTTAGTTCCCCCTCAAGAGAATGCCCTGTACGAGTCCCAGTTGACCTGAATCCAGACCCAGTTCTCCTCTGGGTTAGTTTGGCGTTGTAGTTATGAAGGTGGATTCAGGTCAGACAGCCCGAGATTGAGTTTTGGCTCCACCACTTACTCCTGATGTCAGGCAAGTCATTAAACTCCGGGTACCTCAGATGTCTCCCCTGTAAAATGGGGATAAATAATAGTACCTACCTTATAGGGTTGCTGTGAGGATTAGATGAGTTAATACACGTAAAGTGTTCAGAACCATCTGGCCCAGAAGCAGCTCCGTACAAGGCTATGTTATTATTATTGCTTTACATTTGCAATACAATGAAAATCATCACATAGATGTTTCTAAGACAAAACAAGTGGTTCACCCCCAGAAGTGAATTCCAGTTTCTGGCACTTAGGACAAAAACTATACATGGTTTTTCAAGCTTCAAAAACTCTCTTAAGTTTCAGTCTCACCACATCGCCTTTCCTTTTGCTTGCTTGGTCCTTGCCAATTCCCATAAAGAATATGAAGTGGTGTTAAGAAAAACAAAACAGTCATGTTAAATTTTAAAAATCAGGGAAAATTAAAGCTCAAATATAACATCAAGATGAGAAGAAGACCATGCACGAATACACAGGGGTCTAAGTTCCCACAGAGTTGTAACAGTAGTGGATTATAACCCATTCAATAAAATGGGAAATTAGAGGTCATTTGATATAAATAAATACCTATGCTAGCTAAGTAAATGAATGGCTAATTGGAAAGTTTGATAAAGAACAGGGTGTTTATATAATCTCAAAGTACCTGCCCTCAAATATTTAATAACTTAACAAAGAGGAAACCAGGAATGTTAGAGTGGAGAAGTCTGGCAGACACCAGTAATGGGACAAATCTGAATTGAAATTCTGTGCCCCCTGACAGGATGCAATGAGAAGAATACAGCATCACTTCTGTGATATTCCTGCTCAAGGTGCATAACTTGCATCTAATCCTGAGGAAACATCAGACAAACTCAGACATTTTACAGAATCACCCACATGTCATCTTAAGAGCTTTCAAAGTCGTAAAAGTCAAGGAAAGCCTGAGGGACTGCTTCAGATTGAAGGAGGCCAATGAGACATAAAATCTAAGGGAAACACTGTGATTCTAAACTAGACCTTTTGGCCGTAAAGGAACAATTGTCAAAACTTGAATAGGGTTTGAGGATTAGATGTATTAATGTTAATTTCCTAAGTCTTATTGTTACATTGTGGTTACATAAGAGAATATCCTTGTTTGTAGGAAAAACACTAAAGTGCTCAAGGTGATGGGATATCATGTCAACCACTTACTCTTAAATGCTCCAGGGGAAAAAAGTTCTTTGTGCTGTTCTTGGATGTTTTCTTTAAGGTTGAAATGGTTTCAAATTAAACAGACTCAGTTCAAAGGCGGGAGGGGGTGGAGAGGAAAGAGAAGAGCCGCCTCTGCATCTTTCCTTTCTTCTTTTTCCGTTTTCTTCCTGGTTTCTTCCTACCAGAAGGTTGGGCTACGGTGGGGATGAGAAGACATTGGTTGGGTTCAATCAAGAAGACAGGCCAGGGCTTCCCTGGTGGCGCAGTGGTTGAGAGTCTGCCTGCCGATGCAGGGGACGCGGGTTCGTGCCCCGGTCCAGGAGGATCCCACATGCCGCGGAGCGGCTGGGCCCATGAGCCATGGCTGCTGGGCCTGCGCGTCCAGAGCCTGTGCTCCGCAACGGGAGAGGCCACCACAGTGAGAGGCCCACGTACCGCATTAAAAAAAAAAAAAAAAAAAAGACAGGCCAGGACTCACTAGGTCTGAGAGGCTGGCTGTCCCTTAGTTCTTGGTGCGGGGTGAGGGGGGGACCAGTCACAGGGCCGCAGTCGTGGGAAGAGGGATGGGAGGGCGGGCACCCAGCCTAGTCTGGGGTGGTGCAGGGGGTCTAAAGAGATCAACCTGTGAGCTGACAGAAGGCTAGAGGGGAGGAGGAGCAGAGGAATCAGCGTGTGGGAGTGGCCCTAGACCAGATAAAGCACGGAGCATGTGAGGACCTGCAAGTGGTCCTGATGGTGGAGCAGGAAGGAATGTTCTTGGGGCAAAGGTGGCGCGCAAGAAATGTGATGTTTTTCTTTGCTTTTCTTCTCTTCTTTATACTGTTTTTTTCTGTCTTTCTCTCTCTCTCTTTTTTAATAAATTTATTTTATTTATTTATTTTTGGCTACATAGGGTCTTTGTTGCCACGCAGGCTTTCTCTAGTTGTGGCGAGTGGAGGCTGCTCTTCGTTGCGGTGCACAGGCTTCTCATTGCGGTGGCTTCTCTTGTTGTGGAGCACGGGATCTAGGCACGCAGGCTTCGGTAGTTGTGGCTTGTGGGCTCTAGAGCACAGGCTCAGTAGTTGTGGCGCACGGGCTTAGTTGCTCCGCGGCATGTGGGATCTTCCCAGACCAGGGCTCAAACCCGTGTCCCCTGCACTGGCAGGCGGATTCTTAACCACTGCGCCACCAGAGAAGCCCTTCTCTCTTTCTTTCCCTTCCTTCCTTCCTTCCTTCCTTCCTTCCTTCCTTCCTTCCTTCCTTCCTTCCTTCCTTCCTCCCTCCCTCCCTCCCTCCCTCCCTCCCTCCCTCCCTCCCTCCCTCCCTCCCTTTTTTCCCAAAAACGTCCCCCCTTCAAGCATTCAGCCGGGTGTTGCTCTAATATTTTAATAACAGTAATAATAATAGCTGAAACATGTGGCAGCACCCTATATATAATGCAGATACTACTCTCCCATCTTACAGAGAGGAAGCTAAGGCACAACTTGCCCAACATCTTAAGTAGTGAAACTGGCATTTGAACCCCAGACAGTCTAACTCCACAGCCCAAGCTTTTGACCTGCCACAGTGTCTGAGTAGATCTTTAATGAGGCTGAATTCTTGTGAGGACTGTTTTTTATAAAGGGGGCTTGCAAGCCTCAATAGTGTTCTAACTGGGGAGGGTGAATGGGGGAGATGCTTATGAACTGTGGTCTGTGGATGCATCTTACCCACTCAAGTCCCCTCCCCTCTCACCCCACTCGCTGCCTTCCCATGCCTGTACTGTCAGCAGCCATGTGAGACCTACCACGGGGCCAGGTAAACCTGGAGCCTAAGCTGAACCAGCTGATGGTTGTACTCTGCGTGGCTACAGAGCCAGAGCAGCTCATGGAGAAGGGCAAGAAAGGGTCAAATCAAAAAAAATGCTGAGGATCAGGCCCAAAGTGTCCTCAGTAGGTAAGGCAGTCATAAGGGAAGAAAAAAGACAAAGTTGAGTCAAGGTGAGCTGTTTAAGGTGGAAACTGTGACCGAGTGAGGCAAAGGTATAAAACGCCCGTTTGTACGTGATGCTGTAGGTGGCACTTGGCCTCAGAGGGAAGGAGTGTCGATGTATCTTTCACCACCTTCCACCTCCTACTAACTCCCAGGGATTAATTATTCATTCAACAAACATTTTGTGAGCACCTACTATGTGCCAGGTTTGTGTGAGTTGTGGTAGGGAAGAAGAAAGAAGGCTGAGGGACTGGCACATGGATTTCACCTGAGAACTTGAGATGCCAAGCTCTCTTTGGAAGAGGCTGCATTTCTGTGTTCACTTTAGCCCATGGAACAAAGCCAAGAGTGACAGAGAGTTACTGGCTGGGAGCGGTGAGGTAGGGGCTTAGTGTGGGAGAGGAGAAGGGCTCCCCCCAGCCCCCATAGCTGCTGCCATGGCCATCTCAAAAGCACCTCTTTACAGAAAAACCTAATTTCCACATCCCTCCGCAATCACTACAGATTCTGTTGCTAATAACACTTTTCAAGCTGGTTCTCAGCTGATTACAACATTGCGTTAGGCAGTTTGCATCTTGAGATGGACTCTGGGGTCAGACAGGTCAAGGTTGGAGTCCTGGCTCTACCCAATCTGATTCTGGTGTCTTTCCTATAAAATGAGGGTAAGGAGCTGAGGTATGGGAAGTATCTCTTTTCACTTTTAAAGTAGTTTAGGGTTTACAGAGCACCTTCCCAATACTCTTGCAAGGGTGACATCATTATCATTGTGAGAGGTTAAGGCTCCCAGAGGTAAAGTGATTTGAACTGGGTCACAGAGACCCTGAGTGTATAAGTCAAGATGGAAACCTGTTCCCACTTTTTAAATAGAAAAGATTTGCTGTGTTTGTGCCCACTTTTTAAATGATCCAATTGCTGTATAACACTTAGGACACTTACATATCCTATCTTTGCCCCATAGTTTTAGCTTGAGATTTCCTTGTAAATGGGAGTTGGGAGAGAGCTATGGGTTGTGGAGTCAAACATATTGGGTTCCCGATCCTGACTCCACTGCTTAAGACTTGTATAAACATGGGCAAGAGACTTGGTCCCTCTGTGCCTTGGCTTTTTCCATCTGCAAAGGGGATAATAACCGTCCCTACCTCATAGGTGGGAGAATTAAATGAGATAATCTATGTCAGCGATTCTTGACCCTGGCTGCCCAATGGAGTCACCTGAGCAACTTTGTAAAATCACCTGTGTTCTGGCCCCACCTCTGGAAATCTGATCTCTTTGGACTAGGAGGGAATTGGGATGTCAGTACTTTTTAAAAGCTCCCGCAAATGATTTTAATGAGTAGCCAGGGCTGAGAACACTTGAAGTATGTAAAATGCTTACCACAGAGTGCCTGGCCCATAGTAAGCACTCAGTAGATGTTAGTTGTTATTGTTACACAAGCTGATAACGTCAAGGCTTGTGGGCTAACACTGGTGAATTGGTACCAACATCCAATGGGCCCTAGTCACTATGCGGTGCACTGTGGGTAGGCTCAGGGGTGAGCAAGAGAAGGTCTCTGCTTCATAAGGGTTTCATTAACTCTCTAGCTGGGTGGAAAAGGCATAAATACATGAGAAGTTAAATAGCAACATGAGGTTTAAAGTAGAAAGAAGAAAGGAAGATCATATTTTTCAAGCATTTACATCATGCCAGGGAACTTTCCACACTGGCTTAGCTCATTAATGCTTACAAGAGTAGATATTAACCCTAATTTGTAGGGCAGAAAACTGAGTCTCAGGGCTGTAATTCACCTAGGTCACACTAAAGAGGTAGATCCAGGATCAAACCTGATCTGCTTGACTGTAAAGGTGTCTCTATTATACCATGTCTTTATCATACTGATTTCATGGTGATTATAAAGAAAAGAAATGAATAAGTGGGATTAGAATTTTGAAGGTTTAAATCTAAGTCCTTATGTATGTATGTATCTGTTATTCTGTATCTCTGTCATTCTATTCTATCCATTCTCCTTCCACCATCCATCCATCCATCCATCCATGCATCCATCTATCCAATTCTGTTACCCAACATAGCTATAAAATAAGATTTTCAGTTCAAGCAAATATCTTGGTTAATAGACCAACCTTTTGGGTAAATTTTAATTAATTCTTAATTTTCCCTCATAAAGTTAAAAAATTAGCATTAAACTAAACAATATCTCACTTCCAGTAAATCATACAGGATTAGGAAAGCTGAGGTTATGCTTTAAAGCGTGCTAATGGTATCAGAGTATTTAATGTAAATTAACTACCAGTCCTAAACAGTAATACAAATAGAGGGAAACAAAATTAACGTGATTAAATACATTCAGAGTCTATTTATACTGTTAATTGTTAAAATTTAGGCAACAGATTGCAAAGAGACTTGCAGCTGCAGCTCCGAAATAGTTGGTCCTCCCCTCAGCTGTTGCTAATTAATGCGATTTTCCTGATAACAGTTTTCTGAGAGCAGAGAGACAGCAGCAAATCAAAACAACGTCATGTCATGCTGAGGAGCCCTGACAACAACCAGAAGAGCCCAACAGGATCCAAATGGAAATGTCGCTATAACTGCCGGTTTCCATGTAGCGTTCCTCAGACACAGCCGACCCTCAATGCCGGCAGTTTATCACACAAATACAGGGATGTCGGGGATATAGCATGGCAAGTCACGTCATCACATCAGCCACAGCCGTGTTGGGTCACAGTGGGATTATGCCACAGGCTCCAGAGAGGAGCAGAAAAGTGCTCTGAACAGTTGTCCATTGTTCTGTACCTAGACCTGTGTAAGTGACCCATCTTCTCTTAACTTACCTGACTTTTTTTTTGCAAAAGACAGTTCAAGGAGGCCAGTTTGCACTCTTCAATATGTGGAACTACTTGGCAGAATTAGCAGGAAAGCAACTCAAAAGTAGCCAGCATCCCTCGTGTTTAACGCATCTGTGGTTGCCTTTGGCTCATGTGCTGATCCCCAGCCCAATCAGTTGCAGTTTATTGCTTTCAACAAAATACATTGCACAAATCATAGCAGTTTATGGATCAAAGGACTGGTTTGGCCTTCCTAAGGAGGTTACCAGACACATGAAAGGCCAGGATTTATTAGCTTTTTCTACAGGCAATCTGGTACAATATCATCCCGAACTGGGCCAGTCAGTGACATTAGACCTCGGGCCACGAGGGACTCCTGGTCATCTCTAGGGCAGCTTGAACAGAGAAGAATCCAAGGAAGCAGGAAGTTGAATTACAGATTTTCAAGACTAGCTATGTCAACCCAAAGAAACACCATGTATCTTGATACATTTGGGTGCAGGGGGAAGTAAATACAGTGCAAAGTGTCATTTCCAAAAGATCATCACCGAATATCCTCCTAGGATAAGGATTCTGCTAGTTCACTTTCTTGAAATGTATCTTACTTTGTATCAGAAACATCCTTGACATGGAGCCATCCAGAAAAATAGGGAAATGTACATCCCCAATCTGATGGTACAAACTCACTCAGTTGCAAAAACAAAATGAAGCATTGACCAGGGCACAGACCCTAGAAAAAGTTTGATCTTTGGGTCCACCACACTGTGAGGGTCCAGTTTCTAGGACATCAGTTGTGCTGCCCTCCGGAGATGGTGACCATTTGGTTTTAATCTTGTTCCCTTATAAAGGTGAGGAAATTGAAGCCTCCCCTCCCTCCCTCCCTCTTTTTCCTCTCCATCTCCACTGTGACTTTTATCTATACTTTGTGAAGATCTAAGCATTTCCCAGGAACACATTCTGTCAAGTCCAACTTCCTTATCTCTCCAAGACATGCAACATATAGACGTGGTTGTGCTATCACCTTTAGGATAGATATTTTTATTGATTTGTTGGGTTTTAATTTATTCCTTGCCTGCTTGAAGAAAAAAAGATTTTCAGTACCTTGTTTAACATGAATAAGAGGCTCCAGGATCACTCCTAAGTCCCCCATATCAAGCGTTGGTAGAATTTTTTTAATTTGCCTTATTTTTGTAAAGAAAGAATTGGTCACTTGTATGCTACTCTGCATTAAAACGAGGTGCCATTAATTTCTCTTCCACATTTTTTACTCGGAAAGTCAAAACTCTTGCCCTTCCTTCATTGCTTCCTTCCTTCCTTCCTTTCTTTTCTTTTCTTTTCCTTTCTTTTCTTTTCTTTTCTTTTCTTTCCATCCCTTTCTCCCTCCGTTCCTTTCTTCCTTTTGCTTATCCCTGAAAATATATTCCATGACAAAGGCTAGGAAACAGGACAAATCATGCCCAGATTTTGTGGCCTCATGTGGTCCCATGTTGTTGCTCCAGAGTTCTGTGGGGATCCAAATGATTGTGGCTTACCTCTGATGAGCTCATGTGACATAAGAATGAGGTCAGATGCTACAAGAGGGGTGCAGATGTTGAAAAGAAGAAACATGGGACAAGTCTGGAGTGAGTCAAAATATAAGACCTAGGGGTGTCTTTTTTTTAAAGAGTCAACTCATGGGATGAGCGAAGAGGGGTGCATAGTGTAATCAGCAACTGTCTTTTCCATAAAGAAAGCTCTGTTCTGGGTTTAACCTCTTCCTGGCAGACGTACCATCATCCTACTGATTCCCAGCTTTGTGAAGGCATTTTGAATTCAACCCAGATGGTTCCTTTTGAGACCAACAGTTGCCATCAGCATAGCTTGAACAAAAGCAAAGCAGACTTAACTGGTCTTCACGCAGTGGGAAATGTTTCATGACTCAGACCAGTCATTGTTTGCTGTTCACTCTGCTGGGTGGCTCTGGTAATATAGGAGAGTTTGTGCTTCTTGCCCGATTGTGGACATAGGGTAGACACTTGACTGTAAAAGAGTTGAATGACAGGTCAAGGCAATCCATGAAAACAGATCAGATCAACCCACCTTCAGTGTGTCCCGCATGAAAGGCATTGTGCCACGTGCTAGAGGGGCCACGAGGGTACAGCAAGACCCCTTCCCTGAAGAAGCTCAGAACTTAGTCAGAAGCCCCAAACGTAAATTCACAATGAGTTAAATGGTAATACAAGATGTTAAAGTGCAAGCACATATCAAGAGTACCCAATGCCCGAATGCCAAATGAATGGTCAGGATCAACGGTGTTCTAGGAACCCAGAGGAGGTCAGTTCTGAAGGTCCTGGTCAATGAGACTCTGAAGAGGCCATGAGATGGTGACAGATGAGTGGGCTGTGACTGGGCAGAGAGGAGCCAGAAGTGCATTCCCGGTTTGAGTGGCATGGGCAGAAGCCAGGAGGGGTCGTGTGACACACAGTGAAAAGGCAGCGCTGAGCTCAGGTGGCCAGGGAAGGTGCTGTGGGGAGGGGTGGTCATGTCAGGCAGCTTGGGTCCTGGTGCTCGGGACTGTGGACGTTTAGCCAAGAGCTTGGACTGTGCTCTATAAGTGAGAGAGGAACCTTGGTTTAGAGAGGACCTACTGTGTGCCAGACCCCGTGCTGGGGTGGGGTGGGACAGGGAGGAGATGGAGACGGGATCATTTGGACTGTGGTACCACCAGTGCCTGATAATGTGCTAGAGGTGACGATTAATCCCCTAGTCGAGTGTAGGTAAATTCGATGGGTTGGTAAGGAGAGGAAGCCTGTTAGGAGGCTTCTGCAGGAATTGTACAGGGAATGCATTTACTTTTCCATGCATGTCCTTGCTGGGGTGGGGGGGAGGTGGGACAGGACAGGGCGGGGGGGTCCTCGATGAGTACTAACTGGCATGAAAATCATTACTCCTAACTCAGAGCAATGGTTCTTGTAAAATCTCTCCCCAAAGCAATGCACATGCTTACAATTTTGCATACACTTTTTTTCTAGGAGTTCGAGAATCCTCTGCAACCCCTTTGTGGACTGTGAATCCCTAGCTGAGAACCGTAACCACGCCCCACACGCTCCCTGACCCCATCTAGAGGAGGGAGCGTCTCCCAACACATAGGTCTGCCACTGTACAGGAAAACCCAGGGTGATAGGGAGGCTCCCTGAGGAACAGAAAGGAGGACAGGTAGCCTGTACTTAAGGGCTCTGATGTGTCGCCCGGATTGTTTCCTTACACCTGAGAAACGACGCTGCCTGCCCTGGCTTATAGGAACCCCCAGAAAGGGGAGGCAGCTGTGGCCACGGCAGAGTGGAACCAACTACAGAGAATAGTGACCTGTGTGAAGCAGCCAGGAGGGAGCTTTCAGTGTGGCAGCATTTCCTCTAGCTCGGGCTGGGGTCATTTTATGGTTGCACCAACGCCCTGCACGGAGCAGGCAGGACTCTGCAAGGAACACCTGAGAAACCCAGGAGCAATGCTTCACCTTCTATTTCTTGTTTTCCATCCAAGACAGATTCTATTTCAGATCAGAGCATAGTTTGGAGAGAAAGCAGTTGAAGCCTTGGTGCTTGGAATAAAAATTTAACCTTCATCTTTAGGAAAAAAAAGCATATATCTTAGTTGGAGATTTTATGAAATGGAATGACAGTTATGCCATTTCACATATCTACTATCATTCATTTCAGACCTAATAGAGGTTCTTAAAGGTTTCAAGGTCAGGAACCCCTTTGAGAAGCAGATGAAAGCTATGAACTCTTAACCAGAAATGTGCACACCACACAAAATTTCATCATCCTGAATCCTGTCTGCAGACCCCAGATTAAGAACCCCAGGTTCAAGCTTTGGCCAGATCCTCTGTTAGATTCCAGGCGTGCAGTGATGTATAAGACACAGTCCCGGGGCCAGAGGGGCTCATAGTCTGGCGAGAGTTTATAGACGTGAAGAAGTTGGAGGGGAAAGCGAGGCAGGCACTGATTAGCAGTTTAAACGTATGAGACATTATACAGTAAAATCATGGACCCAACAATATTACAGAAACAGTGAACTGTCAATTGTCCCTTGACTACTAATACCCCAGGTGCCAGTAATCATATTACAAAATGCTGAAAAACATGCTAAGACTTACTGGGAAAAACAAAGAGTAATTTTTCAGGAACATCAAACCCTGTGTTTTTGTGTCCTTAAGAGAAAATGATTTTTTTTGCCTAAAGATGTATTGTGAGGTATTGCCTTCACCCCAGGCATTAGGATTAGACATACATCTTTTTGCAAGGTTAAGAAATGCCATGGACAATTTAAGCCAGAGGGAGGAACCCGTCAAGGTTCAAAAGATCCTGAAAAAAATTGATAGTTTAGTATAAAACAATTAAAGGAAATGAGAAATGGTCCTGATCATTACCAAGAATGGCTTGTCAGAGCTTCCACAACTGGGACTATATCCTGCAGTCTATTTATTTTGTCCATGTGAGTTTATTTAAGATTTTTCCAACAGATGACAAATTTCCAGCCAATGACCCAGCAGGTACCCCTAAGGGTTTCTACTGTTGCCTTAGTTGCAGCTTATAGGCACGGCAAAGCCCCTTCCAGAGAAAAAAGAATATTTCCCTTGCCTGTGTTTTCCCGTCAAACGCCCACTGCGCTGCCCCCCATGCCCACCCCTTTGCAGCCATATCTCTTTTCAGACTGGAGTGTACTGGCAGGCCTGTTGCTTTCTTCCTAGTCACTGCGAACACTGTCTCCTGCACCCCATTGAAAGTTCTACCAAAGGGCAGCATAACCTCCCACCAACCAAATCCAAGCCCTCTTCTAAGGCCTCATCTGGAGTGTTCTTCTCCCAGACTCTTCTGACCAAGGCATCCTTGCCCGCAATCCTACCTAAGCCCTTCCGTGGCTCCCCAAGGCAATATCCTGGTCAGCAGAACCTGCTCCGCCTTACCTTTTGAACTGTCCTCTTCTGTACTCCCACAATACTTTCTTCATTCCTCTTTCTATCAGGTAGTCATGCTTTTGAGAGCAGCATTCATTAGAAAACTTGACCAACGATGGCTTCAACAAATAAAGGTTTATTTTTCTCATATAACAAGAAGGCTGGAGGTAGGTGACTGCTACCTAAATGATGTCATTGACAAGTGACAGCAGTTAAATGATGCCAGAACCAGTGTCTCTGAGTTTTCTTTTTCTTTTCCTCATGGTCACAAAATGGCTGCCTTGTTTCACACATTATGGTTGTAATCAAGGCTGGAAAAAGAAGGACAGGACAGGGTGGGTCATTAATTTCTTTTATCTGGAAAGCAAAGCTTTCTCAGAAGTTCTCCCCTCCATGCTGTCAACCTTCCCTTATATTAATGGGACCACATATGAATCACATGCTCCCTTCCCCAGCTGCAAGGAAGGATGGGAAAGTGGGAACAGGACTATCCTGATTGGCTTAGCTGGTACTACCCCTCGAAAAATGAGTGTTCTACAAGCATGGCAGATGGAAGGTGTAGATATTGGGTAGACTCTACTACTTGCTATGCAGTATTCTGATTCATATCTCTCAGGCTGTCCATTACTCAGTGTCACACATATTATATCTTGTTCATCTTTTTTTTTTAATTTATTTTTGGCTGAGTTGGGTCTTCGTTGCTGTGCATGGGCTTTCCCTAGTTGTGGTGAGTGGGGGCTACTCTTCATTGCAGTGCGCAGGCTTCTCATTGCGGTGGCTTCTCTTGTTGCAGAACATGGGCTCTCGGCACGTGGGCTTCAGCAGTTGCAGCTCACAGGCTCAGTAGCTGTGGCTCACAGGCTCTAGAGTGCAAGCTCCGTAGTTGTGGCACACGGGCTTAGTTGCTCCGCAGCATATGGGATCTTCCCGGACCAGGGATTGAACCCGTGTCCCCCGCATTGGCAGGCGGATTCTCAACCACTGTGCCACCAGGGAAGCCCTGTCTTGTTCATCTTTTACCTCCAACTCCTAACAGAGCTTCATGGCATCTACTCTGTTAAATAAAAACATGAGTAGATGAATGTCTGTCTGATTTTAATGACTCTCACATCTAAATTAATTCTTTAAAAACATAACCCAGTTTTATCCTTTTCTTTTTACATTTCTCTTATGGTATGAAAGTCAATTCCTCATTATTAATTTTCCATTGGATTTTTAGGGGGTAAAATTTAAAGTTATAGAGTAATAGTATTGACAAGACGTATGATAAAGATGAGGTCTAAGATTGGACAATAATAAGAGAAAATGGAACCATAATAAGCTTGTTATCCTCAGGGTCATTCTAAGAAGAAATAAACTAAGTGCTAAAACTAGTTTTCCTCTAATTTTTGTTAAAATCAAAACCAGGGTTTTGTAGATGCAACTTTGTTCAATAATGTGAATCAAAAACTCCAGAAATCCAATGACCATACAAGGTTGGGGATGGATTGCAGTCTTGTTAAGAACCTAACTGACCTCTTAGCCAGATTCTGGTCATGACCTAAGCTATAAGTGTACGTACAGCGCTGCATATAGCTGATTCCCCTGATTCAGGTTGAGAAGTCTGCCCAAAGCAGATGGTGGCATTGCTCCCAAGGCCCATGGATGGTGGACCTTCCGAGGAACTCTTAGGTGTGCAGCTCTAACTCCTGCAAAGAACTCATCCCTGGTTACAGACTCAGCCTCTGGGACTCCAAGTCCAGTTTCAGGGCCACCTTTCCAAGAAATTATCATTCCTACCAATAATTCCCCCAACTCCACCTCTGGCCACCACCTCATCCCAGTCAGAAATGGCCACCTGCCTGAGTCAGGATCACACGTGTAGATGATTCTCCAGTTGGGGTTCTAACATGAATTTATGAATTTCTAGAGTCATTTGGGATTGTTCTGTCTTAGAGTGTGGCAGCTTATCATAAGCACAGTTTCCTTAGAATGGCATCACCTGGCCCTCATCTAAGCCTATGGCACCAGTTTTGTGTCCAGTCTCAAGCCTGGTGGATTGCATTAATGTCAATATCCTAATTGTCATATTACACTGAAGTTTGACACATTGTTAGCATTGGGGAAAACTAGGCAAAAAATGTACAGCCTCCCTGTATTATTTCTTACAATTGCATGTGCAGCTACAATTATCTCAATAGAAATTCCAAAAATTAAAAGATAAAATTCTTCCTTGCCCCTTCTGTCTTTTGTTTCAGTCACGGGGCGTCAGACGGGGAGTTTCAGATGCGGAATCAGTTAACTTACCTCCCTCTTGGTCAGTTTTCTCATCTGTAAAACAGGGATAATACTAGCGTCTACCTCATGGGGTTGTTGGGAGGATTCAATGAATTAATATCTATGAAGCACTTAGAAGTGTATTTAACTGTTAAATAAACAGAAAATAAATAAAAGATCTTGTACTCAACCTTCTCTTTCTGGTCTGGATCCAGTAAGTTACTAAGTGCTTATAAATTTTTCTACGACGTTTCTCTTGGATCCTCTATTTCCACTGCCCCTCCGCCAATTCAGACCTTCGGGGTCATTGCCTCCTCTTGGAGCTTGGCCAAGGTGAAGTTAGTTACTGCCCTTCTGCATCCTGTGGCTTCTCCTTTATTGCACTCAACATTGATTTCCTGTTTCCTTTTTCTGTCTCTCTTTTTCCCTGTTGGACTAGGAGGTCCTTACTGGAAGGCACCATCTCTTACTTGTCTTTGAATCTTCAGCTCCTAGCAAAGTGCCTGACACAAAATAAGTGCTCAGTAAGTGTTTCATGAATGAGTGATAATTGAGCAGAAATAATCTCCTGGCAGCTAGATTTTTTAGAATTTACTAGATTTGCAGTAATGGTAGACAACTGTACCAGTCTCTGAACTTATAGTTTTGTGACCTTACTGTTGGACAGCCGTGGAATTCTTGTGAGTCCCATAGATAAAGCCCTGCAGATAAGCTTTCACTTTTCTTCTCCCATGGGCACATTACCATGAGCTGCCAGGAAGCCTGTTAACTCCTGGACACAGCTCCATTTCCTGAGATCCACATAAAACCATATAAAAGATTGGTTAAGAGTCTGGATCATGGAATGCACCCAGCTTCTGTAAATATTTGCTGAGTAACATGAGACCATGATCAGATTAGCACTTGGCATCCTTGCAAAGTAAAATAAGGCAGATAGCCTCAGTTCCTGATGATGTTACCATTGCTATGACTTTAATATTTTCTTCCTGCATCCTCCCACAGAATTGTTCTTTCATTGGGAAAAGAAAATAGATGTTATTTGTTATAAACTGGATCACTCCTCTGGAAAACATCCCTGAGATCAGAGACAAATTTTGTAAAGTATTCCAAGAAATGTTCAGTAATAGGGATTTTACTGGAATTGGGAAGAAGGTTGGCAAAAGTAGTCTGGAGACCGCAAACCTGAACTTCATTTTAGTCATTCATTATCTCTGCCTGAAGCAGTTGATCAAGATAACGCCCTCCCTCCTCCCTCCGTAAGCAAAGGAGACAGACCTGACATCAATCATAATAATAGCTTCTATTTATTAAGTACTTTTATGTGTCAGGCACTTTGTTAGGGGCTGGTGATTTAACACCAGCCACAATAATGACTACCACTACTGAGTATTTACTCTGTGCAACATGCATGTCGTAAGGACCTTACATGAATTATCCCTACGTGGCAGTGACCCAGCCCCTGAGGACCCATGTGTATTCTTAATTTATTTCGTGTCCTGATCTCTCCCAAGTCCTTCAGTTTCTGAGGTCTCCTTGTCCCTTTTCAGTGAGAACAGGGATCGCAGGCCTTTTCAGCGCTAGACAGCAAACCTACAACTTAGCCAGCTCTAACTTTATTCCAACAGGCAAACTCCCCAAGGAAAAAGAACAGCAAATGAAGAAACTCATCAGACAGAAAAGAGCAGAGCATCTAAGAGATTCAGGATGGAGTTTCTGGAAATGTTCCACTTTAGGTTTAAAAGGAAACTTTTGAAATGATTAGTAAGTTATTTAGAACCTCAATATTCTGAAGTTTGAGAAGCTAACATACTGAGAAATTTAATTTAGATTTCCTTAACACGTTCTTTCATGATAAGAGAGCATTCAGTATATCAGTATATAAATGCTATGCAACAGGACTGCCAAATTGCAACACAGAATGGGAGAAATTTGTCATTTTGAAATGCTGAGGGAATTCTTACTAACAGCATTCTCGTCTTGTAAAGCTATTATTTTTCTGAACTATAATATGATTTATAAATCTCTGCTGAGTTTTATATTTCTGAGGGGAACAGACTCGAAATGAAATGTATTTTCTCAGAATATAAATTTCTCTCAGGAGTTGACCAAATGAGGAGTAAAAAGAAACATCTTCTGCAACCAAGTGTTCCAAAGTCTTGGTCTCTGCTGGCATATCTGTGGGTGAATGTTGGCATTCAGAGTTCTGGGCTCAGTTAGACTCTCTTCTCATGCCACACACTTTCCCTGGGTGACATCGGCCACTCTAAAAGCTTTGATCCTGACTTCTGCCCCAGTGACTGCCATATCCATCCTCCCCACCCCTCAAGTCTCTCCCGAGTTACAGGTCCCTGTGTCTAACTACCCCCTACGACCACCATCATGCCCTACAGGTAGCTCAATCTCAAACTCTTTCCTTTCCAAACTCTGTTCCTTCTACTTGAATCCCAGGATTGCAACGATACTAACATCTATAGAAATAAGTAAGGTACAGTTCCTGCTCTCAGGAAGCTTATAATCTAGCACAGGAGATAGAAAAGTAAACAGGCAATTATAATACAGGTTAATAAGTGCTGGGTAGGAGAAGCCCAAGTGGCTATGGCTCTCATAAGGAAGAACATCCAGGCAAGACATCAATCTGAAGGAAGTAACGTCTTAGTTGAGTATGAGTTAGGTAACTGAGAGAGAGAGAGAGAGAGAGAGAGAGAGAGAGTGCGTGTGTGTGTGTGTGTGTGTGTGTGTGTGTGTGTGTGTGTATGTGTGGTGTATATTGAGGAATCACAAGGAAGGACAGAAGGAGTCCCATGGACAGGAGCTCAAGGGTGTGAGATCATGAAGACAGATATAGGATATGGTTTGGGTAGGGTGCTCAGGAGGGACTGGATAGAGATAAAGCCTGATCACCAGGGCCAGATCAGAACAAGCCTTATATGCCACATTGGATCTGCACGGAGTTTGAAATCCAAAGGGCACGGTCTAGAGGGTTGGCCAAGCTTGGACATGGGGATATATGCTCGTCTTTTCATGGAGAGCTTCAGGTGATCATGACCCAGGCTCCGGGGAGACCCACGGAAGTCTCAGCTCTCCACTGTGTGCTCCGTGAGATGCTAAAATAGATCCCCCCAAATCAATTCGAGGTTACATTTTATAACAATACGTTCCTCACAGTGCAGTTATACTCTTTATAGGTAATCGTGTTTAGTCCTTACAAGCCCTCTGAGCCTCAGACAGGCCGTGGACTTTGGCAGTAGGTGGGAGGCTTCACACCTTGAGCACGTTACTTAACCTCCCTGCATCTCAGTCATCGTCACCTGTAAGATTAGGGTGAAAATAGCCACAAACCCTCATCTTAATCCCTCTGAAAACAAGAGCATTTTGATAAGTTTGCTGAACTTGACCTAAACTGACGTGAAGCTATTTATAAGTTCTATTTACTCTCATAGTATGAATATTGTTACATTTTGTGGCAGAATATGGATATGTTTGATCATGGGGATGTTAATGGCCTATTGCCATCTTAACTTCCTAATATTTGAAAAACTCTGAATTCAAAAACACATCTAGCCCAAGTGTTTTGATAAAGAGCTTGAGGATGTGTAGTATATGTGAAGCAGAAGGTATGTAAGATGATGTACATGAAGGGCCTCCCTAGCACAGTGACTAGCACATAATAAGGGCTCAGAAATTACAACTGTTATCAAAAAGAGGGCCAACTTGACTTTATAAAACAAGGCATGAAAGAAATAGAAATATCTTAAAGGAAATAGGGCCCCTCAAATATTTATAATGATAGTTTTGGAAAATCTGGGGGTGATTTAATTTTTCTAAGCATCATCATGCCTTTATATCATAGGGTTTGCCATTATTCTCCCACTCACAGCAGGAGGAAGAAAGTTCAGAGTATTTGTTACCAGTGCTAGCAAAGACAGGTGATGGGAGATTCTGGGAGAGGAAACGGCACAGGTAAGGGTGTGGTGGAGTGAAAGAGGTGTTCAGACAAGGGGGATAAACTTTGCATAGCCTAGAACCCAGGGAGCATGGCACAAAATGCCAACAAATAAAGCCAGGGTAGTGTTTGGGGGAGGTTTTTATGAAGAGCCTTGAATACCATGGTAAGTTTGTACTTCATCCTGTAGTTCAGGTGTTTTGTTTGTTTGTTTTTTGGCCGCCTGGCATGCAGGATCCTAGTTCCCCGACCAGGGATCGAACCCGTGCCCCCTGCAGTGGAAGCACAGAGTCCCAACCACTGGACCGCCAGGGAAGTCCCAGATCAGGTGTTTTCAAACCATTTTATCAGGAGACCTTTATTGAAACAAAATTTGATTTGCATGGGAGCTCCGTGTACTGCAACCATATACCAATGCGTTTTTATTCTGTGGTCCAAAGGCTCCTTTTTTTTTTCTTTTTTTTTGCGGTATGTGGGCCTCTCACTGTTGTGGCTTCTCCCGTTGCGGAGCACAGGCTCTGGATGTACAGGCTCAGCGGCCATGGCTCACGGGCCCAGCCACTCCACGTCATGTGGGATCTTCCTGGACTGGGGCACGAACCCGTGTCCCCTGCATTGGCAGGTGGACTCTCAACCACTGTGCCACCAGGGAAGCCCCTAAAGGCTCTTTTAAAAGGGCAGAACTGATCATCTCACTCCTCATGTCACATTCCCCAAGGACTTCTCATCAAGCTTGGAGTAAGATGCCATCTCCCTGCAGGCTCTGGGCGATGTGGCCCCGCCCACCTCCCCAGCTCATCTCACACCTCCCTGGTTTAACACTCGTGGGTTCTCCAGTGAGCTGCAGCCCTCCCCACCTCAAGGATCTTACAAAGCATGCCCTCTCCTTTGCTTCTTCATCCCACTTGCCTAATTAGCTTCTAGTCATTCAAATCTAAGCTCAGTCACCTTTTCTGGGAGGAACCTTTCCTGGCTTGGTCAGGAACCCTTGTGATACACTCTCCCACACCCTGTGGATGTCTCCATTCATTAACTGAGGGTTTAGTTGTTTGATGCTTTCTCCCCACTATTCTGTCAACTTTGAGAATGGGAAGTGGCCCCGTTTGTCTAGTTCATGACAGTGTCCCTGGCCAATGCCTGGTCGCTAAGCACACCTCCAGCAATTATTTGTTGAAAATACACCAGCAAATACAACAGGAAGACAAATGGGAGAGGGGGCTGCTTTGGGTTGAAATGAGGTTGGAACCTTTGTTTGAAGTAAGAACGTGGGGCCTGGGATACTTCCCAGTAGGCCTACTCCTTGCCCTCCACAGGGGTCCCTGAGGCAATTTCACTGGGGAACATTCTGGAAGCACTGTGGTGGGTGATGGGATACTCCAACTAACAGAAGGCTTTGTTATTTGGCTTTGAGGCGAGTGTTCTCCAGAGTGTTCTCTTGGCCCAAAGAAACATTCTGCTTGATGGTCAACAGAATGGATAAATAATCATAGTAGCTTGTGTCAATAGGAAGTATATTTCGTTCAGTTATTTCAACATCTCTTCTCTCTTGGGTGGGGAAAGACTGTAAAAGACATTAATAGGCTGGCCTCAATTTTACTTTTTTGTGAAAGACTGAGTGTACAGTAGACATTTCTTTGGAAAGTCGTTTTGGCCTAGGCCCAGACCATCGAGAGAGCCACCTCTGTGCTCTGCATGCAGATCTATGCACACTTGGGCCCATTCCTGGGTCTGTGATCATGTGACACAGGGCAGCTTGTGTGACTATCCCTGGTTCAGTGTGGTCAGCTCTGATGAAGTCGAGGGCTCCCTTTATCTGTTAAACAGGGAAAATCAAAGTGAAAATTACCTTTTGATTGGGTAACATTGCTGAAGAAAATCAATAGAAATGGCTCAGGATCCACCGGCACCATCTCAGTGTTGTGTTGTGGACTTTCAAATTAGTGGAACACTGGGTTTCAGGCCTCTTCAAGGCCAGCTGAAAATAAACGGCAGAGTAGTATGTGTCTGTGCAGTCCTAGATTAAAGAGAAAATATATGCTGGCCAAAAGCAAGTCATTTTTCAACCTCAAAATATTCTTTCCAAATTCTAAGATCCTGTGTTTGACATGTTTAAGAGGGAGATATAACAGCTGAAGTTGTCTTTGTTCAGAACGTAGGAGATAGTTTCGTCTAGTCTTTCAGGAAAGATATAGAATGACATTTTCAGAACAAATCAAAATATATTTTTAGGGTTTTATTTTCCCCTTCAGGAAGAGAAATTGACGTGTTTTCCTGATTTGAATTTATTTGATCTATAAATGGCCTCAATAATTTGATACGAAACTAGAGTAAATGAACCACTGAGAAAAGTTATTGAAAATGCTGTTAGTTCACCTTCCTACCTTAATAATAATATGAGGGCCACCAACACCACCACCACGACTAATATTTATTGAGTGGTTTCTAGGTATATGCTGAACTCTTGACGTACATTTTCTTATTTAGTTCTCATAGCAATCCTGGGAGGTAGATATTATTCTTAATGCCAGTTTTCCAATGAGGAAACTGAGTCACAGAGTGTTGGGGGCACGCCCCCAAAGCCACACAGCTGTAGGTGGACAAGCCGGGATCTGACATACCCCAGACTTGCCCTCCTCACCATGTGCTTGTGTCCTCTTTCCCCACAGGGCTAGCATCGTACAGAAACGCATCATTTATTTTCAAGATGAGGGCTCTCTGACCAAGAAACTTTGTGAACAAGGTAAGGATTTGTGGACGTGTGGGTGAGAGAGGGCTAGAGAAATGGAAGGTGGTTCATTGAGTCCAAGAATTCAGCTGCAGGAATTAAGGCAGTTGGGCTTTCTGAGTTCCTCTGGGTTTTGCGTCCTCACGTAGCTCCAGTTTTTAATCTGGCTGTGTGCTGTGGGTAATTGGATCTGCCTTAAACTCTAATTACTCAGCTTGATTCCCTGGATAGGAGATATGTACCTTATATTGGTGTCGTTGTCTCCTTATTTTTGTGAAACAGTGATTATTCTGAAGAGGTTCCTTGGAATAATTCACAGGACTTAATTAAGGAACACACAATTGTGTACCTTTAAAAAGTCTGTTAACAGTTGTCTGGAGTAATCACTAGCAGGAACTTTTGGGGCACCCAGGCAGGAAGGGGGGGATTTTCTCTAGGGAAACGGGGATGTCAAGGGGGCATTGACATTGTGATCTCACCTCATTCAAGGATCTTGTCCTTGGATGTGCAGGCTCGTCAACTCCCTCTCCTTGAAGGTATTCTAACAAAGCTTATAGGGACCAAGTAGACTGAGGAGGTTGGAGCAGAGTCCTGGATTCAGATCCAGCTGACTTTCAAATCCTGCCTCTGCCCTTCCTCGTCATGCAACTTTTTTTTTTTTTTTTTTTTTTTTTTTTTTTTTTTTGCTGTACGCGGGCCTCTCACTGTTGTGGCCTCTCCGGTTGCGGAGCACAAGCTCCGGACGCACAGGCTCAGCGGCCGTGGCTCACGGGCCCAGCTGCTCCGTGGCACGTGGGATCTTCCCAGACCGGGGCACGAACCCGTGTCCCCCTGCGTCGGCAGGTGGATTCTCAACCACTCCGCCACCAGGGAAGCCCTCGTCATGCAACTTAATGTATGTAAAATAGTACCATGCCTCCTTGGTACATAGTAAATATATATATTGATATGTATATTGCTATGTACACATACATATATACACGCATACATATACACACTTATATACACACATACATACATATATACACATACATATATATAATATATGTGTATGTGTTAGCTATTGTTATCTACAGCCCAAAGCTTATTTATTAATCTACCATGAAAAATTAAAGTTTGAAACATCCAAATGTGTTTAGAAGTCATTAGAGAACTAAATAAACATGGAAAATGTTCTGAAATTATACATCTTCACTCTTTCATTTCTATTAATTTGTACGGACTTTTTTTTTACATTTAGAACAATTTGCGTTTTCAGAAGAAATCATTCTATTTCTAGCAAATCGTAAGCTACTAAGAAAAAGAAAAGCTGATAAAGGTCTTCTAGGAAAATAATAGTAAGAGCTATTTTTTTTTTTAGTGCCTGCTACATGCCAGGCACCATTCTGAGCACTTCACATGCCTTAATCATGTAATCTGCATGACAATCCTATATGGTAAAGACTATTATATCATACCTGTTTTATAAATGAGAAGCCTGAGACATGAGAAGTTTAAAGAGCTCACTGAGCATGATACAGCTAGTGGGGGAGGTCAGAGTTTGGACCTAGGAGCCCTTGCCCTAACCACTGCCTTTCTATCAAAGTGACTACCTCCCAATTCAGTAGCTTGGATTGTTACTTTGGGTAGATCAAAGCATAGGTCTCCCTATAGATGAGCTGGAGCAGAAACTAGGTCCTATCTGGAGGACTTCTTGGAGAGCATGGAAGGAGCTAAAGGAGAGAGAGTTGGCTGCCCTGCATTAGGGTCATGCCTGTCAAAGGCGCCAGAGAGCTGCAACCTGTGGGCCAGCGCCCTGGGCAGTTTCCAGGTGGGCATCACCACGCATGGCTGTTGAGGCTTTCCTGTATTTCATAGTCCACAGATTCACTTAGGCTTTCCCCAGACCCAGAACTTCTCAACTCTTGAGGCTCTTGGTTCCTAACGGACAATCCCATCCCTGCCCAGCCTCCATGAGATGACCCCCAGGTCCTGTGGGTTAGAGTTGTGGCTATTCTAGCTCACCTCTTGGTTGGCTAATCATGGCCACTGTGGTGAGGTTTTGTTAGTTTGACTCTCAGAGGACAGCCTTATTTCCCAGATTTGAGGGTTCCTAGAAGACACTTCACTGTCAGCCCCATGTACTGACAGCAACCATCAACTAAATTGCACTTTCCAAAGCCTCAGTCCTGATGTTGTGAAAGCCTTGTCTAAGCTATGAATATGCTAGCATTCTGCAGATACAGTGTCAGTAAAACGACCTTGCAAATCTCTATTGGTTACCACTTCTGAAGCAGAGATCCTATCAAAATGACTAAGCACGAATCTGTATAAGAAGACCTCTTTCCAACAGCAACTTCGTGGACAAAAAAAGACCCGGCAGGACCTGGGCTATAGGATCATTAGGTGCTGTTGTATATGACCCCTGGAGACAGCAGACCCATGAGGAAATCCATCAGTTAGCAAAGCAGATCCTGTACAAAAAGTCTTTAAGACATAAGCATAGAGCAAAGAGATTTTTCTTAAATGTGTATGCCCACTTGATTATCTCCAGCTCTTTCATTAAGGTATTCACACTCTTTGTTAAGTCAAATCAAATCTATCAAGGAAAGGAAGAGAGAAACTAGTGTCTATTATTTTTTTCCCCAGTTGAAGCTATTTATCCATAGGGGAAAATTAAGAATTGCACAGATTAAAAGCAATGGCAATCGTTATTTTTTAAAAGAAACATAAAACATTAAGCTACTTACAATTAAAAACAGAGAAACATAAAATATTCCAAAAGGTGATGTATAATAAACAAATGCACACATGTACTCACTTTAATACCATGTCATAGACAATTAAGGGAGAGAGACAAAGAGAGGAAAAGATGAAGGGAAAAGCAGAGATGAGAGGAAAATGTGGGCAGAGAAGGGATCATGAGAAAAAGAAGACAAGGGAAGAGCAAAGAATAAAGGATGACAGTAGAAAAGAAAACTGATGGATTAAGAGTAGAAATGAGGGGGAGGGGACAGCTTGGGAGATGCTGCAGGGCCTGCAATTACCTGTATTGGGCAAGCCCTGCACTGTTAGGAGAAGAGGGGTAAGTTAACATTTGTTATCACTGCCCTTTGAAAGCCTGATTCATTTTCAGTGGGCTTTTCCCCAGTAGGAAACAGTTATGTCTGTTTTTATTTTCAAACTTAGAAATTTATTTTTTAAATGGAAGCTTATTTTCCTTTGGAATTCCAAAAGGTTTATTATAAGTGCATTCCCTTGAATCCCTGGGTGCATCTTTAAGTTCACTACTTATATCTGAGAGCCCTTTTGATAAGGTAAAGCTACCAGTTTGCCTTATTTTGGTTTTTTGAGAGATTATTGCTGCCTCATTTACAGCCCTGAGTAGTTACAATTGAAACCCCAGCATGTATCTCTTAGCTCAGAATTCCTTTCTCAAAACGAATTTAGTTTTTTTTTTAACAACATAGGTGATCATAATGGAAATGTGAAAAGGAAGAACCTTCAGGAGTTACTCATATACGCTACCTTTCCTGAAATATAGTCCACAGGGCTTGTCCCTTAAGTATCAAAGTGGCTCACACAGGAATCAGATCTGGACTTCGTGTACATAAGGCAGTGGGAAGATTTCTCCTAACACAAACAATGCTGTAGCCTCTTCCTAGTGTACAAAAAGTAGCCAAACAATGATTTCTATTTGGGATGGTTTCAGATCTCTTCAGAGATTCTGGAGCCATGTAGGGAGGTAATTTTTCAAATGTACCATTCTTCATTTGAAAAAGCAAAAAGAGAAACACACACCAATTTCTCTCATGGGTGTTTATGCAGACCTATCCAGCAGAAGGTCTTTCCTGCAGTGATATAGTGTAGAGGTTAAGAGCATGGGCTGTGGACTCAAAAAGACCTGAGCTCCAGTTCTGCCTACACCACTTACTAAACCCTGTGGCCTTGGGCTGGTCAGCTAATCTGCCTCAGTTTCATGATCTATAAAATGGGGTTAACCAAAGTCCTGACCTCCTAGGTTTGTCAGGATCAAATGAGACAATATATGGAAAGGGATCAGCATGTATGAGGACTCTATACAATATAGTTCTTATTACAATATCCCATACTTTTGTCTCCATCCTCGAGCCCAGAATTCGCTTCTTCCACCCATCACTGGTTTTGCATATTCAAACCAAATGAACCCAGTGAATTCCATAAGGAAGACTTGTAAAATGCTCTTCCTAACACTCAAAAAGATTTTTATACTCTTTGTTGCTGCTCTTTATATAATAGTTAAGAATAAATGTCCAACTTGCAAAAAGAGAGAGAACATTTATGTTAATACTTCCAGAGGAAGCAAAGAAAAAGCAATTGAAACAAGTTGCATCTGTAGACATTGTTTCATCTTGCAGGAAGCAGAACAGACCAAAAGCAACAATGCACAGTTAGGGGTGTGGGCTTGACAGTCGGAAATACTGAATTTATTCATGTAATCTTTCTCCACTTCTCAGCTATTCGCAGTTAAAAGTGGGGGCGGATTGGGAATCTTGAGTTTTTCCCGGCTGCCTCTATGCTCAGAAGTAAACCTGAATTTATGGACATATTCCCAAACCCCCAACCCTCCCAGTAAACTCTCTGAAAGCTTGATAAGAAGTGACGTGACTATACATGCATATCTTTTTAGAAATAATTTTCAGCAGTTCTTCACATCCCTCTGCTTGTTCTCATTTCTCTCCTTCAAAGCTTTTTCTGGTCCTGGCAATTTGGCCCCAGAGAATATTCCTTAGAGAGAACACACACAGGCATATTCCTCTTAAAATCTGGTGGAGAAATCCTGTTGTGGGAGGGGTGGGGAAGGAGATTTGGGCCCAGAAAATATATCAAGATGGGCCCCCATCCCAAATGTTCTACCTTATTGGTCCCATAGGTCTCCTCACATTACTAGAGCAAAAGTTCTGATTTTTTTTAATTTGCAAAATATATAGTTATCACCCTTAGAGGTATATAAAGTCCTTTATAGCTGGACCTGGTTCTGAGTTATTAATCGGTGAAAACTGTACCTCATCTTCTTTTCCCAAGCCTTCGAGACAGAACGAGACCGAGATGGTGCTGTCCTATAAATGACCCACCGCTGCTTCCTAACTTGGTGACTTTCCTGACTCTTTCAGACTCCACATTTGACGGGGTGACTGACCAGCCAATCCTGGACTGCTGCGCCTGTGGAACTGCCAAGTACAGGCTCACATTTTATGGGAACTGGTCTGAGAAGACACACCCAAAGGATTACCCTCGTGAGTAGAACAGCTTCCTTATGGGTTGGGGGAGAGGGTATTACAAAGTTCTGGTTGTGGGATATACTAGCTTCTCCTTCTTACCAATCAATGCCTTCATGAAACACATTCCAAGAAAGCGAATTCATCGAGACAGGCAGACATAATAGTCGGATGCTTTCAGCTTCTTCGCAGAGCATTGTTCTAAGTGTTTTTTTATCTGTGATTTTAAAAAATATTCCTGAGGTCATGCTGCTTCTCTTCAGGTCAGATATTTGGTAACCTCAGTGCTCCTGAAGTGGCTCTGTCCATACAACCAGCCTATTTGTTCTGGAAAGAACTGGCAAAAGGGACCACCTGCTCTTGACTGCGCAGGCCAAGGTCAACAGATGCTCAACATCCTCAACCATAGCGTGTATTGGTAATATATCAGATACCACCTTAGAATCCTTATTACACCGTGCTCCAGGTAGCCAGTACGAATCCATGAGAGTTGTCAGGCAACCCCAAACTTGCTGTTTTAGAGTAAATCCTTAATCGGGACCCTACCAACTCCCTTTTATCAAACAGTTGTCTCATCAAATGCCTAACATGTGGCAGACACTGTGCTAAACACTAGGGATATGAGAGTGAATAAGAAAGACACAACTCATGTTCTCATGCAACTCAGAGATTAATGGGGAGCCGGACACTAAATAATCACACAAATGATATGAAAATTATAACTATGAAGAGTGAGCTTACTGAGTGGCAAGCAGTTTTACATATGTTGTCATTTCATCCTCAAAATAACCTTTTGTGGGCTTTTGTGAATGAGCTCACTGGAGGTCACAGAGACATCATGATTTGCCCCTAGTCCAACGTAAGTACAATCGTCCCTTGGCATTCGAGGGGGATTGGTTCCAGGACTCCTACAGATACCAAAATCCATGGATGCTCAATCCCGTATACGTGAAATGACATAGTATTTGCATAAAACATAAGCAGATCCTCCCGTATACTTTGTCATCTCTAGATTATTTATAATACCTAGTACCATGTAAATAGTTGTAAATACAATGTAAATGCTAGGTCAGTAGTTATTGTGTGGAAAATTCAAATTTTGTTTTTTGAGACTTTATGGAATTTTTTTTTCAAATATTTACGACCCGTTTTTGGTTGAATCTGCGGATGCAGAACCCTCAGAATGAATGGCTAATGGTAGTGGATCCAAGATGCAGAAGGGGTTTGTCAGGCTCCTTGTCCTGCCTTTCATTTGGATTGCCTTTGAGACCCAGTGTAGCCCATTCTTTCTAACTGTGGGTGGCAGGATGTCCATGTGTGGCACTGAGCATGTTTTGGTTCATTGTGTGTTTTAGTCTTGTTCACTTCACTTTGGAGTTGCCGCAGCTGGGAGAGAACGGGGAGGCTGGAGAAAGAAACTAAAAAGAGGGTTTTGGGTCAGCCCCAAAGGGAGGGGGGCAAAGGGTACGTGGTTGGGACTTAAGAAGACCCAGTCTAGACCATAACCTCCATGGTCCCCAAACAGCTCACCCAGAGGGGACTCCATTTCTTGGCAGATCAAGAACCTTATTGTTTAATTTTAGCCACATGTAGTCAAGGCTGGAGATCTTAGAAGCCTCATATTAGTTCATTCTTCTGACTCTGGGATTCAGCTTGATCTGCTTCAGCTGATGTGGGAGACCTGTGTGAACAAACTTGGACTCTCTGCCTGGAGAGGAAAAAACCACTTGGAACAAGCATGATGGAAAAAATTTCCTCTAGTGCCTCCCATCCACTAACCCAGAGGAAAGAAAATGTTAGGGGCCTATTACTCATCTTCTGTAATCCTAAGGCGTTTCTTGCTCTTTTCTGTTCTGACACTGTTATTTCCCAGAATTTTTTTAAGGGTACAGACCATTGTTTCTGGGTCTTTAGGCCAAATCAAGTACAAAGCTATACAGAATTTCTGCGGAGTTGTTGGGAGTTTCTTAATATGTATAGCAGACATGTGTTTCAAGTACCTCAAAATTGTTTCATTGTCAGATGTCAGAGTGTGTCCTAATTTTTGGTTGGAAAAAAGTTGGTCACTATGTTCAGAACAGCATTTATCACATCATACTGTAATTATTTCTTCAGGAGCCTTTCTTCTCCACCAGACTGAGAAGTCCTCCAGGACAAAAGCCACGACATGGTCATCTTTCATTCTTAGTGCCTGCAAGTGCCTGGGGCCTTCCCAAGTACTGGGCACTGATTGTTGGACTCAGAGTGGCATTCACCATGACCCGGGAGGCAGATTTTTAGCCCACATTAGTCACGATGGTCAGCATCAAGCAGGGCCAGGGCCAGACTTTCCCTGGAGGGAAAGGGATGGACTTGGGCACTAGGGGCACTGGAGGCAATTGGAAGGGCACAGAAAGGTGCCCTTCAAGGTCTAATCAGGACCGTGAGAATTCAATATTCACGAAAGTGATTTCTGCCAATCTTAGGTAATAGACGACTTTCATTTTACCCCTCCAGGGATGATTCTGTCTTGATAACCAACCCTGGCCATTTAGCCCAATTAAGTCATGACACTTCTCAACAGTAGTGCAAGCTGATACATGACAGGTCCTCCTCTTACTAATTACTCATCCCAAATTCCACTTTCTCTGCAAGCATCTCAGAGCAGGGCCCTTTTTATGGGCTTAAAAATTATTGAGAGCTCCAATATACTTTTGTTAATATGCATTGTATCTCTCAATATTTCACCATCTCAGAAATTAAAACAGAAAATTTAAAATATCACTTATTATTTAACTTTAAAAGTAACATATAATGAATTAGTAATGATTAAATTATTACATGTTAACATATTTTATGAAAATAACTATATTGTCCAAAGGAAAGAAATTTAGTAAAAAGGGCATCATTTTACATTTTTGCAAATCTCTTTAATGCCTGGTTTAATGGAAGACACCTGGATCCTCATATTTTTAACCTGTTGTGGCATTTTTTTTTCTGGCTTAAGTATATGAGAAAATTCTGTCTCACACAGATATGTAATTGGAAATGGGAAGAATATTTAAATAACCTTTTCAGATAATTACAGATAATCTTCTTTGATGCTACACCAAAACTCTGCAAATGGTAGTTTCTTAAAGGAGAATTACAATATAGAATGTGAAACCGTATCAACGAACTTACACTCTGTTACATTAAAAGGCATTGCTTTCCGCTTGCCCTTTGAACGCATCTTTCACAAATGAACGATTTTATAACATCATCTATTGGTCATTTGGAAAATATTGGTTTACTGAGTTATGCAAATCATCCAGATATTGAGACATTTCATTATGCAACATCAAAAATCATATTCGTTTAAAAAAAATCATATTCGTTAAGATCACTTCCAATCTCATCAGTAAAGTGTTTAAGTATTGAAAAGCTATCAAATTCATGGTGGTGGATACAAGTTTCCCAAGATCCCAAGTTTTGCTTGAAAGCTCAAATTTTATCATTGACAGCAAATACCGTCAGGTGTTTGTCTTGAAGTGACAGGCTTATTTCAATTTTTAAGAAAATGTATGCCAAATTCTTAAGGCTGAATAACCATCATCTGTCATTTGTTCTTTCAAGTAAAAATGATGTTTTATGACAATGAAATTGTCCAGCTTGTACCTCAAGCAATTGCACAAGTGCTTTTCTTCAAGACAGTCCCAGTACTCAGTATATAGCAGAAGGGCTTTATGTGTAATTTCCCAATTAGTCACGCAGAATAATAAAAACATGTGGACTCAAAGGTAGAGAGTTAATAACATTAATAACGTTCATTGTTTCGTCAAGGCCCTTCGTAAGTGAAACTGACTTTTGGGGGTTTTGTTTGCGGCAAGTCCCTGGCAGTGAGGAATACATTCACGACTAACACAGTGCAAGGCCATTGCCTTGACCCACACTGAGTGCCAGCAGTTTGACTCGTGATTGCTTTTGCCCCATCAGTGTTAATGGCGACACATTACAAAAGGCAAATTTTGTCTTAGTATTATTATGAAAATAGTTTTCACCTCGTAGGTCCCTCTGAAAGGGCTGGGGGCGGGGCGGTGGGGGGGGTGGTCCCAAGGGTCTGTAACCACACCTGAGAACCTCTGCAATAGGATAAAGTAGCAGCCTAAGGGGTCTGTCCTTCAGTCATCTTTGGGAACTTGCCCTTGAGAATTCACATTGGACTCTGCACCCTGTGCTTTCAGCCCTGTCTTGTGGTGGGTCACATCTGCAGGTGGCTCTTCTCAATCATTATACAAACTGGCCTATTCCAGATGCTGTTTCTGGTGTTCCCTCTCTTGGAAAACAAAGTATTCTCTGTATCCATGATACCCCTCTCTCTTGGAGGAGCTAGGCCTGAGGTAAGGAAGGCAGGAAGATGGTATAAATGACCTCTGGCATTCCCTCCGATTGTAATGCCATAAATCAGTGCTGGCCATCTGGAAATACTGAAATCTTTTTTTTTAATTCATTCAATCATTAGTTCATTTATTTGCTAAGTGAAATCTTTTTTTTTTTTTTTTTGCGGTATGCGGGCCTCTCACTGTTGCGGCCTCTCCCGTTGCGGAGCACAGGCTCCGGACGCGCAGGCTCAGCGGCCATGGCTCACGGGCCCAGCCGCTCTGCGGCATGTGGGATCTTCCCGGACTGGGGCACGAACCCATGTCCCCTGCCTCGGCAGGCAGACTCTCAACCACTGCGCCACCAGGGAAGCCCAGTGAAATCTTTTTAAAACACTACTAAGTGAGTAGTATCTAGAAATCCATTTGCAGGCTGGATCATGCAAGTTTTACCTCCTAATTTTATAAGTAAAAAAAAAAAAACCCAAGCACCAAAAAAAAACAAAAAAATTAAGGGCTCAGGTCACGTAGCCAGAGAGAATTCAGAACCAAAATCAAAGCTCAGATCTTCTGTTTCCCTTTTGCCTTCCTCTGGGGGCTGTCACAAGGCAGTCTTCTCTCCTCTGCAGTAAAATTAAATCTCTCATTCACAAAGCATCTTCTAATAAGGCTCTGCTATACCACCATGGTCTCAACTGCTACCAAATTCTGAATAGCTTGGCCGCACTCTACGAAGACCTGGGCTGTGGAGAGCATAACTTAAGAAATCAGAGGTCTGGATTCGCTGAGCCTGAGCTGAGCTCCGGAACCCTGCAGTGTTAGGAGAAGGGCGTGCCCCCCAGGGTCTGTCCTTGGTACTGCGAGTCTGTTGTGCTCCAGGAGCTTTTGTTCTTTACAAGAACATGGTGACCAGGCAGTGTTACCGCATAGGGATGTCCCAGGGTCTGGAGATATGCCCAGTCTTCACCAGGAGATTAGGAGTTGCCTAACAGATGCTGAGTCTCTTTGCTCTCTTACTCTGAACACAGCGTCTGGGTTTTTGACAAATGCTTCTACCCCACAGAGACTCTGTAATCTCCCATGACAATGTCAATTGCATAACTCCCCCCATTTTTGATATAGCGTCGATTTTAACACCATTTGACAAACACACATTGACGAAAGGGACATTTTTTTCCAGGAGCCAATTATTTTTTTCATTTGGCAATACACTGCCTGGAATATAAACATGGCCACTGGAATACTCTATAGAATCAGTTAGTTTGACCATGAATTCAGCCATCTTTTCCATTGGGTCACTTAATTTCTAAAAATTATTAATTCTTAAATTCAGTCACATGAAAGACTACCATTCTAATACTTGGCAACTGCTTTCATTTCTTCATATATTCAACTGTGTACAGAGTTTCTACATCACATTTAAACACATCATGTCCTACTTTTTGCATTTGATTTTGTTTCCATAGTCATTTATTACATCAGCTTTCTCTGAACCACTTATCTAACTGTTCTTTTATTGAATGTTTAGGTGATGTTAGGTCTTTTGCTAACACACAAAGCACTGCAATAAAAACCTTCCTTCTTTAAAAAAAAAAAAAAAAAAAAAAAAAAGACTTCCCTGGTGGCGCAGTGGTTGAGAGTCCGCCTGCCGATGCAGGGAACACGGGTTTGTGTCCCGGTCTGGGAGGATCCCACATGCCGCGGAGTGGCTGGGCCGCTGAGCCTGCGCATCCGGAGCCTGTGCTCTGCAACGGGAGAGGCCACGGCAGTGAGAGGTCCGCATACTGAAAAAAAAAAGCTTCCTTCTTCAAGTCTTACTCCATTCTTCCACCTTCCTTTGAATTATTTCCTTGAAATAATTTCCCAAGAATAAGACTGCTGGATCAAAGGATATGGACTTTTTTTTTTGGCTCTTGAGACATTTTGCCAGACGCTTCTCCAAAACATTTGTATCGATTCACCATGTTAAAAATAATGAATAAGTACATCTGTTTCTCCCAGCCTCTTTAGCATCCAATATAACTTTTTTCATTTGGGTTTGGCCAATTCATGGTTATAAAAAATTAATCTTATTATTTTAAATTGGCATTGGTTTAATTACTAACACACTTGAACCTTTATTCATGTTTATTGTCCTTTGTCTTTAAAGCCACTAGGGTGTTGGCAGGAATCAAGCTTGATTTTGCTCATTTACCTCTCCAAGCCCTAGCTCATTGTCTGGCACATTGAAAGCCTCTCAGTAAATGGTGTTGATGAATGAATGAGTGATGAGAAGCAGTTATGAAATGAGCAAGGAAGAAAGTGGAGGGAGATGAACAATGAAAAAACACTGAAGAGGTTGGGGCAGGAGAGAGAGAGGACCTTATGTGGCTGCTGAGTGGGACCACATTGGAAGGGGCAGGTAGTGTAAGGGAAGATGGGTTAGGAAGATGTTGCAATGATGATGGTAGCTCCAACTAAGGCAGTGGATGTGGTGATGGAGAGAATGGATAGTTTTGAGATGCCTTTTAGAGGGAGATTCTGTCATGGATTAGATGTGGAGGAGTGAGAGAGAGAGAGAGAAGCATCAAAGCTGACAAGCCAGGTTTCTGGCTTGGAGATGGAGGTACTCTTTCTTCTTAAAATATTCCTCGATATTGTCTTTCTATTTTATAAATGATTGTGAAATCGTTTTTATCAAGTTCTGTAAAGGATCCTGCCAGAATTTTAAGTGGGATTGCATTAAATCCTCAAATTACTTTGGGAAGAATTGTTAGCTTTATAATATTTAGCTTGCAGAGTTTCTTCCCATTTAAGAATAAGACCATTTGTGGGTTTCCTTAGTCCAGTTCCTAGAACAGTGATGAGCCACATGTGGACCACAGCCCCCTTCTCTTGATCTAACTTCAGAAACAATTAAACATGCAACAAACAATAATTCTACTTCTTCCCATCAGTACTGGGAAATCTCTTTCCAAGCTGAGTAATGGTGCCCATCAGAGTTTCCCAGCTGTGCCACCACCAGGCTGAGTCACAAACAGAGTATGTTGCCAGGAAATAGAATTTGGTACCAAGCACATGTGTCATGACACCCCGTTTCAATGAAAGAAGGAGCAAAGAGAACAGATTAAATAGTTTCTTCTCCCTTTTCTCCTCCCTTCTCTCCATCTCTCTGGGAAGTCTCATGGCAACAACTCACTATTGTATGGATTGAGATCGGAGAAGGACAGGTCAACACTCTGGTCTTCCCGTTAAACATGCAGATTGAATACACACATTAATCACTGAACTTTCCTCAAATTCCATAAAAATAACACTAGAGGAATATATATGTATCCACAAAGACAAAAGAGGAAAGAAGGCCACATCATACAAGAGATATCGTCAGAATCTGGGAAGGTGAAAGACAGATGGACAAGCGGCAGCTGCCTAGTACAGCAAGAGAAGATGAATCCTAAGTACCTGCACACAGGGTAGTGTAGAAGGACCGAGCCTGTTCATTGTACAGAACACGGGAACAGAACCACGTGCTCGGCACAATGAATGAAAAAGTGCTCAACACAACATCATGAAAGTTTAGAATAATGGGGAGAGGGACAACCCTAAGAGCATTCAGGAAAACGGGTAACAAAGGATCAGACCTCTTTAGAGCAACACAAAGGTACACAACAATGGAATAATATCAAACTCCAAGCTCGTGGTTATAAATTCTCAGGGGAGATCTTTTGTTCAGCCCAGAGTCTAGGTGGAGACAGGGAAGCCCTCTTGTCATCTCCATGTGCTAGTTCAGTTTCTTTCTGGATCCCTTTTTCACTGAAAGTTTATTTTGTTTTGATAAGAGTGTGTGTAATTTCTGCTTTTCTGTATTTACAGAGTTTTGTTTTGTTTTGTTTTTAATAACCTCACGTATGTTTACTTTAGAAAGCCTTTTATCTTCTTCCACGCCAGGTGCCAAAGGAATATGTTCCTTAATTTATGGCACATGAGCGTCATTGGTCCATGCAAGGTCCCTCTGGCTTTGTTTTGTTTCATTCCATCTATCCCACATTTATTGTGATTACAGTCATGTTAAAATTTTTTTCTGCCATCTTATTTTATATTTTTTGAAACTACTTCCTTTCTTTCCACTGCCTGAGTTAAGTTTTATCCTGCTGGCTTAAAAGTTATTTGACTCATTTTTTTTTGTTGTTCTTACGGTGGTTGCCTTTAATTTAAGACACATGCTTGTGTTCATTTACCTCTATTGATTTCATAAGCATTTTAATATTTATATCTTCCCTGAAAAAAAAAAACAAGCACATTAGCATGCTCTCATTCCTTTGGTCTCTATGATCCCTGTACCCAAATATATACTTCATATTGATTATTTGTTAGAACTTTACTTCTGACTTGTTATGGATATTTTCTTTTCTTATTGCAGTAAGTTGATTTACTATGTTGTGTTAATGACTGCTGTACAGCAAAGTGATTCAGTTATATGTATATACATTCTTCTTTTATATTCTCTTCCGTTATGGTTTATCATAGGGTATTGAATAAAGTTCTCTGTTCTGTACAGTAGGACCTTGTTGTGTATCCATTCTATATATAAAAGCTTACATCTGCTAACCCCAGCCTCCCACTCCACCCCTCCCCCAACCCCCTCCCCCTTGGCAACCACCAGTCTGTTCTCTTATGTCCACGATTCTGTTTCACAGATAGGTTCATTTGTGTCGTATTTTAGATTCTACACATAAGTGATATCATATGGATATTTTCTTTTTCCTTTCTTTAGTGTTTGCTTTTTTACACAACCATAAGCTTCACTGAAGTTTTGATCGCCCATGGCTTTTTAGTATTTTTCATATTGAGTACTTCTTACAAGAGTTTTCCATAGCAGGTCTTTGGAAAGGCAAACCCCTGAGGCCTGACGTGCCTGAGAATATTTTTATCATGCTGTCACATTTAAATAGCATGTGTCAGAATATGAGACCTAGGTTCAAAAACCTTTTCTTTCATACATTGGATTCTTATATTCAGCTGTTAAGAAGTCCAATGTCAATCTGATCTTTGGTTTTTATCCAGGTGATCTACTCTTTCTGCATTTCAGGTTTTTTTTTTTTTTTTTTTTTTTTTTTTTTTGTGGTACATGAATCTCTCACTGCTGTGGCCTCTCCCATTGTAGAGCACAGGCTCCGGATGCACAGGCCCAGCGGCCATGGCTCATGGACTCAGCCGCTCCGCAGCATGTGGAATCTTCCCGGACCGGGGCACGAACCCGTGTCCCCTGCATCAGCAGGCGGACTCTCAACCACTGCGCCACCAGGGAAGCCCTGCATTTCGGTTTTTTAAATTATATCTTTGATGGTCTTAATTAATTCTTAATTTCTTAATTTTCACCATTAATGTGACCAAGTGTGGATTTTTTCTTTTTGAAAAATACTTTTCTACTCTATGAATCCTTTAAATATGATGTCTTGCCTCTTCCTTTAATTCTGGGGGATTTCTTTTCCTCCAAATATTTTCTTTCCTTTTTTCTCTCTTTCTGAGCCTCCAGTGACCAAGATGTCACTTCTACTCATCTCCATATCATCTAGGTTTTACTTTAAATGTTCTCGCTCTTCATACTTTCTTCCACCTTCTGGGAGCGAGTTCCTCACTTTTCTTCGCCACATCACTCCCTTCTTCAGTGCTAACCACCCTTCTTTTTATCCCCACTACTGTGCTGCTTGTCTTAACCGTTGTGTGGGGGTGGTTTTTGTAAACTTTCGTTTTGAAATAATTTCAGATTGATGTAAAAGTTGGAAAGATGGTACACAGAACCCCTCATTATCTTTCACCCAGACTCTGTAATTGCCAACGGTTTACATTTGCTTTATCGTTCTCTCTCCATAAATATATATACATTTTATGTTTTTCTAAACTTCTGAGAGTGAGTAGAATCATGCCTGCTCCATTACCTCTATATACTTCAGTATACATTTCCTAAGAATAAGGACATTCTCTTCCAAAATTACAATACATTCATCATTAGCATTGATAAAATACTATTATCTAATCTACATACCTTGTTCAAAGTACACTAACTATAGTGTTCTTTATGGCGGTACTATACAATACCAGTATAATGCAAGCCATAAAATTGAACCAGAAGGGCTTCCCTGGTGGCACAGTGGTTGAGAGTCCGCCTGCCGATGCAGGGGACACGGGTTCGTGCCCCGGTCCGGGAAGATCCCACATGCCGCGGAGCGGCTGGGCCAGTGAGCCATGGCCGTTGAGCCTGCGCGTCCGGAGCCTGTGCTCCGCAGTGGGAGAGGCCGCAACAGTGAGAGGCCCGCATACCACAAAAAAAAAAAAAAAAGAACCAGAAATGTAATTTAAATGTTCTAGTGCCTACATTAAAAAAGGAGAAAGTGGGCTTCCCTGGTGGCGCAGTGGTTGAGAGTCCGCCTGCCGATGCAGGGGACACGGGTTCGTGCCCCGGTCCGGGAAGATCCCACATGCCGCGGAGCGGCTGGGCCCGTGAGCCATGGCCGCTGAGCCTGCGCGTCCGGAGCCTGTCCTCCGCAACGGGAGAGGCCACAACAGTGAGAGGCCCGCGTAACGCATAAAAAAAAAAAAAAAAAAAAAAAAGGAGAAAGAAACAAGTGAAATTAATCTTACTAATAAATTGTATTTAAGCCAATATCGCCAAAATATTATCATTCCTACATGTAATTAATATAAAAATTTATAATCGAGATATTTTACATTCTTCTTTTCATTCTAAAGCCCAGTGTGTATTTTATAATTAGAGCACATCTCAATTCAGACTAGCCTCATTTCAGTTATTCATTAGCTGCATGTGGCCAGTGGTTCCCATAGCGGACAGCACTGCTCTGTAGCAAATGAAAAATACAAAGTCTGGTCCTGGATCCAATCCAGGATCACGCACTGCATTTACCTATCATGTCTCTTTAGCCTCCTTTAATCTGGAGCATTTCCTTAGTCCTTCTTTTAATTTCACGACAGTGACATTGTTTGAGAGTTCTAAGCAGTTGTAGACGCTCTCAGTTTGGAGTTGTCTGATGTTTCCTCGTGATTAGATTCAGGTCTTGCATCTTTGGCAGGGGTACCAATAAATATTTGTTATAAATATTTGTTTAACACCCAATTTACATTTGGTTCTTTTTCTTTACTTCTTGTTCTTGCTTTCTATTACAATATACCCCCTATGTCTTTGAGAGTATGTATTATGCTTACGTTAAATTTTTGGTCCATCTGTTGCAATTAATCTGCTTCATGTTTAGTTTGCTTTCACTTTTACTAGTTGTACCCTTTGATATCTAGTTATTGTGGCAGATGGTCTTACATTTCTCTGATGATTTAACCATTAGGCCTGTTAGTATGTGATGAAAGGGCCAAATCCTAGGTGGTATCCCTTCAGATGTGTTTAAGGGAAAGAAAAAGGATGAGACCAGGGAAGAAAGCCCAAGCATCACATCACTGCCATCAACTCCTCCATTTGCTTCCATTCCACTGGGTATCTTCTCCAATCAGGGATTCATCCGGACGCTCAACACAAAGCAGGAATAGGAAGAGAGGATCTCTTTAGGTTCTAATTCCCAGCTCTGTGAATCTGGAGAGGGAAGGGCTAGAGAAATGTACACCCAAGGGTGCCCGAGTTCCCTTCATCTCCTCTACCCTTTAGAAGAGGCTTCTGCTGCCCTGAGAGTACTATGCTGGGGACAGGAATAGGGCTGCATGGTGCTGCAGACATCTGGATTGCAGGACAAGTAATGACCCTCTGTTGGCAATGTCAGAAGGGGTGAAATAGGAGAACTCCAGCAGTCCTCCCAAATCCATCCCCCAACCAGTGGGTCAGAGGAAAGAAGAGGACTCCTCACTCCTCACTCCTCCTCCATCCATTCTCTTACTCTCGGGTCAGGTCACCTCCCACCTCTGGCTGCTTCTACCCCATCTCCGCCCCCCCGTCAGGACAGCCTTTGAGCTCCCCTTTATTTCAATGTCTCTGTTAGTTCCATGGATCTCTGCTTCCCTCTGTCTCTGAAGTTTCCCAGGGTTGAATTTAAAGGAATGAGGAGTGTGTGCTAATTCACCATCTCTTCAGGAACCAGCAGTAAACTTTCAGAGTTTTCTGTTGTTGTTTTGTTGTTCATTCCATTTAATGCTTGGCAATATCTATCCTTACTGCTGTATTATGGTAAATTTACGTATGTTTTTCAGGCTCTTTATTCTATTACTTTATCATTTTCTTCTTGACTTTTTATATTCTGGTAATGGGGTATTAACACCTTGATTTTAAACTGTGTACTTATAATTTCTCTTTGATTTTTAACAGTCATTGCTTTCTGTTTGTTGCTATGTTCTTTGTGTCCTGTAGACATAATATCACAGCTCTCATTATTAACTGACTTCTGTCATCACGTAATTAACATAATTAGCTTCCTTTAATAACATTTGCTTTAAATTAAACTGTATCTGACACCCCACCTGCTTTTCCTTCACTTTGATTAATTTATCTTTTCAGTGTTTTTCAAATTATTTTTTCTTATTTTTAGACTTTCTAAGCCTTTCTAAAGGATTCCCAGTAAATTATTGCATTAATCCAATTAGAAGTGTTTTGTTTGTGGTGGGGGCAGGGGGAGGGTGGTTGGGGGGGTATTTGTTTGTTTCTCTGTTTTGTTTTGCTTCCCACATGATTGTTTAAACTTTTAATTATTTTAGTCCTATTCAGTTTATGTTCTGCCATTCTAACTTTTTACCTCTCAGTTTTTACAATTAATTTTTTTTCTAGATTTTCTTGGTCTTATATACACAGTACATTTGCTTGGTTTTGCTTTTGTTCCTTTTGGCAATAACCTTCTTATTATTGATTATTCAGTTAGCTATCAACTTAATATAAACAACAAAGATATTCTATTTTATCTATATATCCATATTTTAACAGAAAACTATCTTTTGACTCACTTTTATTGGAAACCTTTGCCATTTTTTGTTTTTCTCTTTTTCCTCACTTGCACTCTCCATTGATTTAACTTACTACTCAACTTACTTATTTTAATTTACATTTATTTTAACAATTCTCCTAATTCCCAACTCCTATCACAAATAATTCTTCCCAATTATTGTTCTTATTTACTTATCTCTTCGATAAATTCTTACTAATTCAGGATTTCTTACCATATTTAACAGCATCATGTTTTTCATGTCTATCTTCTAAGATCAGATTTCTTTTTGAAGTAACCTTTGAAGCCAACAGTTGTTCATTAGTTGGTAATTAAACTCCTTGAGACTCAAAAATGTGTGAAAGTCTTTGCATTTGGATAACAATTTGGATAAAAACCCAAATTATACCATAATCAAAAAACCTACAAACAATAAATGCTGGAGAGGGGGTGGAGAAAAGGGAACCCTCTTGCACTGTTGGTAGGAGTGTAAATTGATACAGCCACTATGGAGAACACTGTGGAGGTTCCTTTAAAAACTATAAATAGAACTACCATACGACCCAGCAGTCCCACTACCGGGCATATACCCTGAGAGAACCATAATTCAAAAAGAGTCATGTACCAAAATGTTCATTGCAGCTCTATTTACAATAGCCAGGACATGGAAGCAACCTAAGTGTCCATCAACAGATGAATGGATAAAGAAGATGTGACACATATATACAATGGAATATTACACAGCTATAAAAGGAAATGAAATTGAGTTATTTGTAGTGAGATGGATGGATCTAGAGACTGTCATACAGAGTGAAGTAAGTCAGAAGGAGAAAAACAAATACCGTATGCTAACACATATATATGGAATCTAAAAAACAAACCAAAAAATGGTCATGAAGAACCTAGGTGCAAGACGGGAATAAAGACACAGACCTACTAGAGCATGGACTTGAGGATATGGGGGGGGAAGGGTAAGATGGGACAAAGTGAGAGAGTGGCATGGACATATATACACTACCAAACGTAGAATAGATAGCTAGTGGGAAGCAGCCGCATAGCACTGGGATATCAGCTCAGTGCTTTGTGACCACCTAGAGCGGTGGGATAGAGAGGGTGGGAGGGAGGGAGACGTAAGAGGGAAGAGATATGGGGATATATGTATATGTATAAGTGATTCACTTTGTGATACAGCAGAAACTAACACACCATTGTAAAGCAGTTATACTCCAATAAAGTTGTTAAAAAAAAAACACCCAAATTATACAGCTTTTAACTCTGTGGTTTGTACATGGTTTTCTATTACAATGAAACAAAACGTAGTCCTTATTCACTTATGAGTTCTAATCCTTTGCATGAAATCTGTAACCGAGCTCCTTACAGAATACTTTCTTTTTCTCTTACAGGTAAAATAAAATATTTGATGATGCATGTTGATCTCATTTTTTAAATGGGATCTTAAATAGGACTTTATTTATACCTTCATATTTTATTTGTGGTGATATTTTTCTTCTAGTGGATCTTTTTTCTTCATCTTTATTTTCTGTTCTCTGTTGTTTGCTCATTCATTCCACATATCTGTTTAGAGCATCCGTTGTGTGTAGGCATGTGCTCAGTTTACCCTGCTTATTCCTTCCCTTTCTTTAGGGACTCTTATCTCTCCCAGAGTGCTCCATTCTCTAGGTCCATCTTCATCATCATTTCATATCTCTTTCATGCTTTGCATATTTCCCCCCAGTTCATGTTCTGTTTAGTTTCCAATAGCACTCAATTCCCCATTTTACCTGTATTATCATTGTTGACTTCTTCTTATACCTTCCTCCCGTAATGAGCTCTTCTGAAATAAGTGTAATATCTTCCCACGTTTAAAAATTAGATTGCAACTCTTCTCTAAATCCTGTTTTGATTTTCATTTCATTTTGTGGCTTACTGATTCCACAGTCCCTAACCCCACCTCACCCTGCACCCAGGTTCTTAATTTGTACATCTCTCATACTGTCAAACATTCTTAATTGTTCAAAATCGCATTTTTTCCCCTTGTACTCATTTTTCCTTGCATCTCTTGGGATTATTATGACTGCTATTTCTGAAACCTTTGCTTCAGACTCTTTTACTGGCATTTAAATGGTCTTGAAATCAGAAGGTTCACAGCCTCTCATTCTGCCCTCCTCCTGGAAGTCCAGAAACTATATTTCTTGGGCATATCCTTGCTTAAATAAGCACGCCTACTAGATTGACCATTCAAAATTATGTATTATATCAAGGATAACTTTCTTTTTATCTATCAAGGTAAAGTCCCATTACCACTGAAAGGGTAAGTTAATTTATTGATAACTTGCTTGCCATTTATGCTGGCTGAATGGCAGTTTCAAGAACACATGGTTCCTGCATCTCATCCATGTAGCTTAAAAAGTCACCTGTTTTGAACTGATTTGAGGAGGAAGAAAGATTGGATTCATTGGCAAGTCATGGATCAATTATTACGTAAGCTCTAATGCTACCAGTTTCCCTGGCAAAATGGATGTGATTAACATTTAAGCATGACACCAACCCATGCAGTTTTCATTCACTGTTTCCTTCAAACCTGTTTGCCAGTTCCTGTGTTGTGCTTCCAAGAAAGGCCTACTTTAATAACAAAGACTTAATTTTCCCCTTGCATGAAAATATGCTAAACTCCAAAAAGCTTTATGAAATTGTAGGAGAGGGAGTTTACAAAGTCCATTAAACAACAGCATTATGTGTGGTTATCCAGGAATGTGCACACAAAACTGCTTAACCTAATGGCGTTTATGTACTTAAGTTTTCCAAACAAAAATATATCCTCAAGAATCGTTTATGGGGCTTCCCTGGTGGCGCAGTGGTTGAGAGTCTGCCTGCCAATGCAGGGGACACGGGTTCGAGCCCTGGTCTGGGAAGATCCCACATGCCGCAGAGCAGCTGGACCTGTGAGCCACAATTACTGAGCCTGCGCGTCTGGAGCCTGTGCTCCGCAGCAAGAGAGGCCGCGACAGTGAGAGGCCAGCGCACCGCGATGAAGAGTGGCCCCCGCTTGCCGCAACTAGAGAAGGCCCTCACACAGAAACGAGGACCCAACACAGCCATAAATAAATAAATAAAAATATTTAAAAAAAAAAAAAAAAAAAAAAAGAATCGTTTATGCCAAGAAAGGCCAACTATTTATAATCACAAGTGTAGTTTCTGCAAAGGTCTGTGCTAGGCACTACAGTCCTGGCAAACATCCCTCCCAATTTGCAAGAACTCTGCTGTTTTGGGCTAGAAGTGAAGCTTGAGTACAAAGAAATACTTGCAGGTTTTCCCTAGCCTCAGTTCAATTCAGAGTGAAAGAACAAACATGTAAGAGGACAAAGGGTATAGGAAATCACAACACAGGCAGCCCTGCCTTATTTTAGTGAAAAGGATTAGTGCGGGTGGCCCTGCAGTGAAGCCAATCGCCTGTGATCAGGGAGTAGGATAGTTATAATCCCTTTACTGTTACCACTGAGTTGATGGATTAAATTGAAAGTTATAAGTCAAATGCTCCCAGAACATCTCGGAAGATTCCAGAGTCTGTGCATAATCATATGGTCCTAATGACCTTCTGTTGGAAGGGAAAAGTGTGCACTACCTGCAGAGAACCTGTGAAGAAAGGCCTGGGAGGAAGCTAACCTTTTTCACAACCGCCAGCAAGAGTTTAATTAAACTCTCACTAACATAATAAGCTTGGTTCAATTTAAAAGCAAAATGTGCCATGTTTTCCCCACACATGGAGCTTCCCAGGGTCTTGCAGCTCAAGTGGAAAAAACAATGGAAAGCAGAAGGCTTTCTCTTCACATCTGGCTCCTTGAAATGGGGCTAAGAGGCGTTTGGAGGGTGTTGCTGCCTGGGACAGTTAGCATTTACAGATGTGAGTGGCTTTCAGTCATTGAATGCAAATTGCGTTTGCTTTGTTGCGCATACCCTGGGAAAACCAAGAGGAGGAAGAGGAATAGTGTTCCTTTATCCGCCCACCCACATTGAGGTTCAGGGCACAGCCTTTTCAGGGTCCCTAAGCAACCTTTGAAGAGAGCTGTACATCTGTCCGGCTGTCCCTACTGCAGCAGACATGGATTCATTTGACTTTGCTTTTCAAGTCTGTGCTTCCATCTTTGCTCCATTGACTGAAGTTTTGGGTAAACATTTCTTGCCTGCAGACCTGAGTGGCTACCTAGCTCCTGGGCTAATTCTGCCTCCCTCTTAAACTTTTATCTGTGTTTTGAAGGTGAGCTCCGCAGATAAAAAATGAAAGGTGGTCAGCTTTTAAAGTGGAGGCTAAAAGCCAGAAAAATATGCTAAAGCAAGGAAGGTGGGAGAAACCAGGTTCTTACTGGAATACCGAATCTCAACACCAAATATCTGAGCAATTTGAGAGCTGAAAGAGAGCATTTCTGAGGTGAGAGAAACTATAGTCCAGGTTTCTCTTGCTCCGAGAAAGCGGAGTGGCCAGTGCTGAGCACTCTACAAAAAGGCAAAACGTACATGTACAGCCTGAATGATCATGGCCTTGGAAGTTAGATCCAACTTGAAGTCTGGAATCTGAGACTTGTTATAGGGCCTTGTGAAAGTTGCTTAACCTCTGTGCCTCAGTCTCCTTATCTGTGAACCTGGGATAATCAAAGCACCTACCTCATGAAGCTGCTTTGAAGGCAGCCTGGGTTCAAAGCTAAGCTTCTTCATTTACTAGTTATAAGACCTCGGAAAAGACATCAACTTACCTGTGAGCTCTGATTTTTCATAGCAAAACCAAAATCTACACATCTGGGTTATTGTAGGGTTAGATGAGTTAATATTCTTACAGTTCTTGAAACAGGCTTGACGTATAGGGAGAGCTCACAAAGTGTTAGTCATTTTTTCTTTAAAATGAGAAGATGCATAAATGGGTCCTAGCTCAGTACTAGGCACACAGCAAGTGCTGTGTTAGCTGTGGCTGTAACGTGCTTATTTCTAGCCTTGTCGTTACACCCACCCAAATTCTCAACCTTTAAGTAAGGATTTATCTCTGATCTTGGGTGGATATCTTGGACAAGTCCTCTCATCTGATTGGCTTCCATCATGCAGTGAGAATTTGCTGAAGTTCCGTTATAGCACCTGAATTTCCTTCATGTCCCAAATGGACAGAGGGCTGAGTTTCAGGTATATTTTATTATTTTTAACTTTACAAACACCACAGAAGATGGATGGCCCTAATTTTATTTTATTTTTTAATTTTATATATTTTTAAATTTTATTTATTTAGTTTTGGCTGTGTTGGGTCTTTGTTGCTACACGCGGGCTTTCTCTAGTTGCGGTGAGCGGGGGCTACTCTTCGTTGCAGTGTGAGGGCTTCTCATTGCAGTGGCTTCTCTTGTTGCAGAGCACAGGCTCTAGGCACGCTGGCTTCAGTAGTCGTGGCATGCAGGCTCAGTAGTTGTGGTTTGCGGGCTCTAAAGCGCAGGCTAAGTAGTTGTGGCACATGGGCTTAGTTGCTCTGCGACATGTGGGATCCTCCCGGACCAGGGCTCGAACCTGTGTCCCCTGCATTGGCAGGCAGATTTTCAACCACTGAGTCACCAGGGAAGTCCCTTAATTTTAAAATTAAAAACCATTTTACAAAAGATCTCATTCTACAGACAGCCTAACCAGCAATGAGGAAATAGAGTTTGCATTTGTGACTTTTTCCCCCTCAGAAAGGAATTTAATAACAAATGCAACACACATTTCACAATCAGCCAGGCAAACACATGGAACTAGTCAGCTAATTCTAATGACAGTTTAGTATTTACTGACTTGTATTTTTGTAAATCAGCTAAGGGAAGTAAACAGTTTGGGATTTATGTGCTCTGTGATTTCTGTTGACCAAGATCAGTTTTACTTGGTTTCTCTCCACTGTTTCCCTCTCCTCCTCCCACCTCCCCAAACACACATAAGCAATTCTTAGGTGGAATCTGCCTCAGATTATACTAGGGCCTGAGCAACAACCAACTAAAGAAGAAGCAAAGCTGGGATGAGACAAGGAAACCAACCTAATTGTTGAGCTGAGTCCTGTTCCCTTTTCTCTTCACCAAGCCAGCTCTTACTCAGCCTTCTTATTGCAGCCTAAACCATCACTTCTTCAAGGAAGTCTTTCCTGATACCCAACACTAGACTGCATCTGGTTCTCAAAGCCCCTTTACAACCCTTTGTACTCTTCTAACTGTTTATTGTTCAGTAGTACTGCTACAGGTTTCCCTAGAGTTACGTTCTTCTAGATATCCGTATAAAGTTTTACAGAATTCAACATTCATCCTGACAAAGGATTAAGACTGCTTGATTAAACCAGCTATGAAGTGGTACAGCTGTGCGCCAATCACAGAAACACAGTTTAAAACTCACTCAGTCACCAGCTTTGAGATTATGATTCTTGACAATTCTTTTTAACTTGGGGGAGGTGGAATTTGCATTGTTTTACATTTTGTGTACAGAGGGGTTTTATTCCTATTTTTATATGTTTTTATTAATATATGTATGCATTTCTATGCCCTGTGATTCACATCTGCATAAAATGAGGCTGCTCTGTAATTATTTGTTTAATTAAATTAGCTGTCTTTCCCTCTAAAGGATAGCTTCCAGGAGCTGTCACTACCCATTGCTCATTGCAATACATCCAGTGACCAACAAAATGCCTGGCACGTGGTAGACACTCAGAAAACCTGGGAGGGGCTGAGGAGGGTAGAAATTGACCTCTTCTGAGAATCTAAACATAGGAACAATTTTCTTTTCTCTGTGGGCAGGAAGGACAGTCAGGTCTTCTATCTTAAAGACCAAGGAAAGACTTATCTCTTTCTCTGGGCTCCAACAACATTCTCTCCACTCCTACATCATGGAGCAGATCCTAACTGGCAAAAATTATTTATCAGTCTGTCTCTTGCACTAGACTCTTAGTTCCCTGGGGTCAGGGATAATGTCTGGTTCAGAACTGTACCACGATCTCCCAGCCTATGCAAAACAGAGTAGACATTTACGAGTATCAGATGGATGAACCTGGCTCCTGGGGTCCACTCCATCCCTTGTAATGAATGTCACATAGGACAGAATCTAAACCCTCTCTAAAATCTAAGTTAAATGCATTCTGCTTCCTTTAATCTGTAAGATGTGGAAAAAAATCTCTCACATTCTTCAACCATAGGGCGTGCAATTATAATTAGTGTCTTCAAGGTACTATGAATATTAGAAAATCACTGGACAAACTTCCTATATGATCCTTTTCCTTATCCTCTATTTCCTGCATCCTCTTTGCTTTTTTCTCATCTTCTATAATGGTTTTATGATAGACCTTGGAGAAAGACAATGGAATTAATTGGGACGATCACTGTATCCCTAGCTCCAGCATAATATTTGATATGGAACTAGTGCTCAATACATATTTCACAGTGGGCTTGCTGAAAAAAAGTCTCCATTTTTAAGGAAGTATTCTAACTACTTAAAATAATCATACGAAGGGAGAATGTCTACGTTCTAAAAATCTTAATAAATTTACCAGAATTGTACGCACAGAACTCCACTGAAGCTAATAGCATTTACATGCTTAAGTTTTCCAGTGAGTTGAAAATATATCCTGAAGAATTGTTTGTGCCACATAAGGCTGACTCTTCACGATCGTGACTGGTATTGCTGCATGTTTTGTGCCAGCTGCTGCATTCCTGCCAAACATCCTCCCAATTTGCAAGAATTCTTGGGTTTCATGTTGGAAATAAAGCAGCTAAAATGCCTCTTCAACCCAACTGCTGCTGGTCTTCTTCTTCATTAGTACTTACTTAGGCTACATGGATTACAACAACATTTTAACTCTGTCTTGAAATTCTTGTTTTGGCTGACAAAGTGACATTGATTTTCAACCAAAAGACACGGAAACAAGTTAATAGAATTGTGATGTCAGTTTGAGTTCTGAACACACAACACTGGGAAAATGGCTTATGCTCCCTCAATGCCAGAGACACCAACTGAGAGGTCACCAGTCAGATATTTCTATCAGCCAAAGCAAGACATCAGCTGCCCATCCTGATGGCTGTTAGGCCAAAACTAGCAGAAAAAGGCAAAAAGCAAAATGCTGGCAGACCAAGGTCTTAGATTTGCTTATCACCGCTATTAGAAATGATAAGCTTGGAGAATAATTCACAACAAGAAGAACTTACAGACAAAAGTGCTCCTGAAAAGTGAGCCTGCTGAGGACCTTCAGGCCCTCTTTAAGACTCAGTCCAACCCCTGGGTTCTGGAACCAGTGATTTTACTTGTTGGAAGAATTTTGGAAGAGCTTAGCAACCCATTGTCCCAGTTCTAACAAGGCCATCACATCTAATGGTTAAGCACGTGGACTCTGGCGCCAGACTGAATCCTGCCTTTACCACTTACTATCTGTGAGATGTCAGGCAAGTCACCTAGCCTCTCTGTGCCTCACTTTTCTCATCTATAATGGGGAATGATAACAGTGCCAGCTTCACAGGACTGTTGTGAGGACGAAACGAATTAATATATGTAAAGAACTTAGAAGAGTGCCTGGCATATATTGTGTTATATAATTGTTAGCTATTATTATAATTCATTTTTTGCGATCCAGTTCTTGCCTTGGCCGCCAGGTCTCATAACTGGGCTTCAATTATCAGGCATTCATTGATTCCATAGATATCTAAGGACTGACTACTCTCCAGCTGACCTTGCCCTAAATGTTGCCCTGTTCCCCAGTGAGACCCATGGGGAAGCCCTATCTGCCCCTCCAATCCTTGCTCCTACCAATCCTTCCAGACCCTGGAATTCTGCCTCTTAGACCTGCCAGACCTGCCTAATACCCAGTGTCCCTGGCTTCTCCTAACACCAGGAGGTCCTTGGCCAGCTGGCTCACCCCCACTACCAGTCTCTCGGTCTCATCTTTTTTTTTTTTTTTTAAATTAATTAATTTTTGTCTGTGTTGGGTCTTCGCTGCTGTGTGCGGGCTCCTCATTGTGGTGGCTTCTCTTGTTGTGGAGCATCGGCTTCAGTAGTTGTGGCACATGGGCTCAGTAGTTGTGGCTCACAGGCTCAAAAGCGCAGGCTCAGTAGCTGTGGCGCACGGGCTTATTTGCTCCGTGGCATGTGGGATCTTCCCGGACCAGGGCTCAAACCCATGTCCCCTGCATTGGCAGGCGGATTCTTAACCACTGCGCCACCAGGGAAGCCCCTCTCTGTCTCATCTTTAAGCTCATCTGTCTGCTCTGGCCTTGATTCTGACAGCACCCTTGAAATTCGTTCAAGCAATGAATAAATTATTCAACCCTTTATTCCCTCCAAGGAAGAACCAGCAAACCAGATCTTATCAAGGTGGAATTCCTGCTGCCCCCTTACTGCAATAATTTAATCTCTAAGAGTTAAAAAACAAAAAAAGAAAAGAAAAAGAAAAACTACCACCACCACTAAGGAAATATCCCTCTAATCATAAACTATCCCTCTTCATCAAGAGAAAACAGACTTCTCCTGCTTAGAACTGCACAAACACAATTCTTCCATTTTGCTAGAGCTCCAGGGAATAATAGGCCACCAGCTGCCACCTTGGGCTGCAGGTTTCAGGAATTTGGAAAGGAGAATTTTCCAGCCTGATTATTTCCTTTGCAGTGTTCTTAGCTGCCAGGACATGGTGGTGGGTGTGGGTCGGAGCCAGCTTTTGTGTTCTCAATAATAAAGCTAAGACGCTGTCCTCCTTCATTACAGAGCCCTGGACGCTCATCAATCAGTGAACTTTCCTGCATGCACCTACTATGTGCAGGCCTTTAGAACCAAAAAAAGTCACCGCTTTATGTATTTTTTAAAACCACTGGTGAGAAAGCTAGTATTCAAGGCGGAACTAACAAAGTTCTATACTACTAAAAGGAAGAGACTTGCCCAAGGTCACAGATCCCAGCCCAGCTAGATCCAGGATTTAATTACATCACCCTGGGTTAAAATACAGATTCTTCAACAGGACTCAATTCACTGAGACCTGGCTCATACCAGTCTCATCTCTTGACCCTCTGCAATTTTTCTCTTGGCTCCACATCCATCTTCTGTTTCCAGACAGCACCCTGTTCAATGTGATCACCGGGACTTTGCACAGGCTGTTTCATGGGCTTGCGACTCTGTTTGCCCCCACCCCCTTCACCTGGCTGAATGCTGGCCACCCTTTTGTTCTCAGCATAAACTCCACCGCCTCGAAAAGCCTTTTTCAATTCTCCAAACTAGATTAGCAGCCCTCCTCCTTTCTGCTCCAGCCTTGTGGTTATCCTATCATGACATTCCTATGCTGCATTGTAATTGCCTGTTTACATGATCGATCCCCCTAATATGCTGAGACAGGGCAGGGCCCTTGTCTGGTTTGGCTCAGAATCCCCAGGACCTTGCATAGGATTTAGAGCATAACACGGAACCAGTGAGTATTTGTTGAATTAAGATGAACCAAGCTCTCTTTCTACCAAGCTGCCTCCCTGACTGGTCAAATCCTAAAAGAAAGATACTAGCTTTGCAATTCCTGGCCAATGGCTCCTTGCAGCCTGAGCTCCTGGCCCAGAGCATGTGACCTCTGATCTTTAAAATGTGCTGGGGGTAACCTTTGACCTCCCACCTGCGCCGCTGACAGATTCACAGCTCATCTCTGTCATTTCCCTTTCACCATCCCTATTACATGAGAATTAAACTTCTGGTTTCCATACAATGCAGCTCAAGCCTCAGAGAGACAAGAAAGGAAAGTAACATTCCTTCTACCTTCACATTTTCTTTTTTAAAAGTGAACGTTTTATTGAAACATAACATCCATACAGAAAAGTGGGTAAATCCTAAGTGTACAGGTCAGAGTTTCGCATTTATTTGAACAATTCATGGTATCAGCATGAAACTCAGAAAATTACTAGGATTCCTGAAGCATCCTTTTTGTCCCCTTCCAGTCACTACTCCACCAAGAAAGGGCAACCACCATCTTGACTTATAGATTAATTTTGCCTGTATTTAAACTTTTTATAATTAGAATTTTACAGTGTGATCTTTTGTGCCTGGTTTCTTTTGTTCAGCTTTATAGTTTGTGAGATTCATCCACATGGTGGCGTGTAATTTTGGTTTGTTCCTTCTCATGGCTGTATAATATTCCATTGTATGAATATATATTACATTTCATTTAGCCATCTTGCTGTGGATGAGCAAACCACGGGTAGGTTCAAGTGTGGGGCTGTTATGAATAGTGCTGTATAAGCGTTCTAGTGCGTGTCTTCTAGCAAATATATATATGTGTTTCTGTTGGTTATATTCTAGGAGTGAAATTGGTAGGTCATAAGATATGTAGCCTAGCTTTAGCAGATACTATTAAACAATTTTTCACAACTAGAGAGGTCTGGTGACCCTGTATCTTTGCAACATTCAATATTGTTGGTCTTTTTTCATTTTAGCTATCTGGTATATGTAGCATTGTCACTCTGTAATTTTAGTTTGAATTCTTTGATTTTGACTACTATGTTATTGGTCATTTGGATAATCTAAAGTGCCTGTTCAGGTCTTTTGATCACTTTTTCCCCTTGAGTTATCTGCCTTTTTCTAATTGCTATGTAGGGATTATATATATATGTAGGGATTTATATATATATATATATAATAGATACGGGTCCTTTGTCAAGTATATGTAATACATTCTGTGGCTTGCCTTCTTACTTTGCTAATCCTTGGATCAACTGAAGGTTTTAATTTTAATGTAATCCAAATTACTTTTTTTGCTTCATGGTTAACACTTTTTGTGTCTCATTTAAGAAATCTTTGCCTTCCTCAGAGTCATGAAGACTTTGTTCTGTGTTCTCTTCTAAAAGCTTTATGGTTTTTACCTTTCATGTCTAGATGTTGAATTGATCTGTAATTGAATTTGTGTATGGTATGAGGTAGGGGGTCAAGATTCTTTTTTTTTTTTTCCCCAGAGTCATTTATTGGAATGCCTATCCTTTTCTTTCTGCATTAGTGTCACCTTTGTCATATATTAAGGGACTGTATATCTGTAGATCTATTTCTGGGCTCTGTTCATTGGTCTCTTTGTCTGTTTTTCATATCTGGAAGTGTTAGTTCTCCAACTTTGCTCTTCTTCAAGTTTATTTTGGCTGCTTTTGGTCCTTTGCATAAATTTTAGTATCATGATCTCAATTTTCATTTTGTAAAAACCTGCTAGTATTTTTATTGAGTTCATATTGAATTTCTGGACAAATTAAGGGAGATATGACAACTTTGCATTATCGACTCTTCTAATCATCAAATATGTTAAATTACTCTATTTAGATTTACTCTAAATTCACTCAATAATGTTTTATATCTCCCTATGGAGAAGAGATCTTGTTCACTTTTCACTATATTTATTTTTAGATATTTTATGATATTGCAAATAATAGATTTAATTTTTTTTATTTTTTGTTTGTCACTGGTATATAGAAATTAAATTGATTCTGTGTATTTAACTAGTATCCAGAGACCTTGCTAAATGCACTTATTAATTCTATTTGTTTATAGATAGACTATTTTGAAATGTTTACATACACAATTTTATCTTTTACCAACAATTCCTTTCCAATCCTTATGCCTTCTATTTCTTTCTTGCCTTATTGCACTGGCTAGAACTGCCAGTACAATGTTGAATAGAAGTGGTGATAGTGGGCATTCTTGCTTTGTTCCCAATCTAGTGGAGAAAGCTTTACTGTCTCATTATTAAGTATTATTTTTGTCATATCTTTTTTGTTGTTGTTGTTTATTTTTTATCAGGTAAAGAAAGTTCCCTTCTATTCTTAGTTTGCTGAGATTTTTATTTATCGTGAATGGCTATTGAATGTAATTAAATGTTTCTGTATCTATGAAAATATTCGTAAAATTTTTCTTTTTTTTTCTGTTAATGTGATGAATTATATTGAATGTTAAACTACCCTGGTATTCCTGGAATAAACCCTACATGGTTGTGATATGGTATCCTTTTTCTAAATACCTGGAAATAGGATTTGCTAATATTTTGTTTGAGGTATCCGCATCTATGGTCATGAAAGAAACTGGGCTCCTGTCTTCACTTTTTTATTTTTTTATTTTTTTTGTGGTACGCGGGCCTCTCACTGTTGTGGCCTCTCCTGTTGCGGAGCACAGGCTCCGGATGCACAGGCTCAGCGGCCATGGCTCACAGGCCTAGCCGCTCCGCAGCATGTGGGATCTTCCCAGACCGGGGCACGAACCCGTGTCCCCTGCATCGGCAGGTGGACTCTCAACCACTGTGCCACCAGGGAAGCCGCTGTCTTCACTTTAACCTTCATTTTTGAGGTGGAATTTTTTTTTACCCCTTCCAGATTCCTCTTTCATCCTATGTATAAACTTGGTTCAATAGATTTTGCTTCTATTATTAGCTTAACAAGCTTTCTCCAGAGCCTCCAGCCTCCCTCTCTCTGGCAGAAGAAAAAACCCTTCCCAAAGACAAAGCAATCACAGTCCAAATCCTGTTTAACCAGTTACAGGTGATATGTCCATTGGCAAGTTACAGATCCTCTCTGAGCCTGTCTCCTCATCAATGAAATGGAATTGAAAAGTAAATTAGATGATACATATGAAAGTACCTGGTACAAGTGTATGCTCAGTAATTCCAATTTCTCACTTCCTGTTCTCTTTGCTGCCTAAAAACTTTTCAAACACAGAAGAGCATCAGCTTACTTATTTATAGGGCTTAGCTGATAGTTGAGATTTAAATCTGAAAAATGAACTAATGGTTATGGGAGAACTCCATTTTTTTGTTTACACTCTAAAAAACAAAGCAAAGTTATTTACCACTCCAGCTAAGTTTTTAAATACAAGTGCCTAACATTTTAAAATTAGATAAACATGGCTAAAATTTATTGTCCAAAGTGCTATAATTCCTTCCCTGGGCTTCAAACTCAGGTGTAAGTGGTGTATTAAACATTTGGAAGTTGTCCAGGAATATAGCCTCTCTCCCATATATGACAATGTTTATGTAGAAAAGACAGCTTGGAAGGACACTTTTAAATAAAGTTCTTCTTTCTAGAAATTTAACCCCAGTGCTATTTGTCAATGCACAATAAACCTTTAACCAACCTCTAGAGTAGCAATGGGGATAGGAGTTTGGGGGTGCCCTGAGATTATTTACCTCTGAGATGAAAATCGGGTGATTGGCTAGGCTTTAGAGATGTCCAGATAAATCAGGAATCAGAAAAATTGGGTTGGGAAGGCTAAAACTTATGAATTTCAAGAGCCAAGACCCCAGTGTTGTCAGGGGCACTGTCCTATCTGATCCCCTGGTGGCAGCCATGGGTGACATCAGAATGACCTCCTAAATAACTCTGGACTTGGCTCAGACTGTGGATCCACAGTGGAGTAGAAAGGGCATGGCCTTGGTAGACCAGGTGATAATCTCAGCTCTGCCACTTACCAGCAGCTCAGTTCCCTCAATCATAACATGGAGATGGTAATTGACCTACCTAGTATGACCATTGTGAGAACAGAAGGATGTTAGCTAATACCTGTGAAGTGCATGATGCAGGGAATGTGCTCAATAAATGGTAGTGGTTTTGATGATAATGATATTGATAATGGTAACAATGGCAACAAGGATGATAACATTGACAACGGTTACAACATCTGTAGCTTTAGGTGGGGGGGGGAGTGCTGAAGGATCCTCTGTAACTATAAAACTACTCTGCTTACAGAAATAAGAGGAGAAGCCCTAGCTAGCTCTTGTCTAATCTCCAGACTTGTATGGATCTCAGGGCTCAGACACATGATCTTAGTTGAAAGGGCCATGGTCTCAACTTCCCCAAAAGCAGAGCCTGAGGCAAGGACTTTGGTGCAGATAGTTTATGTAGAAGGTGATCCAGGAAACAGGAATGAAAGAATTGGGGGAGAATGATAAGGGAGGGGAAGGAATGTACTTAAGAGTGCATTTTGTTGCTGGAGAGGGTGTGGAGAAAAGGGAACCCTCTTGCACTGTTGGTGGGAATGTAAATTGATAACAGCCACTATGGAGAACAATATGGAGGTTCCTTAAAAAACTAAAAATAGAACTACCATATGACCCAGCAATCCCACTACTGGCCATATACCCTGAGAAAACCATAATTCAAAAAGAGTCATGTACCACAGTGTTCATTGTGGCTCTATTTACAATAGCCAGGAGATGGAAGCAACCTAAGTGTCCATCAACAGATGAATGGATAAAGAAGATGTGGCACATATATACAATGGAATGTTACTCAGCCATAAAAAGAAACGAAATTGAGTTATTTGTAGTGAGGTGGATGGACCTAGAGTCTGTCATACAGAGTGAAGTCAGTCAGAAAGAGAAAAACAAATACCGTATGCTAACACATATATATGGAATCTAAAAGAAAATGGTTCTGAAGAACCTAGGGGGAGGACAGGAATAAAGACACAGATGTAGAGAATGGACTTGAGGACACGGGGAGGGGGAAGGGTAAGCTGGGACAAAGTGAGAGAGTGGCATGGACATATATACACTACCAAATTTAAAGTAGATAGCTAGTGGGAAGCAGCCACATAGCACAGGGTGATCAGCTCGGTGCTTTGTGGCCACCTAGCGGGGTGGGATAGGGAGGGTGGGAGGGAGACGCAAGAGGGAGGAGGTATGGGGATATATGTATATGTATAGCTGATTTACTTTGTTATACAGCAGAAACTAACACACCATTGTAAAGCAATTATACTCCAATAAAGATGTTCAAAAAGTGCATTTTGAGGTCATTGGTATCTTTATATATATATGCAAAGCTTTCCTTAACAGTAAAGGGTACATATGCATAGTGGGAGGAGATAAGACCTTTACAGGTGAAGGAAAGCAACTTCAGAAATGAATTATTTTCTTTGCTTTATTATTTTTACCAAGACAGAGAAGTACTGTATTGAGAGATATCTGTTTTCATAATCAGTATGTGCCTAAATTATATTTAAATCATTTCACTCTGTACTACATTTTCAATAATTATAGAATGTGTTGTTCATCCACTTAAGGGTACATCTGTAGACATAGCCTAAGACTGCAGAAGAATCTGAAAGATCCAAACACAGTATGCTTAGAAAATGCAGATTTTGGATCTAATGTGTACTGCATTAATAAACGATGTGAAATATTGAAAAGCAAAAAAGAGATACACTTCTCAGTGTACCTCTGAGAAGTGTACAGAATGCCTTCCAGAATTGTCCACTAGCACCCATCGCTCTGTAGGCTAAGTATTGTCTCCAGGAGCACTAACTTCCCTGAACTCCAGGCACTTGCTTGCTGTCCAGACAGGCACTCAAAAGCGCCAGAGAAGACCATGAGGCAGAAAATGGAAAGAAACACAGTATACTTAAGGTAGACACTCACTGACAGCATGAACGTGTGCTCACATCTGCCTACCATTGTGGCTGAAGTCAGAGGTAGATGGAGGGTGCGTGATACAGAGCATCAAATGCAACTGCCTCAGGCCAAGTCTTAGTTCTTCCTGCATGCTGTCTACCTGCCACATGTGGTTTACTGCTGTGAGAGACCCCAGTCCCCAGTAAGACCTATCCTCTTCCATCTCCACTTACCAGAGGATCTACCTGCGCAGTTGGTTCTTACATTTAGCAGTGCTCAGACCTATCCAAGATTCTCCAGCAGTGCTTCTGATATGATAGCCACTAGACATAGTAGCTATTTAAGTGGATTAAAATTTCAAGTGTTCGATCGCCACATATGGCAAGGGGCTACCATATTGGACAGCAAACTATAGAACAATTCCATCTTCACAGAAAAAAATCATTTAAAGCTTCTCTAAAGTGAGCCTGCCTGGGTCCAAATCCTGGTTCTACTACTTACTAGCTGGATAACTCTGAGCAAGTCATGTAATGTTTCTGTGGTTTAACTTCCTAATCTGTAAAACGGATTTGTCTCAAAGATTAAATAAATAACCATATATAAAGCACATAGTAAAGTCTCACTAGATATTAATGATTATTATTATTTCCCACTTCCTAAGGCAATTCCTATGTGAGGCAGGCAGTTGCTAAAGAGCCTTCTGTCCCAATCCAGGCCCCAGGTCTCTTGGGACTCATCTCTGGGCTCCTAAGTTGTCCCCATACTCAAAATGTCCCTGCCATGTGCCCCCAAGTCTCAGAACAGAGATGCTTTTTTGATCACTGCTTCCCTCTCAGCCTCTTTTAAGTCTCCCACCCTGACTCTAGAAGATGGAACCTGAACCCTGACTACAAGCTAATGTCAGGGGCTTTACTGCCTGCTTCTGAGAACTTCTGTCTGGATGCCTGACTCATTCTGCTGCCATTTTCTCACCACTTGCTCCACCCACCTGTTGAGAATCTATACCCTCCCAGTGTTGACTGCCACTTGAACCACAACTAAGCTGCCCACACCACTTGGAAAATCCAGCTGTCCTCCAGGACTTTGCCTTACCCTAATGGACAGGTCCTGTGCATGTTCTAGTTTGCTTCCAACCCCCACCTTCCCTGGAGAAACTATGAAAAGTAATATTTATTGAGTGTTTATTATATAGCAGGAACTAGTCTGTCTCTATGTAGATTCCCTTCTATAATACCCATAAGATTTCCTTCTATATTATCATAGTAATACCTAGAAGGTAGTACCATTGTTATTTCCATTTCACAGATAAGAACACTGAGTCTTGGAAAACTTAGGTAGTTTCTTCAAAGTCACATAGCTAGTAAATGGTGGAAACAGGAATGTGGTGATGACCTTAAGCCAGTAGGAGGTCTCCTTTTTCTTTCAAGACATTTGAAAGAAGGATGAGCTGATACATACAACAACATGAATGAATTTCAAATGTATTATGCTAAGTTAAAGAAGTCAGACTCAAAAGGCTGCATATTATATGACTTCATTTATACTATTTTCCAGAAAAGGAAAAACTGTAGGGATCAGAGCTTGCCAAGGGCTGGGGGTTGAGGAATGGGGTTGACTACAAAGGGGCATGTAGTCATTTTTTTAGGTAATGGAACTCTCTATATTTTGACTATGGTAGTGGTTGCATGATTGCATGCATTTGTCAAAACTTGCTAAGCTATACATTAAAAAGGGTGAAATTTGTTGAATATAAAGTGTAGTTTTATTTTTAAATGGAAAATAAAGCAGACAGTAATTTTTCTCTGATTGCCTCTAGCAGTTGTCCAGCTGTGGGAATAGATGGGAGCAAAAATCAAAGTTTCAAAGACTTGGTGGAGTAATGAGCTCAGGTGGGAGCTCAGGATCAGATTTCAAGGATTTGAGAAAAAATTCAAGGAGAGGAAGTGAAATAGTAAGCTTAACTTTCCCAAAAAGCCTGGAGGTGTAGGAAAGACAACAGGTAGGCTTTGTGGGAAGAGAGCATTGATGGAAGGTTTTTTCACCCAGAATGAGAAAACTTGTACCTCTGTACTTCAAGGGAGAAGCTCTTCAGTGAAAAAGAGATAAAATGTTGACCTTATCTGCATATTTAGTTTCTCTGGTACATCCTTTCATGTAGTTCTGAGTTACCATCTGTTTTCATTTCCCTTCAGCCTGAAGAACTTTTTTTTAATATTTCATATACTGCAGATATGCTAGTGATAAATTCACTCAGCTCTTATTTATCAAAAGAGTGTTTTATTTCACCTGCATTTTTAAAGGATATTTTTGCAGGATATAGAATTCTAGGTTGACAGTTTTTTATTTCTTTTAAAACTTTAGAGGTATTATTTTCTTATCTTGTGGTTTGTCTTGTTTTTTAAAGCAAGCAGTCATTCTTACCTTTGTTTTCCTGATTGTAGTCCATCTTTTATTGCCTCTGACTCCTTTAAGATTTTCTGTTTATCTCTAGGTATCATCAATTGATTATGATGTACCTAGGTGTAATTTTCTTTGTTTTAATTGTGTTTGGAGTTTATTGAGCTTCTTGGATCTGTATGTTGATATTTTTCATCAAATTTGTGAAATTTTCAGACATTTTTTTATGGTTGTTATTTTTATTTATTTTCTTAAAAAATTTTTTTTTGGCTGCGTTACATCTTCGTTGCAGTGCACAGGCTTCTCTCTAGTTGTTGTGTGCGGGTTTTCTCTCTCTAGTCGTGCCGCACAGGCTCCAGAGCACGTGGGCTCTGTAGTTTGCAGCATGTGGGCTCTCTCGTTGAGGCGTGTGAGCTCAGTAGTTGTGGTGTGCGGGCTTAGTTGCCCCACAGCATGTGGGATCTTAGTTCCCCGACCAGGGATTGAACCCGTGTCCCCTGCATTGGAAGGTGGATTCTTTATCACTGGACCACCAGGAAGTCCTTCAGGCATTATTTTTAAAAATACTTTATAACCCAATTTCTCTGTCATCTCCTTCTGAGACTCCAAATGCCTCTGTGTTAAACAACTTGTTATTGTTCTAAAGGTCACTGAGACTCCAGCTTATTGTTTTTCAAACTTCTTTTCTCTGTGCTTCATTTTGAATATTTCCTATTATCCTATCTTTTAGTTTACAGACATTTTTCTTTGCCATGTCCTAATACAGAAGTATTCTTCAATTCTAGAATTTCCATTGGGTTTTTAAAAACAGTTTCTGTTTCTCTGCTGAGCATCCCCATCTGTTTACTCATTAAGTCTATCTTTTCCTTTAAATTCTTGGACGTGTTGATAATACGTGTTTTAAAGTCCTCATATGATAATCCCAATGTATCCATCATCTCAGAAACTTTCTCTGTTGACTTTTATTTTTCATGGTTGTAGATCATATTTTCCTGCTTCTGAACAATTTTTGATTGTATGACAGACATCGTAGATGCTACATTGTTGAGTGTCTGGATTTGTTGTCTTCCTTTAAAGATACGGAGTTTTGATCTGGCAGATTTAGTGGTAGATCTGCTTGATTCTCTTTCAGGGCTTGTTTTCTAAGTTTTGTTAGGGTGAGTCTAGAGTATCCCTTGCTCTGGGGTTAATGTCATTTTACTCCTAATATGTGGCTTTTCTAGGGTCTCAATTGAACTCCATGATTCTCTTTCAGGGCTTGTTTTCTAAGTTTTGTTAGGGTGAGTCTAGAGTATCCCTTGCTCTGGGGCTAATGTCATTTTACTCCTAATATGTGGCTTTTCTAGGGTCTCAATTGAACTCCAGAATGGTCAGCAAAATCTCTTTAATATGGATGGTTGGAAGTCCTACATCTCTAGCATTGTGGGATCTCTGGAATTTCCAGTCAGCTCTTAGCTCTCCAGTAACTATTCTCTCCTAGGCCTGTGGAGTCCCACCCTGCACATGTGCAGCTTAGTGTTTGGTCACAGATTTAAGGGGAGTTTTATGCATATTTCTGAACTTCTCTGGTCAGCTCTCTCCTCTTTGGCATTTTTACTAGTAAATCCTATCTATCTCAGCAGCCTCAAATTCCTATCTCTACATCATCAGTTTAGCCAGATTGCCATTCTCCGTTGTGCTCCACTTTCCTGCAACACAAACCAGAAAATGTCCAGGACAAACCTGGGGCTCATCTCTTGTGTTTCCCTTCTCTCAGGGATCATCGTCCTTTGCCGTCTGTTTTCCAGCTTCTGAAAACTGGTACTTCATATATTTTGCCCAGTTTTATAGTTACTTATGTTCAGAGGGCTAGTCCAGCGCCATTTACTACATCAGAGTCAGAAGCAGAAGTTGCATGAGCATATATAGATATGGGAGTTGTCTGTAGACAGGAATATCTTATTCTCTTCTTCACATTGCCTTCAAGATAAAATAAAAACTTACTGTGAAGACATTCATATCTCTCTATGGTCTGCCTCGCTGACTGGCTTCATTACTAATAATCCCTTTCTTACAAATACACACACACACACACACACACACACACACACACACACGCCTTGACCTACTTTTGGTTTTCCATGTACCTCTGGCTTTTCTTATGCTCTGCTTTTGCACATACAGATCCCTCTGCAAAAAATACCCTTCCTAACTGCCTAAATACCCCCTAATTGCCTTTCTAATTCCTACTTATCCTTCAGAATGCAGCTCAACTGCCATCTCCTCCAGGAAGCCTTCTCTGGTATAGTCTGGGTAAAATGTCCCCTTATTTATGCTTTTTTATCACTCTGGTTTTGCCTTTATCAAAGCTGTATTGGTCACATTTTACTGTAATTGCCTGTTATGACCTATCCTTCACGCCCTCCATCCTACCCTCCACACTGAACATTTCAAGGACAGGGACAAAATCTGAACATTTCAAGGACAGGGACAAAATCTGAACATTTCAAGGACAGGGACAAAATCTAATTCTTTTCAGAGTCACACATTTTAAGAAACTCTTTTTTAAAAAGGGCCAGATAATAACTATTTTAGGGTTTGCAGGCCAAACGGCCTCTGCTGTAACTACTTGACTCTATCGCTGTAGCATGAAAGCAGCCATAAACAATACATAAATAATCTGTAAACTATAAAACTTTATTGGAACACAAACAGGGAGTGGGCATAGCTTACTGATCCCTGGCTTAGTACATAGTATTTGCCTAGTAATTGTTCATTTGATTAATTAGTTAATAGAATAGAATAGAATATTATTATGGGAGACCTCAGGGAGATGCAAAAGACTGTATTCAATTGCCTGAGTATTTTCCTGGAATGGAAAAGTGACACTTATCTTGAGACCTTAAGGAAGGAAAAAAAAGCTAGCTGAGTAAAGAAGGCAGAATGATAGAAAGTTGAGGAATTTCTGGCCTAAATGACAGATCTCCCCATGCAAGGTTTTTTCCAGTAGACTATACTGGGACGGGATCCTAAAAACCAGAAGAGCTCGGTCAGAGTGAGTTCCTGAAGCAGCCAGGAGCAGGAAAAGCCAGAGGGCGAGTACAAGCTGTGTCCTGGGCAGCACCCAGGGGCAAACCCAGAGGAGCCAAGTTCTGTGCCCAAATCCAAAGTGTCAGAAGTCAGGCAGATTCTGGAATTGAGCTTAGGGTGAGAATAACCAGGGCAAGAGGGAAAAGTGAGAGCCAAGACAACTTTTACAAACAGGGCTGGCAGGTCCACAGCGTTTTTCTGTTGATCACTGGCCACGTGGTGCCCAGGTACGTCTGTGGGTGTGTTGACCTTTGTTTTCTTAGAAAAGTTAAGTAACAAAGTCATCTACTAAGAGAGAAGGGGAGAGGAGGCTAGGACTTAGAGACTGGAGGAGCTCTGGTGTAGCTACTATAACCAATTCCATAAGGGCCCAACCACATCCCCAGACAAAGATTTGCTGCGATATGATGGTTGAGGCTAAGGTTGGGTAGCAGGAGGTTGTAGCAAACTAGTCCCCAAGGCTGTAGAATATTCTCCAGTGAAGCGCTATGCGTGGGTGTCAAGGAAATGAATGGGTGGCTTCTGCAGGATTGGGATGGGCAGGGAAATACAGCCACTGGCAAAGCAGTCCAGGAAATCTGGCTGTTACTGAATACCTGCCATATGCAGAACACCTCAGAGAATCCATCTGCTGTGCACCATGCTTCCTCCTACACCAGACAAAGGCAAGACATGATTCCTCTTTCATCAGCACTAGCTTTCTAGGCATCCTCATGAACCCCGGTAATCTATCACCAGTGATGACAAGAGATTTCAAAAGTGAGGCGAGTACACATATATTCAGGATGTCCCCCTGGAGTGGCCTTTCAGGCAGATGCACACCTTGTTGGCTAGCAGTGTCTCAAAGTCACATATCTAATCATTTCTTCCTCCCAGCTTCCCACCTGCCTCGTCTCATCTATGCCTCATCCAAGCTACTGGGAGTAACCATCTAGACCCAGCTATGTGTGAGCCACTTAAACACTGCTGGAGTCAGAGAGAGGCATGCTAACCCAAAGAGCTGTGGCCTTACCTGAGAGCCAAAGAGCTGGCAGTAGTGTTTGTTTCTCTGTCTTTACCCTGAGGCTGAAGCCCAAGTGTTTTACCAAGGACCCCGGTGGTAGTCCCACTGAGTATTCCTTTAAGAAAGTCACGAGCATTTACTTTGTCCCCTTCTCCCCAGGCCTCCTGTTACCTGGGGCTTCTCTTCCTCTCATTCCTTATTTCCTGGAGGATGGTGGGGCCCGGGGCTAAACTCTGTGCCCCAACTAATTGGGGTCTGCTTGGCATCTCATTCTGCCAGCTCTAAACCACTGAGTCCTGTTTAGATGACTCCCTACCATTTTCTTCCAGACTCAGGTTCTTGCATCTGACATTCCTGTCATCTCTGCCCCCCAGTTCTAAGTCAGACTGCACCCAGTCACCGAATCAGATTCCTTTTGGTCCTATGCCTTCCAGAAGCTTGTCTGACTTTGCCCTGCCCCATTCAGATTTAATTTGACTGGCTGGTATTTACTGAGCCCATTTCGTGTGTTAACTAGTCATTACTTCATGGACATCAGCCTCAGAAAAACACCACGAGGCTGGTCATGTCAATATCCCTACTTTACAGATGAGGAAACTGAGTTGAGAGGGACTAACATATTCAATCCAGGAAGTTTCAGATTGGAGACTAGAATACATGTTGGTCTGCTCCAAAACCCAGAGTTTTAACTACGTCACTAAACTGACTCCCACAGACTGTCCGATCCTCCCTGATCTTACTGGCTCATACCTCTGGTTCCATGTTCCTATTTCCTCTCCACTGCCCCAAGTCGGGCCCTACACAACTCATCCAGGGGATGTTGATGAATCTCCGGTTTGGTCTCCTCAGCCTTGAGCCCTCTCCCCTCCTACAGCTGGCGTGTCCTGCCAGAGATGTGGTGCAGTGAGTGGGGTGGAGGAAAGCTGGGCTGTAACACCAGACAGACCTGACTTTGAATCCCAGCATCTTCAATCATTTACTTTGGTGATCTCAGGTTAGTTTCCTCATGTGAAAGGTGGAAATTATGCTAGCATCTATATCAAAAGAATGTTCTGATTAATTTTAAAGGCATATGCTACATACAACTATTTCTTAATGTCTGAATATTTCATAAAAGTTCTTTTAAATAAGCATTTGCTATGAAGGGAGTTCTTTGTTAAATTTCTGATCTGGACATTCTTTTATAAGTTAATTGTTTGAATCTCAGAAGGCATTTTTTCCCATTGATATAGTGTTACAGTAAAACAGAAGATTATAAGGCAAGCTCACATACTAAACAATTGGGTTTGAAAAAAAGGAATTTTCTTTTTTGAGTATTTAATGTAATAATATAGATCAAATCTTTGACACAGTGCCTGGCACATAGTAACAACGCCATGCATGTTAACTATTGTCATGTCATCCTTCCCAGAAGGAAACTTCCATCATGTTTCTCTCTCTTCCGATGCCGTTTACCACAGTGGACACTCAGAACCCTCTGCAACCTGGCCCTGACTTTCTTTTTCATCCTATCTCTTTGTCTTCTAACTCTCCAGTCCGCCAAACGGTCTCCATTTCCTGACCTCTCAGTGGGATGTGGGAAAAGAGCGTGTGTTCTGGGGTCAGGCGGATCTGGGTTTGAACCCCAGTTTTGCCCCCTTGCTAGCTCTGTGAGCTTGGGTAGGTTCCTTAACATCTCTGGGCCTTGATTTCCTCATCTATAAGATGACAATGAGGTTGTAGTGAGAGTTACACCTAGGAAAGCATTATACCTAACACCTAATAGGTGTTTAATCCTCTTAGCTATTTTTAATAGAATTCCCACTCCTGTCCTGCCAGTTTTCCCATGGGAGTCTCCTTCCCAGGGGAACATGTCCTTCTTCCTCTGGCTTCTTGTAGATTCCTCTTGTGGATTCCCATAGTGCTTTCTGTCTATAAAACTACAGAGACTTTCTTTTGCACAGTTCTTTAAAGTTTTTGTAGTTCTCTCCCAAACCAGCCCAATTAATTTGCACAACTCTGGGAGAGAGTCCAGACTAGTAATTATTATCTCTATTTTTAAAAGGTGAACTGGGGCTCTCAGAGCTGGAATGACTGATTCATGGTCACGAATGGAGGCCTGGAGCCCAGGTCTTCTGGCTCTCCGTCACCATGCCCCCTCCCCCCATACCATTCTGCACATGAGTGACTGCCACTCACCTGAATTCATTGTTATTTCTAACGTTGCAGACTGTTGTTCCATGAGTGCCTACCTTGTCCCCCAGGGAGGATGTGGTCTGCTCCCACACCTTAGCCTAATGCCTTGCAGGTATCTATTATGTAGTTGATGTCATTCAGTGTATTGAAGTTTGAATAAATGTGGTATGTTTGAATCCTTGAATTTGGAATTAGCTGCTCCATCCCCTTTGCTCTGTGTTCTTGTTTCTAGAACTCTGAACATGCTCGATTATAGGTAATCTGCTTATCCATCTGTTTCTCCACCCCCAGACCATGAGTCTCTCCAGGACAAGTACCATATCCAATTCCTGTCGGTGCCCAGGGCCTGCCACTGTGCTTGGCACATAGTAAATGGAAGTTGAATGAATAAACCAGAAGGAGCCATCTGGGTCCATCCCCTAATCCCCCTGTGGTTGTGCTTGTTCCTATTCTCTTATCTTAGTTCATATTATGTATCTCTTATCTCCTATATTGAATTAAAGGCAGGTTCATGTTTTACTCATTTTTGTAGCCTCCCAAACAACTGGAAAAGGAGGAAACTATAATTATTGAGGGTCTATTGTGTGTCAGTGATTGCACATATATTATGTCATTATTTTAAAAATTGAATTTAATTCTTATAACAGGTCAATAAGGTAGGCATTATCACCCCTGAATTACAAAAGAGGGAGCTGGGACTCAGGGAAATAAAATAATTGGAATTTGACCAAGTTTACACAGCTAGTAAGTGGAAATGCCGGGATTTGAATCCCTGTCTGCTGGCTCTGAGACCCATGCCTTTCCTTTTTGTTGCTGTTTGGTGTTTATTTTTAACAGCATGCAGAATAGCTGAGTGCTTTAGCCCAGTAGGAGTTAGGAACTCTGCTGAACTGAGATTTGAATTTAATCACATTGAATGGAATCTGTGCCAGCCTGTTCCCAAACACTTCGAGCACATATACTGCCACCTTTGCGTTGGACTGGATGAATGCTTCAGGAAACATGTACTAAGCATTCACAATGCAGCAAGCTCAGTGCTGGGCACTGGGGATACAGTCTGAAGACAGGCTTCCTCAGGGAGCTTACAGTCTAGTGGGAAAACAGACGTGTGGCAGGGATTGTAAATGTGATCTATGCTGATAGGACAAACTAGTAGTTACCAGTGGGGAAAGGGGAAGGGGAGGGGCAAGCTAGGGGTATGGGATTAAGATATACAGACTACTAAGTATAAACTAGATAAGCAACAAGGATATATTGTACTGCACAGAGAAATATAGCCATTATTTTGTAATAACGTTAACTTTATAAAAATATTGAATCACTGTGTTGTATACCTGAAATTAATATAATATTGTAAATCAGCTATACTTCAATTTTTAAAAAAATGTGATCAGAAGACAAGGGCCTAAGTCATTCTATGGTGGTCTTGGGAGGCTTCTGGGTAGATTATGAAGGAGGAGTGAGTCAGCCATGACAAGAGGAGGAAAGCACAGAGGAGGCAGCGTGTGCTGAGCCACTGAAGTATGAAATTGCAGGTAGGTTAGGTCTGGAAGGAGGGGACATTTTGGTGGAACAGAGCCGGGGGAATAAGAGATGCTGAAACTGGTCTCCCTGTGTTCACATCATGAACCAAAGGTCATGACTGGTTCTTACCCTTGCCCCTACCAAGCAGTGCTCTTGGCCTAGATGATAGCCAGGACATTCTCCCTACTCAGGAAGTGAGTTAGAGAAATAGCTGGCAACATCTCCATCTGTCTTCTCTAGGGACATGACATGGAGCTTGCATTTCCCTGATACGTGGGAAATAATGATCCGGCAGTTGGGCGGACCCACATGGTGCTGTCATCTGCCTGGATCATGTCATCCCTCAGCAGGCTGGGCAGGTGGCTTTGTGCCCATGTTCTTGATGTGCCTCTGGGTCAGAGCACCCTGGGTAGCAGGTGGCAGATGTAAACAAGATCAGGGCCTGTTCAGAATCACTTTCTTAAGTGTTGGGGTAGCGTGGAGAGTTCTGCCCACTCTGGGCCACAGGGTGATAAACTGCAAATGTCAGCTGGGTCCACCCCGTTCAAGTTTTCCTCTTCGCTATGCCTGAAAATGTTCCTTAACTTAAGACTTTATAAAACCAACCATAGGATTGCGGACAACTGAGCCAACCCTATGATGGATTGTATGTAACTTAGTAATCAGTATATATGCATCTATATTCATCACATGCAAAAACGAATCCAGGGAGGTGCTGGTGTTGACTCTCTCCTCTCCTTCCTCCCTCTTGAGATGGAAAAATCTTCAGGCTAAGTTCTGTCTTGGTCCTGTCCAGATCTTATTCTGTTCTCCCTTTGTGTCATCCATTAATTCCCTGCTACATCTCACTGCAGTCATCATCCCGCATGATCCTCGCCAAACCACAGTAGACTGGTCACGTCCTTGTATCCAAACCACCTTTCCCATGCTTTCACATGGCTAGCCTGCCTGCCCCTCACCCTGGAAGGTACGTAAAAGCCAGCTAAAAAGCAATTATACTCCAATAAAGATGTTTTTAAAAAAAAAAAAAAAAAAGCCAGCTAAAAACAGCAGTGCTTTTTCCCAGGAGCTGTCAAGCCTAATTCCCCACTCACTCCCTTTACCTTTTGCTCCGTGCTGACCTCCCCAGCTCCACACTCCAATTTTGCTCCCTCTAATGCATTCTTCATGCTGCTGCCTGGATGATTTATCTAAAATTCAAATGTGATTGTTTCATTCCCCTGCCCAGAACCCTTCAGTGGTTTCAGACCCTTTCAAATGACATCCAAACTCATTTGAGCAGGTCCCTTCTACCTCCCTGGCATCATTTCCTGCCTCTCCCATTGACAGTTTGTGACACAGCAATGCTAAATTACTTATGGCTCCCCAAACACACAATGTTATTTAATGTTTCTGAGTCTGCCAGAAATAGCCTTTCCTCTCTGTTCTGTCTTACAAATCTGCTCAGCATTTAAAAATTCTCTCAACTTTCTTCTTCTCTAAGATCCTTCCAGACAGGAGTCATCATTCTGGGCCACCTCTGTGTCTTGTTTAGACATCTACCCATTGCCCTGTCATATATCCCCAAGACATACTTGCTTACAGGGACTGTCTTATTCATCCCAGAACAGCGCAGGACCTAACACAGGGCAGGTGCTTAGCTAACACAGGGCAGGTGCTTAGCCAACACTGCTTGAATCATTGCTCAATTACACCTCCTCCCCATCCTTTAAGGGACTTGTGTTCTAGCCACATACACACTGACCTGCATCCTGATTGGCTTTCCCAGGTCGGGCAAATCACTGGTCTGCAATCATCGGCGGATCCCACTCCAAGAATTACGTGCTATGGGAGTATGGAGGATATGCGAGTGAAGGCGTCAAACAAGTTGCAGAATTGGGCTCACCAGTGAAAATGGAGGAGGAAATTCGACAACAGGTAAGAAAAACAATCACAGAAGGACCAAAACCCAGAAATGCAGTCAAGCATCCTTTAGCTTTCTTTCCCAGGGGCTCGAAATTTACAGTACAATGTGGTGGAAAATTGGTACCATAGGAAGTGAAATCTATTTGCTGAGTTTGAGGGGGTTTATGTTCAGTAGAGGACAGAGGCACAAATGTCCATCTTGTCGGCTCAGATTTTCCCTAACTGCATTTGTGGTTTCTTCAGCTTGTGCTAAAACCTGCTACTGTGGCTCCATTGTTGGGATACCATGTCTCTGTTCTCCCAAGGGTCAGTGCGGTGGATTACGGTTTTCTTACTCTGATCCATGAGAGGGCTGGGGGAGTGACATTCACTCTAAGCTAAAATCACCATTTCCAAAGAGAAACATTTATTTATCGACACATGCTTTTTGCATCTATGTCTTGAGGGGTTTGATAAGTTAGTCAGTGATTAATCATAATCATTATAGACTGAAGCATCTTTTATGTACCGTGTACTGTGTCATGTGGGCCCAGGAGCCAGACTGTTATCTAGGACCCCATTCATACCAATGAGAGATAAGGGAGCAATCGTCCGTCATTCTTTTCTGTCTGTTGGGAAGTACCATCATCCCTCATCAAAAGCACTAGAAGGAGGCTGATGAGGGATCTTGAAAGAAGAGCTATGGTTTTTCGAAGGTCATTCACAGGCTGCACTGTGGGGAGGAGATGGCCCAGCTTTGGCCATCACTACCCACAAAAGCCCTTTGGGCCTGAGAGAGCTGGGTAGGCACCCACATCTCACTGCTCACAAGTGCGCAGGAGGAAGTAAGGAAAGAGCAAACCGTGCTTGGAGTGTGGTCATTTCCAGCACAGGTCACTGAGGGACTGCTGCCTGTCAGGCTCCTGCCCACATCTCCTGAGACAGTGCAGGGGCCCTGAAGACACTGGGCCCGGTGTCTCACGATGTGTATTGCAGCAGGGCGAGCAGAGCTGAGGCCCCTAGCCCTTCCTCCTGACCTCTACCATCTGGTCTCCAAGCTCCCACAAACCCTAAAGTGAATGCAGCAAAGGTCACCTGATTCCTACTATAATCCCCTGAGGAATTCTTTTGGACCAGAGTCCAAAAACGCCCAGGAATTAGCTTATGTTTCTCATTAGTTTGATTTAAAACCTTTCTCCATTCTCAGAAAAAATGTTGAACCCAGTGTTTTGAGACAGCATGTCATTCATCACAAGTTTATCTTACCAACAACTTCGTGTTTCCCTGACTCTGGCTGCCATGCCTCGTAGCTGGCATCACTCATTCGGGCTACAGCACAACCCTGATCATCTGCGAAGTCATGACGGGCTTCGTATTGGTCCTGGTCTCTCCAGCCTGTCATGGAGGCAGTATCCCTTGTTTGGGTTCCTGGTTCTCAAACATGGAATTGTGGTACACTGGCTGTAACTGTTCTGTTGTGTCGTATGTTGAAAACCATCTATTACAAATAATAGTTGAAATACTAAAGTTTGCAAATTAATTCGATCAAGGTCAAGGGCGTCTTCATACTAATGCCTGTGTCACTCATTGGCTATCTTGAGAGGTTTCTGGAGAGAAGGGAAGCATGTATGAATTGTGAGAAACTGAGACCACATTGTACCGGCAAGCGTTATCTGTCATGTGTCATAGCAGTAAAAAGGCTGAAGACTGATGGATGGAATCCCCCCCTTAGGAAAATGTTCTTTGCTCAGTGTGTTCCTGATCAGCACACCTTGGATTAGCTTCTGTACACACTGATGACGTCTGGCTCTCCCAGCTGGCTAGTGTTCTTGACATTAAGTCATAACAATGTTTAATTACGGGTATTGCACATGGGAGTTAAAAATCCCACTGAGGGCTTCCCTGGTGGCGCAGTGGTTGAGAGTCCACCTGCTGATGCAGGGGACACGGGTTCGTGCCCCGGTCCGGGAGGATCCCACGTGCCGCGGAGCAGCTGGGCCCGTGAGCCGTGGCCACTGGGCCTGTGCGTCTGGAGCCTGTGCTCCGCAACGGGAGAGGCCACGACAGTGAGAGGCCCGCGTACCGCAAAAAAAAAAATCCCACTGAGCATGTCCTAGGGTTTGTCACCACCCGTCAGGCCCTCTAGATGCTGAACATGTACTTTTAGCTCTCACCTCTACTTGGAGAAGACAATATTAAATTTCCCATTTTTTCTGATAAGGAAACTGAGGCACAGTCAATAGTTAGAGAATTCCAGAACTTGAACCCAAGCCTGTCTGACTCCAAAACCTGTATGTAGTACCAGATACATAATTTGCAGAGCCTGGTGAAAATGTGGGGTCCCTTGTTCAAAACTTAAGAATTTCAGGATGGTGACACTGACTTTCACAGCACGGGGCCCTGAGAGTCTGAACAGGTCACACACTCATGAGGCCGGTCCTGCTCATCCTCCTTCCCTGCCCCACGGAGAAACTCCCCTCTCCAGCCTCTGAAATAAGCCTGTTTCCAGAGCTCTGCTAAGCCACGCATCCAGCTCCCCAGGTCCTCAGAAAGTCAGGAGGATAGAGTGATTTCAGGGTCCCTTCTTGTCCAAATAATTCATGGTTCTAAATATTGTTCCCTGCAAGCACACAATTCATTATATTTTTCTGGAAGTCAGGTAAGAAGCAGCATAAAAAAGGAACAAGAATATGAATCCTCCTAGAATATAAAAGTGTCCTCTGAATAACCAGGAACCTGCTTGAACACATCTACAAACTAACATGGTGTTCTCAGTCTTTAATACATTACATCCTACCAGCTGCTCTATCAAAGAACCCAAGTCCAACCAGGATGAAAATAAAAGCCCTATTTTCCCAAGAAAGACATTTATATGCTTCCCAGCCTTCTGTTATTATAGACTTATCGCTTGCTGCAAGTTTCAAGGGCATTAAAAATCACAGCAGATATTGTTGGAGGTAAATCTTATGCTAATGGCTTTCAAACACAAATGAACAAAAATAATAATCGCACCAGTGGTGGGAAACTGTAATAATATTATTGAGTATAAATTTTAATGTTACTATAACTTCAAAACACCAGGAAAATTAATGAAAAATTACAGCAGCATTATTGGCAATAATGACACTGGTGGCCAGAGAGGGTGGGGGAAGGGCACAAGGCACACTTCTTAGCAGGGGACAGAGGCAAATGGGTCCTGGTGTGGACTGTGGATTAGAAATACTGAACTAAGGCTGGCCTGGCAGGTCACAAATGAGTAACCCAAGGCAGGTAGACGCAGTAGGGAATGGCAGATCCTACGTAGACCCAGGACCCGAAAGTGAGCTGGTGTATACTCATCTTATGACAATGTTTCACTAAGACCATTTCTACTTTGTTAAGTAGACATCTATGGCATGTATACTAGGTGTCTGATCCTCTGCTGGGTGTGGCCCAAAGATGGTGCCCCCTTCACCATGCTATTCATGCTAGAAAGCTAGGCATCATCCTTGATTGTGCCTCCTGTCCCATCTTCTGCCTTCTCGTCTAAATTCCTCCAGGCCACTTCCTCATTACCGCGCCTCTATTTAAACCATCCTCATCTCTTGCCTAAGTTATTGCGCTAGCCATCTGATCTCCCTGCCTCCAATCCTCTTCCTGTTTTCCACACTGCCCCACGGCCATTTTATAAAATACCAATTGGATTATGCCACTCTCCCAATTAATGGCTCCTGCCTGACAGCAAGATAAAGTCCAAACTCCTTATCCTAGCTTGAAAACCCTCTATGATCTGGCCTTGTTTACCTTGTTTACCTCCCCCATCTTATTTCTTGCTGCAGCTCTAAGCTATACCCATGCAGAACCTCTTTCAGACTCTCCAGAGCCATGTCCCTCTTGCATCTGGGCCTCCTGTCAGCCTGGAACATCTTCCAGCGCCCCATCAACTGGTGAACTGGTGAACTCCATCTATCCTTCAGGACTCAGCTTAGATGTTGCTTCTTCCTGGAAGCCTTCCTGAATTCTGTACAAAATCCATGCCCTTGCCATGTGCTCCCACAACACCCTGTACCGCCCCCATCATTACCATCATCACGTAATGATGCAAGTCCTTGTTTGATGTCTCTCCCTCACCAAATTGCAAAGTTCAAATCCATGTTTTCCATCTCTGTATCCTCTGAGCTGGGTATAGTTTTAATTGCTTCATAATTGTTACTTGCATGAGTCATTTACTTGATAACTTTACTAAACATCTACTAAATAAATACCAGGCGTTAGAGATCCAACAGTGAACAGATCATTCCCTGCCTTCATGGAGTCTGCATTCTAATGGGGAAGACAAGAAGAAAAAAGGGTTAAATAATTATAAATTATGGTGAGAGAAAGAAACCAACAAGAGGTGGCTAGAAAACAGCAGTAGGGTGGGACCTTGTTAGTAAGGTAGTCAGGGAAGGTCTTGATGAGACCATTAAGCTGAGACCCAAAAGAAAAGCACAAGGAAAAGATCATTCTAGATGGTGACAACAGCATGTGCAGAGACCCAGAAGTAGAAAAGAGCTTATCATGCTTGAAGAACTGACAGAAGACTGGTGTGGCAAGAGGGGAATCAGTGAGGGGGAGTGTGGCTCTGTGTGAATGAAGGACACACTGTCTCTGCGCTGGAGGAATTCACAGATTGGGCTGGAGAGGTGGATACATAAATAACTATTTCCGTATAATGTACTTAGTTTCTTTAAGGGAATCTCTGCAGCAGCTGAGGAAATGCAAACATTAGACTGTGGCAGCCCTTGAAAGTGCCATTCTCTGGGTCCCCCCAGCCTTTAACTTCCCCCCTATTCCCTGAGGACACATGTTAGACACATATTAGTTTCCCTGTCCCTTCCTCTGGGCAGGCTGGGTGTGGTACCCTTTCCTGGGGTGACCATAGCTCCCTGTGCGGTCCCTCTCCTAGACTGAATGGTCCCTGCTTCCTTCTTTCTTTTCTTTCTTTCTTCCTTTTTCTTTTTCTTTTTTTTTAAAAAATTATTGGAGCATAGTTACTTTACAATGTTGTGTTAGTTTCTACCGTACAGCAAAGTGAATCAGCTGTATGTATATAGGCATCCCCTCTTTTTTTATTACTTCCCATTTAGGTCACAGCAGAGCAGTGAGTAGAGTTCCCTGTGCTTTACAGTAGGTTCTCATTAGTTATCTATTTTATACATAGTATCAATAGCGTATATATGTCAATCCCAATCTCCCAATTCATCCCACCCCGCCCCTTTTCCCCCTTGGTATCCACACGTTTGTTTTGTTCTCTACGTCTGTGTCTCTATTTCTGCTTTGCAAATAAGATCATCTATACCATTTTTTTTTTAGGTTCCACAAATATGTATTAATATCTGATATTTGTTTTTCTCTTTCTGACTTACTTCACTCTGTATGACAGTCTCTAGGTCCATCCACGTCTCTACAAATGACCCAATTTCGTTCCTTTTATGGCTGAGTAATATTCCATTATATATGTGTACCACATCTTCTTTATCCATTCATCTGTCAATGGACATTTAGGTTGCTTCCATGTCCTGGCTCTTGTAAATAGTGCTGCAGTGAACATTGGGGTGCATGTGTCTTTTTGAATTATGGTTTTCTCTGGGTATATGACCAGTAGTGGGATTGCTGGGTCATATGGTAATTCTACTTTTAGTTTTTTAAGGAACCTCCATACTGTTCTCCATAGTGGTTGTATCAATTTACATTCCCACCAACAGTGCAAGAAGGTTCCCTTTTCTCCACACCCTCTCCAGCATTTATTGTTTGTAGATTTTTTAATGATGGCAATTCTGACTGGTGTGAGGTGATACATCAGTTGTAGTTTTGATTTGCATTTCTCTAATGATTAGTGATGTTGAGCATCTTTTCATGTGCCTCTTGACCATCTGTATGTCTTCTTTGGAGAAATGTCTATTTAGGTCTTCCTCCCATTTTTCGATTCAGTTGTTTGTTTTTTTGATATTGAGCTGCTTGTAAATTTTGGAGATTAACTCTTTGTCCATTGTTCCATTTGCAAATATTTTCTCCCATTCTGAGGGTTGTCTTTTTGTCTTGTTCATGGTTTCCTTTGCTGTGCTTTTAAGTTTAATTGGGTCCCATTTGTTTATTTTTGTTTTTAGTTTCATTTCTCTAGGAGGTAGGTCAAAAAAGATCTTGCTGCATTTCATGTCAAAGAGTGTTCTGCCTATGTTTTCCTCTAAGAGTTTTATAGTGTCTGACCTTACATTTAGGTCTTTAATCCATTTTTAGTTTATTTTTGTGTATGGTGTTAGGGAGTGTTCTAATTTCATTCTTTTACATGTAGCTTGTCCAGTTTTCCCAGCACCACTTATTGAAGAGGCTGTCTTTTCTCCATTGTATATCCTTGCCTCCTTTGTCATAGATTAGGTGACCATAGGTGTGTGGGTTTATCTCTGGGCTTTCTATCCTGTTCCATTGATGTATATTTCTGTTTTTGTGCCAGTGCATATTGTCTTGGTTACTGTAGCTTTGTAGTATAATCTGAAGTCAGAAGCTCCGTTTTTCTTTCTCAAGGTTGCTTTGGCTATTTGCAGTCTTTTGTGTTTCCATACAAATTGTAAAATTTTTTGTTCTAGATCTGTGAAAAATACCATTGGTAATTTGATAGGGATTGCATTGAATCTGTAGATTGCTTTGGGGTAGTATAATCATTTTCACAATGTTGATTCTTCCAGTCCAAGAACATGGTATATCTCTCCATCTGTTTGTGTTGTCTTTGATTTCTTTCATCAGTGTCTTATAGTTTTCTGCATACAGGTCTTTTGCCTCCTTAGGTAGGTTTATTCCTAGGTATTTTATTCTTTTTGTTGCAATGGTGAATGGAATTGTTTCCTTAATTTCTCTTTCTGATCTTTGGTTGTTAGTGTATAGGAATACAAGAGATTTCTGTGTGTTAATTTTGTATCCTGTGACTTTACTAAATTCATTGATTAGCTCTAGTAGTTTTCGGTGGCATCTTTAGGATTTTCTATGTATAGTATCATGTCATCTGCAAACAGTGACAGTTTTACTTCTTCTTTTCCAATTTGGACTCCTTTTATTTATTTTTCTTCTCCAACTGCCATGGCTAGGACTTCCAAAACTATGTTGAATAATAGTGGCAAGAGTGGGCACCCTTGTCTTGTTCCTGATCTTAGAGGAATTGCTTTCAGTTTTTCACCATTGAGAATAATGTTTGCTGTGGGTTTGTCATATATGGCCTTTTTTATGTTGAGGTAGGTTCCCTCTATGCCCACTTTCTCCTGCTTCTTTCCTTTTCCATCTCCCAGGCATGTTCTATGTCCCTGGAAGGCGAGCACTTGTTGATTTTCCTCACCACTCTGTTCTTATTCTATTGCTTCATTATGGTTACTTTTAATGTTTTCAATTTTAAACACATCTACTTGTGTCATTCAGATTATTCTATTATCTCAGGGTCTTAGGGACTAATGTTCATTTGATGAACTTGCCCTCTCTTCCCATCACTAGTTTCCTCATTTGATTTTGGATTGTTTGCTCATCTTCAGTGGGTCTTTTTCTTTGTTTCCTGTGGGAGTCCTCTGTGCCCAAGTTGTGTTGTCCCCTCAGGAGGAGGTTGTATTTTTGTCTTTCCACCCAAGTTTTGATGGCATTTCTCAGCTTAGAGCTCCCCACTGCCAGGCCAATGTAAATATGGACTCTGCACTTACACAGGGGAGAGTCCGGGGCTTCTATTTCTTGAAGGTGAATTTTCATTCAAGGGCCTGGACAAAGGACAAGTTTCCTTGCCACCTCCCCAAGTGACTGATGGAGGGTTTTCTTATCCCCATTCAGCCCTTCAGAATGTCCAGCTTGATGCAGGGGTGTCTTCCCACATCTCACCTAACACCAACTTGAGACCTCCCCTTCTCTCCCTGCATGGCTTTAAAACCTCCGTCTCTAGCTCCAGGGGCCATATGCCAGGCCTGGCCCCATGCATCAGCTCCTACTCACAGTTTGGGGTTAGACTTTCCTCCTCCTTTCTGGCATCCAGGGAATTTTTCTAAACTCCCTTAAGCATTTTTGAAACTTTGTCCTGCTCTCTTTTGTCTAGCATTTCTACATGTTTGTAGCAGGAGGGAGACCCTTTTGCATCAGCTCAGTCTTTCATGTTTCCTGATGACCACCTAGCATCTCCAGCACTTCATACACTGTCTCACACACAGTAGCTGCTCAAGCAATGTCTGAATTGGTGAATTGACACACAAGCTATAAATGTCTTGTTGCCAAATTAAGTCGTATGGACCCTGCTTGGGCCCTAGCTTGGCTGAGGCTCTCTGCCTTGGCGGGGAGGGCTCTTTTTCCATTCTGGTTGCTCTGGTTCGAATCAGTGAATAACAAAACCTATGCTGAGTTCGACACAGCACAAGCTTAATTCAGGGGCCAAAGAAAGGAGAAGTGGGAACTAAGGTTCACAGATCAACTTCTCGCCCACCTGGCCAGAGGGATTTAATTTTAAAGGGTAAAGACAAAGGGAGGAGGAGTGAGGCTAATGATGGGGAGGTATATGCATTAGTCTACTGGGGAAGGGGCAAGGCTTTTTCGAGGGAGAGGGGTGCCATCCCCTTTTTATCCTTTTTTGGTCCTTAATGTTCAGTTACAACCCCTGGTAGGTGTGTTATTTAATATGCCAATATAGTAAAATTAACTTGTAATGAGACTCAGGGTCTGTTGGAGGTCAGATTCATTGCTATCTTGGTCCCGGCTGTTTCCATCTGGGTTGTTTTGTTTGTTTGTAGCTTCCTTTCTTATCTCTGGGCCCTTTAACTTAAAGATTTATGTTCACTCCTGCTAAAGGTGGGGGATTGGCAGGATTTGAGCAAGGACATTCCTGCTAAAGGTGAGGGTTAGAGGGTTGTGAGCAAAGACCTGGAGCAGCTGCGGCGACAGTCTCTTGCATAAATCATGAACTGTGAATGGGTACTCACTTATGAAAAAAATGTTAGAAAAAACACTCCAACTTTTATATTTTTAGAAATACAGGGAAAAGAACACTCCAACTTTTATACTTTTCTAGATTCAAGTCTTCCCTGACCATAAGAGGTCAGACAGTGGTGGACCCTAACATAGACATTGATTATTTCACCTTCAGGAGGCCTCACTTTGGCGGATTCCTTAAACCTGCTGCCAGGTTTATCGCACCACCTATGGCACAAGAATCAATAAACAAGCAGATGTTCTTTAAAGCTGAAACAGTTTATAAGCCTCTGGAAACTGGTAGAAAGAGTTTGAGAATTTTCTTTTCTCATCTCCGTTAAATCATTAGAGATAACAGATGTCTACTAAACTTTTATTTTTCCTGATTTTTGATTTTCTAAACTTGTGATCCCTTTCCTCTAAATGAAATTAAAATCATTGGCTGATTTCTGATGTTCTCCATGAATCGTGACATGCTGCCTCATCTGATTGAGAAAGTCTCTCTCTCTCTCTCTCTCTCTCTCTCTCTCTCTCTCACACACACACACACACACACACACACAAAATCAGCTTTTATTCATAATAATAAAGTTCCAATGATCTTCAGTGCTTGTGAGAAGTAGTACCATATAACAGCTAAAAGCATTGGCTCTGAATCAAGACTCCTGGGTGCAAATGCTAATTCCAGCTCTTACTTATTTTGTGACTTTGGACAAATTGCTCAACCCCTCTGTGCCTTGGTTTCCTCTTCTATGAGATGAGGATGGTAATATGCCAACCTCACAGAGTTACCGCGAGGACTAATGGAGCTGTTGCATGAAAAGTGCTTGGAGCAAAGCCTGCCCTGTAGAAAGCGCTCACTAAGTGTTACCTATCATTACCATGTTTTCATTCTTGGTCTCCATTTCCTCATCAGTAAAGTGAGGGGTCTGTCCTAAGACCGAAGAGCCCCTGAAGGAGCTAGAAAAGTTAATGATTCTAAAGGTTCAAGTTCATCATGTCAGTCCCCAGCCTGAGAACGCCACAGGATGAGGACACCCCTCCTTTGCCATCGCCCAGGCTCTGCCTCAGCCTGCCCCTCCCACCCCTGCTTAGCAGTGTCATTTCCTGATGGCCCTAGCCCTCTGTCCCAAAGTTGACCCTAAACAATTTGAAGGCAGTAACCACATCCTCATGTAAAAATGGAGCCACAACGAAACTCCATGCCCATTCCAAATCTATTCCTGTGCATGTGTTCTTCCCCTTCCTTGGAACAGCTTTATCTGGATGCCCACAGGAGCTAGTTCAACGCCACCTCCAGAACAAGGCCTAGAGGCAGCCCAAAACAGGAGATCTTCCCACATACAGCGGGACACTTGCTGGGGGTAGAAATGCAGACAAGGCTTCCAACCCAAGAAAGGAGGTAGTCTAGTGAAGCCTCTTTTTAAAAAAATTTTTAATGCAATTTTAAAGGTTGCCTTCCATTTACAGCTATTACAAAATATTGGCTCTGTTCCCCATGTTGCACAGTACATCCTTGAGCCTATCTTTCACCCAATAGTTTGTACCTCCCACTCCGCCACCCCTATATTGCCTCTCCCCCTCTCCCTCTCCCCACTGGTAACCACTAGTTTGTTCTCTGTATCTGTCAGTCTGGGGAAGTCTCTTAATTGTAAGTAACAGAAACCTGCTCAAACTAACTTAAGGACAAAGGAAGCTTTATTGTAGGGAGAAAACAGAACTCAGGAGAACACAAGTTAATACCGAACGCAAAAGAGCCTCATGAGAACTGTAACCAGAAGGCATCGGGCTGAGACAACCACTTAGCCTCTCCCCTCCCCACCCAACCCCACCACCCCAGAGTCACATGGTCTTCTCTATGCTCTTCTGTGTGACTCTCTTCCAGCATCCTTTCTCAATAGATCTGTTGTCTCTTCTTACTTATGTTGCACATGGCCCCAAATGGTGGCTCTGTGACTTTCTTCCTTGGCTTCCCATAGCCAACTGAGCAGTGTTGGTGGCTCTTAGTTGAAATACTGGGAAGACAGACTGATCATTGGACAGTCTGTGCATGGGTGCCCCCTGCATCAGGTATCTACTTCTAATCCAATCAGCAGTTATCCCCATGTAAAGAACCGTAGAGCCTATGACTCCATACAGGGGCTCTGGGTAGGGCAAGTTATACTAAAGAAGGAAATGAAGGTAGAAGGTAAATTGGTTGACATTTCAGGGCAGCAGTGGATTGGCAAGAAGTAGACCAAGTGATAGAAACCCAGGCAGAGAGCCAGAATTCAGGGCAGGATATTGGGGATGGGGCACTAAAGAGAACAAAGGCTCAGCACAAAAAAGAGAGGAGAGCAATGGAACCCCAGGATTCAGAGCTAAGCCAGTTGGGTTGAGAAATGCTGGGTCTAGAGATTGGTTCAGCTACTGAGGTGGGACCAGGGATATCACTAGACCTAGCAGAAGGACTTGGAAAGGCAGAGATCAGAGAAAGTATATAGGAGCCAAGGGCACAATCAAGACCACTTATTTGCTCTTGCATTGCATTGCACTTATCTACTGCCTTGCGTTGTTACTTACGAACCATGAAAACAGTACAGGGCAAGTAGGTAAGCTTCCTAAGTCTTTGACCTTGAGTAGGTCACCTAACCTCACTGAGCCTTAGATTTTTCATTTGCAAAATGGTGATAACGAGAATATGAACTTCGTATGTTGGTTATGAAATAATACACACGCAGTGCCTGGCTTGAAGCATGACCCATTATTACTCTTAGTATTAGGACAAAAAATTAAATTTGAAGGATTTGTAATCCCCTTGTCCTCCCATATTCTAAGAAGGCGCTTTGGTTTCATTGGGTGGGAGTGCAATTGAAAGAAGAAAAACACTGCTAGAGAAAGTAGACCAGGAAAAAGAAGTGAGGGGAGTAGTAAGGCCAGGAAGCTGGGACAGTATTAGAATTTTAAGGCATGAGAAGAGACGTATATGAGCAGCTGCCCTTTGGACTGGAGAGAAAGAAAGGTCCAAAGAAGATTTTTAGTAAATTTGATTTCTAAAAGAAGAGACATCCAAAGAGGATATTTTAGCAGCGCAGTTTGCAGAACACGGTGTGATGTAGTTAACCCTTGGCTGCCTCCTCAAGAAACATTCAGTAAACACCTACAGTGCTTTTCAGGGCTTCTTGGAGTCAGACTGGGTAGAAATTTTAGATTTTGTCACCCTGCTACACACAGTCCCCAGGGGTGCCCAGTTTTATTGGTGTTACATTAACATTGTTATCCATACCTCTTTTGTCCTTCACCACCTCATTCAAGGCTTAACTCCATGGAGTAAGTGGGTACTTGTGGTTGAAAGAAATAAAGTGATACTAGGAGTGGGGGTGGAAAAGAAGTTAAAGATTCTCAGTCACAAACATTTGATACAGAAATTAGAACATCAGTTGACAGGTGTGATTTCAGTCATATGAAACCTTTTGTTTGCTTTCAGCTGCGTCTTCAAACAAATCTAAACCACAGTAGGACAAACAGCCAAAGCGAATCAGTGATGCCTGTTCTTTAATAAAACTGGCACAGGCTGCTTTTGCTGGAAGGAAGCAGAGCCCTGCTCTTAGCTGCAATTCCTGACCTCCACAATTTTACATCAGAGCTTCATCAGTCCCAGGGAGGTTTTCTGAATCTCTCTATGGACGAAATGGGGGACAGTTTTATTCAGAACTTATAGGTTATTTAACTCCCTAAAAATCTATTTTTACAGCAACTGAGCCAAAATATTGCAAACAGAAGGCAAATTTAAATGGGGAAACAATAAATTGTCAAGATTTAGAGGCAATTTGGCAATATCTATCAAAATTGTACATTTTCTTTTTTTATTGTGGCAAAAAAACCCCCCACATAACATAATACTTACCATCTTAACCATTTTTAAGTGTACAGTTCTGTAGTGCTGAGTATATTTACACTATTGTGTGTACATTTTCTCTATACCTTGACATAGTAATCCTGTATCTAGGAATTTGTTTTTCAGAAATATTCTCACACAAAGGTATATGAGGAAGAATACTCATTACATTGTTTTATAAACATTGTTTTATAAAATTGTTTTTATAAACATTGTTTATAAAAATAAGAGATGGAAAGAAGTGAGTTTTTATCAATAGGGGACATATTTAAAAACTCTGGCTGCTTTTATGTAATTAAATACCACGCAGCAATGAAGAAGAATAAGGCATGGGCTTCCCTGGTGGCGCGGTGGTTGAGAGTCCGCCTGCCGATGCAGGGGACGCAGGTTCGTGCCCTGGTCCAGGAGGATCCCGCATGCCATGGAGCGGCTGGGCCCGTGGGCCATGGCCACTGAGCCTGCGCGTCCAGAGCCTGTGCTCCGCAACGGGAGAGGCCACAACAGCGAGAGGTCCGCGTACCGCAAAAAAAAAAAAAAAAAAAAAAAAAAAAGAATAAGGCAGATCTGTATGTACTGATATAGAATGCTCCCTGGTGTATATTACTAGGTGGGGAAAAACAGAAGAGTATCTCTAGCTAGCTGCCATCTGGGGAAAAGACAGGTGGGTCAGAGTCAAATGCTTGTATGCATGTATAGAATTTTATATGCATAGAACATCTCTTTGTACACATACCAGAAACGCAATGTCTCTAGAGCAAACTGGGAGAGTAGGGGTCAGAACTGAAAGATGTATTCACATTTCACTGTATGCCCTTTTGTACTGTTTGTATGTATACATGTTACCTTTTTAAAAGAATGTTATTTAAATAAACAAAAGTTTGATTAGAAAGTGAATATTGCAAAAAGATCAGGACTCCAAACTTAATCTGTAAGTTTAAGATTTCCCCCAGCACATAATTTAAAAAATTCTACAGGCTGATTCTATGGAAATGAAAAACTAAATAGTCGAGCGAGAATAGCCAGAAAATATCTGAAAGACAGTAATGATGGCGGGGGAGGGAGGTGTTGGGGGGAAGGGGGGCAGTAAAGAGAAAAGACTAGCCAAACCAGATATTAAAAACTACATTAAATAAGACTATGTGACTAGCATATGAATAAACAGATCAATAATGTATAATCGGAAGTCCAGAAAAAGACCCAAATTTATTTCAAATTAAGTGTAAGGAAAAAATATAATTTCCTGTCACTTGAGGAAAGATGGTAATGGCACAACTGGAAGTCATGGAAAAACACAATTTGCTCCATAGTTCAATCCTTAAACCAAAATAAACTCCAAGTATGTCAAAGATTTAAATATTTAAAAATGAAGGCATAAACACATTAGACGAAAACATGATAGAATCATTTTATACTCTAGAGCAAAATCCCTTCCAAGCATGTCACAAACCCCAGAGGTCATAAAAGAAATAACTGATAAACTAAAAGCATCTTTTTAATTGTAGAAAATATTTAAACATTTTAAAGGTGAAAGACAAAGTGGGAGGAAATGTTTGTAGCCCATACAATAAGCAAAGGGCTAATTTCTTTAATATATAAAGAGCTCTTATGGGTCAGTTTTTTAAAGAACAATAAACCAAGTTTAAAAATGATCAAAACACATAGACAGGTTTTCAGATATTTTAAAAGATGCTTAACCTCATCTACAATTATGGAAATGGAACTTCATTCCACAGAGCTATAACTTTTGATCTATTGGACTTTTGATAACTATATGTTGACAGAGGTGTAGAAAAACACACACTGTAATATGCTAATTGTGGCAGTGCTGACGGGTACAGCTTTGTGGAGGGCACATTTCTCTGACTCATAGCTCCTATCCAGAAACTCATATACACAGATATACTCACACATAAGCACATGCTATTTATTGAACACTGTGTGACAGAAAGAGTACAAAAACTTAAATATCTATTAGTAGGGGACCAGTTTTAAAAAAAATAAGAATTTGAGATTAAACATTGCCAAGACAAATCATTTGGTTAACAAAGAAAGTGCAGCAGCGTGTTTGTAGTGTACTCCACTTGTGTTATCGTTAAAGATGCACGCTTACATTTCTTGAAGGGCGTATAAGAATATGAATAGTTGTTGCCTCTGTGGTAGGGACCTGAGAGACTGTGGGATGGGAAGGGCCGGGGAGTCTTTCATCGTGTTGCCTCTGGTGCCTTTTGAATGTTGTACAATGTCTTTGCAATATCTGTTCAAGAAAGTGATTATTTTACAGTTGAAATAAAAAAGAAATAAGCCAAACACTCAAGCTTAGGAATGTTTAAGAAAGCACATTGTATGTTCTTGATGAATTGTTCTCAACCTGGCAAACAACAGACCTCATCTAGACTCTGTTCATGGAGTCAGGCCCATGTGGTACCAGTTTGCCCTGAAACACCCCTGAGGACATGGTCCCCAGGAATGGGCTGGGCAAAAGTAGAGATTTATAATCCAGGTGACCAAAAGCAGTTGGCTCAGAGAAAGAGTATAATTTAATTTTTCCAAGGAGGAAAGCAAAGGTCAGAGTCGGTGCTTGGCCTTAGGTCTGAGGGGTGAGACCACAAACAGGAAGACCCCGGAAGCCCACATAGTATGGGAAGGGCCAAAAAGTGCCTGAAGCCCCTCCTGGTGTGTTGGCAGCCGCATGGCCTAGGAGGGCCTGATGTCATAAAGAATTTGAGAGGACTGGCCAGAACTTTCTCCAGAAAGGCTCCAGAAGTGATCACAACTACCCCCTCTTCACCTCCAAAACTACCAGGTGGTGGTCCTTCACGCTTCAGGTGTTTAATGCCCTGCAGAAGACGGGACCTTGTCTGTGGCTTGTTCCACATTCATGGGCCTGAGTCCTGCAGGGGCCAATGTGAGCCTCCCTCCTGAGAGTGTGCCCTGTGGACGGGGGCCTGTTCACAGGCCATTTGCAACCAGTCCACGATGCGCTAAATCCAGAAGTTAAGAATAAGTGTTTAGAAATAGCAGTTTAACAATGTCCAATGACTCTACTAACAAAAAAATCAGAACTTGGATGCAGCCTGCAACAGATTTGATATTTTAAAGTGAAAACAAACTGGTCTTCTACTAGAGTTGAGAATCATTGTTCTAGAGGCAAGGACTATTTCTTGAGTCATCTTTACCTCCAATACCTGAGTCAGGGTCTGGGATATCACAGCTGCTTATCTGAAGTTACCCCAGTCCACAAGGTTTTTTTTAAAATAATAAGACTGAGGCTTGGAAAATATATGTGACTTGCCCAAATGCTAAGGGCAGCACAGATCCTCAGCCCAGGACTCCTGACGTCCTTTCTACAGCTTTCTCCTCTCTCTGCTAAAAGAGAGGAGACATAGGCAGCCCTGAAAATTTCATCCTGTTGTATATACTAAAAAACTTACCTAGTCTTCACCAGACTCTGTGTCTGAGACAGTTTATTTTTTTTATAAATTTATTTATTTTATTTATTTTTGGCTGCATTGGGTCTTCACTGCTACGCACGGGCTTTCTCTAGTTCCTGTGAGCAGGGGCTACTCTTCGTTGCGGTGCGCGGGCTTCTTATCACAGTGGCGTCTCTTGTTGCGGAGCATGGACTCTAGGTGTGTGGGCTTCAGTAGTTGTGGCTCGCAGGCTCTAGAGCGCAGGCTCAGTAGTTGTGGCACATGGGCTTATTTGCTCCGCGGTATGTGGGATCTTCCTGGGCCAGGGCTCAAACCTGTGTCCCCTGCACTGGAAGGCGGATTCTTAACCACTGCACGACCAGGGAAGCCCTGAGACAGTTTAGAGTAGATTTTCCGATGAATATTTGCCACCTAGTAGTAAAAAAAAAGGTGTATGCACCTCGTATAGACTTCATTCATTCATTCATTCAGTGTCAAACACCATATTCGAGAAATCACTTGTCCTTAAGAGGCTCATGGTCTCTTGGGAAAGAATCACATAGAAATAGGTGATTACAACACAGTGCAACTTGGGCCGGGAAAGTCAAGTCCACGGCACACAGGGAGCACAGAGCGGAGCCTTCCCCTGGCTCAGGAAGCTGAGATTTCATGAGCAGTATTAAACTCAATATTTTAATGCTCAAAAAGTATTAGCTCCTTTCTTGTCTTGCTGTTGCTGGACCATCAGGACCAGGATAGCAGTTTTTGTTGCCGCCTCTTCTCTGGGTGAGGATGGACTCATGAGCTGAGCGTGTTAGGAATGTAGCCAGTGCATGCCCTTTGGCTGAATGGGGTATCTGTCCCAAGCGCTGTATCCCCAGCCACCTCTACATCTGGTCTTCGGGTCTGTTTTGAGAAAGTGTTGTTCATTTCCAGCGCCTGGTCAGGGCATCCGTGGGCTGTCACTCCTGTCTGTTTGGTTCTTCAGCTCTCTCATCCTGAATGTATTCCCATGCAAACAAGTTCTCCCAGTCTGTCAGAGCTGCCCTCCCTTGAGCCAAGAGCCACCACCCAGGTGTCCAGCTTGCCTGCAATGAGAGATGCTTAACATAAGGGGGTAGGGGACAGGCCTATAAAGGGAGATTGGGGTCATCTCATGAACAGCCTGAATACCAGGCTGCTGAGGTTCCACATAGACCAGTAGGAACAGGGCGGCCATTGAGTGTTTCTGAGAGGGAAGTGACCAGAGACAAGGGTATTCGTTCATTCAGCAAATAATTATTGACATCTGTTGTGTGCAAGGCACTGAGTGAGACTCTGTGCTGGGCCCTAGAAGCACAGAGATGAATAAGACCCAGTGTGGGAGACGCATCACATCCCCCTGGGTTATAACACACTCTGTACCCCATGCAACAACTTCAATTCCTTATCTCAGAGAAGGAAAGAAATCAAATTGTCTGTGAAACTTCATAGTATAGGAACTTAGCTACCGAAATTGTAAAGCCATAAGTCAGGCTTCCAATTGTTCTGTAACTACGTAAACATCTCAATTTTTGTTTGCTTATCTATTTCAGGATAGAAATAGATAAGCAAACAAAAGAAGAAACAGGAGCCCCATCTCACGGAGAGATATTCTGCTACTCCTCAGATTCTGCCCCCGCATTATAACGTTTCGTCTCCTTGACACTGTGTAGCCAATGAGGTTTACAAGGCCTGGCTTCGCAGGCTAAGGGAGAATGAGGAAAGAGCAAGCAATTACAGACTGCCGTGCTGCGTGTTATGATAGAGTTACGTACTAAAGGGCGCTAAGGAGATAGAGTTACGTACTAAAGGGCGCTAAGGAGAAGGTATCCATTCTGTCCAAGTCCATCCTGAATGAAGGACCTCACAAAATCATGAGCTGAATTTTGTGGGACGGAGAGAGTTTGCTGGGTTTACAAAAGGGCAGGGCACACCAGGCTGCAGAGAGGTGTGAAATATCTTCATGAAACTGTAAGTGATGGGAGAGCGCTAGGAGAGGGAGTAGGACAGACACATTCATTCACTCATTTTTTCCTCGAAGGTTTCCTGTGCACCTATTACGGGCTGTGCCCCGAGGGAAGCAGGAAGGCACACAGAAGTGCATAAGACACAGATCTCACCCTGAAAGGGCTCGAGGACTCAGAGTTCAGTTTGGCAGAAAACCCACAAAGCAGTGCTTTTTCTCAGAAGAGGAAGGCTTAAGGAAGGAAGGCAGATGGTTCTTTCAGTCTTGCTTTTGTTTTTCATCCTCACGTGGCTTATAGCCTCCATTTACTGAGTGTCTACCCTGTGCCAGGCGCTATGATAGATTCCTTACACACTAACCTATTTCAGTGAATCTTCACAACGACTCTGTAAATGTGGTTACTACTGATTTCGTTTTCCAGATGAGAAAAACAAAGCCCAGAAAAGTTAGGTAAGTAGCCCAAGGTCACACAGCTAAAAATCAGAGTACTGGAATTTTGAGTTCTTTCCTTTTCACTGGTTCTTTGCTTTTCCTTCTGTTGACTCTCCATTCCTGTGACTTTCATTCCTCGTCTGCATCTATCAGAATTCCACCCAGCCTCCCATATTCCACTCTGCTATGATGCCTTTCCTGGTTCCAAGTACATGTTGTTTCTGCTCCTCCAATCTTCTACAGCATCTTGTAATCCCACTTGGCCCCTTCCCTGCCTCATATGATGGGTGTCTGCGTGTGCCTATGGAAGAACCAGCACAATGCAGGCGTCCATCTGAGCCAGGCTGTGCTCTGGACCCACCCCTTCCTCTCCCCAGTAGGGCTTTACATAGGGCTCACAATACATTAATAAGTGTCTGTTGAATTAAGCTGAATACTTTAGCTCTTGGTTCCCTGACAGAAAGACTGCTATAAGCAAAAGCTGGTCATCTGACCTTTTTGTCTCCACAGCTGCCACCAGTTCTCCAAACTACAACCCATTCTCAGCAGGCTCCAGTTATAGCAATTCTTAATTATCTTCCTATTCAAAAGCAAAATTAATGTTTCATTAATCAATGGGTAAAGAAAATCAAAAGTCTGTTAACTGGCAAGCCAATGCTGTCCCAAAGGGAATTGATCCATGTATGCTGTGGGCAGCCTGTTCATTGGTAACCACAGCTCCTGAGAGCAGCCGTCTGGGGAAATGCTGGAGGAACTGGAATCTTTTCTGAAATAGCTTTTAAATACATAGAAACGCATTGGATTCTTATTGGGAGTTTTTTGGGGGAGGGGAATAGGGAAGGGGAGATTATTTGCTTTGTGTAGAGGCTAAGTATTTCATAGATGCATACGTGTAACCAACAAGCACTGACAGATATGTATGTGTTATCTGGAGCAAAATTATTCTTTAAAATGTAATGAGCTCTCCACAGACTATATTCAAGAATCAATGCAAATATAAAGGGTGAGCTCATCTGGCTGACGATCTCGGATCATGACTGCAAACATGACTGGGGCTTTCGAAATGAGGTTTTCCTCTATACTGATGTCCAAAGGGTTTTCTTTCTCAAATCGGTTTGCTGTTCATCTAAAACTCACCCCTTTGAATTATCTGCATGCAGATTAGTGACCCCCAATTTAAGCAAATATATATATAAACATATAAATGTTTATATTTATATATCAAGTACATAGAATGTACAATCCTAACCACAAAGAAGTGGGCCTAAGGTTAACTCCAAAGCTTTCAAACTAGGGCCTAAGACAGCAGCAGTGTTTGTTGCAGGGTGGGTGGGTGTCTGGCCTGGGTTAGGGATTTATTTTATTATCCCAGACCCCATGGAGGTTTTGCATTCTTTACAACATGCATCCTGACTTACTGGAATCTAATATATTAGCATCTAATATACTTTTACTACTTCCGGGACAATGCAAGGACCTTAGAACACTTTAATTCCTCTCACTCCAATGATACCTTAAGTATTATTGTTGCCAAGTAATGAAATTTTACATATATTTAGCCCTGCAAGGCTAAATTCATATTGTTTTGTACAGTCAATATTCACTTAGCGTCACCCGTATATTAACCCTTTCTGTTGCTCTTCCTTCCTTTTTGCATTTCCATTTCTGTTCAGGGACCGTTTCTTTACACCTGAAGAATTCCTTTAGCATTGCTTTTACTGAGAATTTGTAGGCAAAAATCCTCTCAGTTTGTGTTTTTCTGGAAATGTCTTTATTTTGCCTTTGTTTTTAAAGGTTATTTTTTAATAAGTAAGTTGGCAATTATTTTCTTTCAGTATTTAAAAGACATGGTTCCTCTGCCTCTGACTTCCATTATTTCGTTGAGAAGTCCCGTGTCAGTCTGACTTTACTCTTATGAAGATAACGTGTCTTTTTCTATGGCTGCATTTAAGATTTTGTCTTTGGCTTTCAGCAGTTTTTACTGTATACTGAGATGTGGTTTTGTTTGTATACATTTAATTTGTTCCTTTGGGGGTTTTGTAGCATTTCTTGAATCCATGGCTTTATATCTTTTGTCCATTTTAGAAAATTCTGGCCAGTATTTCTTCAAAGATTGGTTCTACCCGAATTTTCTCTCTCCTCTTTATGTGGGACTCCAATTACATACATGTTAAGTTTTGCCATCATTTCTCATATGTTTCTTATGCTTTTCCCCCCCTATATTCTCCATCACTTTTCCTTCCATACTTTAGTCTGGATATTCCCTAATCCTCTCTTCTGCTGGCCTAAACTAGTACCGTTAAACCTGTTAGTTCTTAATTCCAGTTATCCTATTTGTCAGTTCTAGAATTTTCACTTGATTCCTTTTTACAAATTTCAGTTTGTTGCTAAAGTTCTCCTTTATGATCTCTGCTTCCTGGAACATATTTAACACATTGCTGACCGAGACGTATTAATACATCTTTTGTTACCTGAACATTGTTGACCGGAGACGTATCAATATGTTTTTAGAGAATGATACAATTAACATCACCGTGTGAAGTTGTTAGAGCTTAAAATTGATCAAGGGTTCATTATACAACTTATGATTGTCGTTATCGTTCACATTTTGCTCTGTTAGGTTTTTGTTTCAACCTTGTGTATGTTATAAAGGTAAAACTTTAAAAAATGATGCATCGCAAAATTTTGGGTGAAGAATTTTTTTGGTGAATTTTACGCAGATACTTTCTCTGACTGTCCAAGCGACATATATACGAGTGTCTCAGAAGATGGCAGTTCTTCAGAATATAGTTCTGATTCAGATGATGTGACTAGTAGACCAACAAAAAGACAAAAACCCTTAGTGATTGATTCTGATACGGAAAGTAAAAATGAAACTCACGGTGCTGGAGAATGCTCCTTTGCTTCTACAGAACAGTGGATTGAAGACAACATTTCACGAAAATTAGAAGCCTTTACAGGTGTGTCAGGTGTAACTATTGAATTTAATAACCCGCAAAGTGTTAGTGAAATAACAGAATTAATTTTGGGCCAGCCAAAATAAAAATCGCTGGTCACAGGCGTTAGTTTCTGCGAAAATCACACAGTGAATAATGAGTTAATCACTGCTTTTGTTTAAATACAGGTTTGAGGACTACAATATCTGGATTACCTGTGAGACTGAGTCTATTGTCTTTTTTCCTTGGTGCAGTTTCCTTGTGTGTATGATAATTTTTTTTTTTTTTTTTTTTTGGCGGAATGCAGACCTCTCACTGTTGTGGCCTCTCCCGTTGCGGAGCACAGGCTCCAGACACACAGGCTCAGCGGCCATGGCTCACGGGCCCAGCCGCTCTGCGGCATGTGGGATCTTCCCGGACTGGGGCACGAACCCGCATCCCCTGCATCGCCAGGCAGTTTCTCAACTACTGAGCCACCAGGGAAGCCCTGATAATTTTTTATTGAATGCCAGACACTGGGTATGGAAAATTGTAGAGGCTCTATATGACATTACCTTCCTTCACAGATTTACTTCTACTTCTAGCAGGCAGTTAGAGTAGGGCAGATCACTTTAATCAAATCTTGAGCTGGACAGGTGTGAGGCTGAATTTCAGTCCTTGTGAGAGCTACTTTATTTATGGTTCACCCCAACTCCAAGAGTGTAGCTCTTCTGAGGTCCTAAGTGAAAGCCTGGGGACCTTAGTGTCTTCTTCTGGTTTCTGACTTACAGCTTTAATCTTCTCAAAATGTGAGGCTGCTGAAAGCTCTGTTCAGCCTCTTAGCTACTCACCGCTACTCAGATTTGCAAGCTCTCTATCCTGTGACTCTTACAAATCAGCAACTGCCACAGGAGGAAGGCAGTGCCAAGTGTGGGGCTCCCTTCTCTGTCCTTCCTTTCTCTTCAGGATCTTGGCTCCAGTCATTTTTTTCTCGCCAGTCCTGTGAGACTGCCAAAAGCTATGCTCAGCCTCTCAGCCTCTTAGCCTTGTGTGGCTGATGAAACAGCCAGTGTCTGGAGGGGAAAAGCAGCTTGGAATATCTGACTCACTTATGTGCATTCCCCTTCTCTCCAGGACCTCAGCCTTCAAGTCCTGGCTGCACTGAGAGCTCTCCAGTACATTAAACCAAATTGTTTTGTTGTGTCTTATCCATCTTTTCGAGTTGTTCTTGGCAGCTTGTTGGTCTGATACAAGTTAGTTCATCATCATTGGAGGTGAACCTAGAATTGCTTTAAGACTTTGGGTTCATCTCCAGCGTAAGCTGTGTCTCTAACGTCATTCTGATCCTTTGTCTTCGACCCAGTCTCGCTTTCTGGTGTCAGTACTAGTGTGCTGAGGCGGGGAACTCTATGTCTTTTCATCTGCAGTTGTTCAGAACTCTCCTTTAAGTTATATTTGTTGCATAGGTTATATTTGCTATTTGTTTCCATTCCTCACTTATATTGCAAAATACTGTATTATACCAGGTGTGACCTCCTTCAATGTGAGTGTCTTGGCAAAATTCTGTGGTGTGGAAGGGGCTTATAATGCTCTGGTACTTTGATTGGCAGACTTCCCTCTGAGTTGATGTCTCTCTCCTGCTAATCGAAGCGCCCTTTTTCTGTGTCCAGCGTCTCACTCCCATAAACACACTACAAAGGAACCACCTGCCCCTGAGTTTGAACTCAACCTAGCTGCCTTGGAGCTTTGCTTCCCAATTTATTGATACCCAGTGCCTGTGAGGGACAGACTTGCTAAGTATGTCGTGATAATTGCAAAGACAATTGGGTTTTGATTTTTCCAAATATTTAAACTCTTAAGAAAATTTTTAAACCGCTGTGGATTTAAAAGAAATAATATTTTACAGTAGTCAACTAGTAGGACTCTGATTTATTCTTACTTCTAAGAAGTTGTGAAATTGTGTCACTTTTCTCAATGTTTGTGACATTAGATATGAATCAGGAATTATTAAAGATTTCCCTGATGTCTTTGAAAAGGAATTATATTAAAATAATGAACATTTTGCTGAATATAAAGAATAGACTATGTTGGCTAGATGTTGATCACCAACCAATGCATAGATAGGAATGTCCAGTGTGGTAGATGCCCTCCGATTCAACTCAGTTGAGAGCAGTAGTTGATTACTATAATCTAAAACAGACTGTGTTAAGGCAGAGAATTTTAAAAATTAAAAATGCATATGTGAAATAGTTTAACTTAAATCATGTCATACAAATGTATCTTCAGCCTCAAAGATACATCACTCCGAAAACTCATCAGCCTGGATTTCCAGTTGAGGCTTTATGAAAGTGACTCTAGAACTTAAAGATACCTGCAAAGCAATCTGAGTGCAGAATCCCCAGCTTTTGCAACCTTTCCCAATCTTTAACAGTTATCTTGCTGTCACCTAGTTATACAATATTTTTAGCAACTTGCCTTCCAAAGCAGTCATAAAATAACATCTTCCTTTTCTCACTCATTTCTTATCAATTTCAAAAAAAAAAAAATTAAATACAGTATAAGGGTAAGTGACATAAGGAGGTTTGGGAACAGACCCAACTTACTCTTAGTAAACATACAGCTCTAGTGCAAGAGCATAAGTGTGCTGCTGTAGCAAAGAGGGGCACGCGGCGGAAGCACTCAGAACGCCATGGGCTCCGTCAGCACTGCTCCAGAGGGGATGACAGGCATTGGTTAGTCCTGCAAGGAGCTTATGTGGCAGACAGTCGAGAAAGATTCCACAGTACTGCTAAGGAGTACAACTCACTTTGTTCAGGCTTGGGTTGAATCTATGTCTCTTGGAAGTCACCTTCCTTGCTACCACCCCTCACATTCACTGGCATCATTTCAGAATGATTGAAAATAGCCTTTTCACCAATCTGTAATGTAAATCTGTCAATGTATTAATGACAGTGAACTTGGTGTGTGTTACCAAGGGCCAGATGCCATAAACACTTGACGTGGATCATCTCATTGAATCTGCACAGCTCTATTCAGTTATACTGTTAGCCTCGTTTTATACTTGAGGAAAATGTCAAGTAGACTCAGAGGAGTGAAATGACTTGCCCAAAGGGTTATCCATAGTAATGGTAGATGCAGAATTCAAGTCCAGGTTATCAGAATCCAGAACCCACATTTCTACACACACTGACTGCATCCCTTGTCACAGAGCTTGGAGGTTGGTGATGAGGCCTTTCTGTTGTAGCCTACTGCCTGCCTGTAAGGCTGAGGCCGGCTCCCCATGCTGTCATTTTCCTTCTTATGCTCCGGTCAGCTTCTTTAAATTCAGCCCACTTTCCTTTCCTTCAGGACTTGATGCTTTCCCTTTCTCTAGTCCTCTAAATTCTCCCCATCCCCCAAACCTGGCAAAGTGCAGGGTTCTGTCATCCTAAGCTCCCTCTTTACTCATTGATCCTGAAGACATCCTTGTGAGCTCTTTGTGATTTAAGGATTTTACTGTGATCACTATGGTGACATAGGGTAAGAGAAAAACCCATGCGGGAAGAAAAACGACAGAGGTTCCAGAAACAACGTATTTGAATTCTGGTTCCTGAGTTACCATTCTTCATGTCCATGCTGTGATGGGAACCAAATATTCCCTTGAGCTGTTGTTCTGCATATTTAATCCTGAGAATGGGGCTCCCCAATTCCCTCTGCCCCTTTAGCAACAGCCCTGGTTATCCCCACACCCATAAAGACTCCTTTTCCCAACACAGATGCCCCCTTGTTTGGGGGAAGGGGAGCTTGTACTGTAAAGCCCTTCAGACTGGGAGGCAGCTGTTTCCCGGGAACTCTGAGCCTTACACATGAAAGCAGTAACGAGCCCTCTGGGCATTACCTAATGATCGCTGTTTAGGGCTAAATAGCATGGCTTTTGGAAAAGCTTTGTTAAAATGTCGGTATTTTACCTGGCACCCATGGGGTTGAGTGGACAGTGGGCAGGAGAGCCACAACTTCAGCCACTGTTAACCACTAACTCTGGAAACAGATTTGTTCATTGGAATAACTGTCACTCAGGAAGGACTTACTGCTTGTCCTGAAATGGCAGAAACTCAGAAAAAGCCCAAGGATAAGCTTAAACTGCCACTATCAGGTAACCTAATTGTCTGTCATCCTTCACCTTTTAGTATCAGAATACCAATTGTTAGCTGGACACATGGCCACCCAGAATAAAGACTACATTTCCCAGCTTCCCTTTCATTAGCCATAGCCATGAAACTAAATTCTGACCAAGGAGATGTAAGGAAAAAAATGTGTGCAATTTCCTGGAAGAGTAGTTAAAAGGAGAAAGCAGGTCCCTTTCTGTCCCTCAGGCTCCCCACCTACAAACTTTTTTTTACATAAGAGAAAAATAGACTTTTATTCTTGTTTTTTTTTTTTTTTTGCGGTACGCGGACCTCTCACTGTTGTGGCCTCTCCCGTTGCGGGCCACAGGATCCGGACACGCAGGCTCAGCGGCCATGGCTCACGGGCCTAGGTGCTTGGCGGCATGTGGGACCCTCCCGGACCGGGGCACGAACACGCGTCCCCTGCATTGGCAGGCGGACTCTCAACCACTGCGCCACCTGGGAAGCCCTATTCTTGTTTTAAGCTAGATATTTGAGGGCTCTAAATTATATGCAGTCAAATCTATTCCTGACATAGGTAAGAATTCCAAAAGTATTTCTGAGATTGAGATACTTGTTTCTTATTCCCTTTCAAGGTAACTGTCATGTGAAGGATACTTACATGGATGAGTCTCTGACTTTCTTTTTCTTGACTACACTGTCTTACAGCACACACATATTTTAGTTTCAAGTGACTGGGGAAGAGTCATTTGTTCTCATTGGTTGCTGTCTTCTATACACAATTTTTCAATTAAATGAGGGTTTAGAAGTCAGAAACAATACAGAATCCTACACAAACTTGGTCTCATCCTACAAGCAATCCCCATGCCCACCCCACAGGTGGGAAAACAAAGGAAATAAGCCCACTTATTTTATTCCTTGGATTCAATTGTTGCATACCCTGCAAGGAAATAAGAATAGATATTTCCAAGATTGAACCATCATCCACAAGAAGTCGCTGATATATAAAATAAATGCCTACATAAATTACAGCTAGAGTTGATAAAGTAATTTTTCACCATCAGATGGTTCCCGTAAAAAAGCACTAAAGTGTCAATCTGCATGAAGCCTCTGGCCCCATTTCAAGTTATCTGTTAATTACACATCCCTCTTTTATTCCATTGCCTCTGCTATTGTGGCAAGTGTCTGGTTCATTTTATCCCAGAGTAAAAAATTAAATAGATTTCAATTGCAGCTCCTGCAGTGGACACGTTGAGATGCATTTCCTATAGAGACCATGGCAGCCTGCTAGACTGACCCAGTGATGATTAATTTCAAGGACCTGAATCACTGAGGAAGGGGGAAGCCGCTTCCATTTTAATTACAAGAGTGCAACACTTTCACCCCAGTTCATTGTCCTGAAACAAAAGGCCTCCTGAAAGGCAGATTAAAAAAATCCAGGGTGTGGTGGTCTCTACTTACAAAGATCTCCTTTTTTCAGTCCGTGGCACCACAGTTTAGCTCTGTACTGGGAAATACTGGCAAGCCATTGGGGTTTGCAAACAGATTGGAAGATAGGAAGAAAGGTCATTCAGTTTATTTTTGTTTATTTTACTTGGGCAATTAAAATGTATTGAGCTGGTCAAGATATGAGATAGCATCTCTCCATCATTGTATGTGTTCTGCATAAAAGGGTCAAGAAAATTAACTCTGAAAATTAACTCAAATTAACATGTCTGAGTTTATGTATTTATTTATTGTCCCACGGAGACAGTGCCAAAGACAGCGCAAGCTGTTTTCTTCTCTCTCCTTTTCCACTTGGATAAATAGCATCTTCCAGCAAGGCTCAGCACAGTTGCCACTTCCTCTGCCCTGCCCTGCCGTGGGAGTATTGGGGGTTGGGGGGTAGGGATTGAAAAGAAGACCTTAGGTGAGACATGTCTGCCTGGGAATGCCTGTGTTGTGTGACCTTGAAGAGGTTCCTTAGGCTTTCTGAGCCCCAGTTTTCTCATCTGGACCCTGGAGGAGAATTAACATTCTCCTAGGTCATACTTGTTATGCATATTAAATGAGATATGTTATATAAAGCACTCAGGATGTTGCCTAGCCATAGAAGGAGCATCATAGGTGTAATTTACTTTTCTTTGCACATTCAGTAGCGGTTTTTAAAAAAAAAAAAATCTCCTGATGCTAATTGATCAACAAGTCAGAAAACAGGGATTCAAATTATACTCTGTTCTTTCTAACTCCCCCTGCCCAAGTAAAAATGTGATTAAATTTAGTTGTCTCTACCTCCCGTTTCAGATCCATTCCCTCCTTTTGGTCCTTACTGCTAACTGCCTTGATTCACACATGGTTTCTTCAAGAATGCAATTAATGCAACCTTACCCCCTCCCATCTTACTCCCTCCATTGCATCTCCATGAGGCTTCTAGAGTGATCTTTCCTGTCCTTCTCCTATAGGGTGACCAAGCATCCCAGTTTGCCCAGGACTGAAGAGGTTCCCAGGATGTGGGACTTTGAGTTTTAAAGTCAGGACAGTCCTGGGCAAACCAGGATGAGCTGGTCATCCTAAATCTCCTACTTAAAAATCTCTCACCAGTTCCTCAAAGGTTTCAAGATGAACTGAAATTAATCAGTGTAATACACAAAACCCCTTGTAATCAGCCCTGCCTTCCTCTCCACCTTCATCCTCACCACCCACCCCTTATTAGTCACGCCCTTTGTATCAGAAATACTAGGCTTCTGGAACTTCTTTCAAATATGTTTCATGCTCTACCCCAGCCTCTTTTTTGTCTTTGCCTTTGCAGTTCCTTCTATGTGGAATGCCCATTCCCCTACTCCTTTCATCTGGCTAACTCCTTCAAATCCTAATGCCTCGCCTCCCCTAAGAAGCCTCCTCTTAGCACCTGCCTAACATAGATGCTCCTCCACCGAGCTCCCATAGCATCCTGATTTTGCCTCTGAACTGATGCCTCCTACATTTCACTATGTCTACCCTAATAGACTGAGAGACCCTGAGGGCAGGGACTGTGTCTTCTCTATCTTTGTAACTCTAGGAGCTGACACACAGTAAGTACTCACTGTTGAATGAATGAACAAATGAGATGCACATATTTGCCTCCCTACCCCCATGACTGTGTGAACTCCTCAAAAGCAGAAAGGACATGTGTCTTGATTTTCTTTGATTTCTTTATTTTTTCCCTTAGCACTTGGTGCACGGCAGGGCTTAATGCATATTTTGAATCAATGAATAAATAAATGAACGAACAAGTACATCTTTCTTTAGGTATGGGCCAGGCAATGAGCATTCATGGTGAAATAAACTTCCCTTCAGTTCAAGCCCTCCCCCAGCCATGTGCCCTGGACAAGGCACTGCTTGTCAGAACTAAACATGGCCCCACGCTGTCCCCAGGTAGCTATCAGCTGGAAATCACTGGGGTCATGACCTCTCATATAGACACAAAGTCCAGAAGAAAAATGGTTTCTGTCCAAAGGCTGATATCAGATCTAAGAAAATTCTCCACTGGATTCCCTAAACCATTGAGTATAAAGGCCACTAGCAGATAGGGAAGAAAGCTACACCAGATGGCTTTCCCGGTACAGAGAGCTGAAGTATGTGTCATTTCCATTTCTGGAGTGGTTTGGTCTTTTTGGAGCCCAGCATTAAACAGCTGGGAGCCCTTTTTGACAGTGCAGGTTCCACTGCCTGATGGCAAGAAGTCAGGTAGCAGGCAGGGTCCGTCCGTTTCCGCCAGCCACCTTTCCAGCCAGAAAGCTATAACTTTTCTCCCCTGGAAAAGTTTTATGGCAAGTTGAGTAGAAATCCTAACAGGGATTAAGACCTCAGGGGGTTGTCAGGGTGGAGAAAGTGAGAACAAATTAGAATATGAGTGATTGTTCCTGGAAATAAGTGTGCAGTGGAAAAGAGCCTGTAGTCTCACAGACCTGGGATCAGAACCTAGCTCTTCCATGTAAGAGCTGAATGATCCCAGTTAACTGGCTTCAATTTTCTGATCCCGACAATGAGAATAACAAAACCTGCTTGGCACAGGGTGTGTTCAATACACATTAACGCTCTTCCCCTCTCTTGATTCCAATGTATTTGCTAAAATGATACTTCTTGTCTGACAAAGGATTTTTCTCCTCATTTGTGTTTCTTTACAATGATAACTCTCATAGAGATTGTTTTAAATGAAATCAAGTTTAGATTTATTCATTTTCAAAAGTACTTAATTTTTTGTCTTTTCCCCTCGTTTGTTTGCTTTATTGAAGTATAGTCGCTGTGCAATGTTATGTTACAGGTGGACAGTATAGGGATTCACAATCTTTAAAGGTTATGCTCCCTTTATAGTTATAAAATGTTCGCTATATTCCCCATGTTGTGCAATATATCCTTGTAGCTTATTTTATACCTAATAGTTTGTACCTCTTCATCCCCTACTCTTAGCTTGGCCGTGGGGAATCCGTGGGGAATCTCCTAGCTTGTTCTCTATATCTGTAAGTCTGCTTCTTTGTTGTTTCATTCACCAGTTTGGTGTATTTTTTAGACTCCATATATAACTGATACCATACAGTATTTCTCTTTCTCTGTCTGACTTATTTCACTTATAATCATGTTGCTGCAAATGGCAAAATTTCATTCTTCTTTATGGCTGAGAAGTATTCCATTGCGTGTGTCCATATAAATACATAGATAGCTATAGATCTATCTATATCTATATAGCTATCACATCTTCTTCATCCATTCATCTGTTGATGGACACTTAGGTTGTTTCCATATCTTGGCTATTGTAAATAATGCTGCTGTGAACATGAGGGTGCGTGTATCTTTTCAAATTAGTGTTTTTGTTTTTTTTTTTGGATATATATCCAGGAGTAGAATTGCTGGGTCATAGGGTAGTTCTATTTTTAGGTTTTTGAGAAACCTCCATGCAGATTTCCACAGTGGCTGTACCAGTTTAGATTCCCACAAACAATGTAGGAGGATTCCCTTTTCTCCACATCCTCGCCAGCGTTTGTTATTTGTGTTCTTTTTGATGACAGCCATTCTGACAGAGGTGACGTCTCATCGTGGTTTTGACTTGCATTTCCTTGATGATCAGCAGCATTGAGCATCTTGTAATGCGTCTGCTGATCATCTGCGTTTCCTCTCTGGTAAAATCTCTACTCAGTTCTTCTGCCCATTTTTTTAAACATGTTTGTTTTTTTTGATGTTGAGCTGTATGGGCTGTTTACATATATTGGATATTAACCCCTTATCGGTCAAATCATTTGCAAATATTTTCTCCTGTTCCGTAGGTTGTCTTTTCATTTACTTGATGGTTTCCTTTGCTGTGCAAAAGCCTTTAAGTTTCATATGTCCCATTTGTTTATATTTGCTTTTATTTCCTTTGCTTTAGGAGATGGATCCAAAAAAGTGCTGCTGTGATTTATGTCAAAGAGTGTCCTGCCTGTGTTTTCCTCTAGGAGTTTTATAGCGTCTGGTCTTTCATTTAGGTGTTTAATATACAAAATTACTTTTGAAAAGAAGGGCAGTGGTGTGTTGAACAGGAGAAAATTAGGACTGTCAAGGGGTGTCTGGGAAATGTGGTGGTTCTATCCATGAGCCAACCATGAACGCTAACAACTGGTGGTTTGTAACTTGCTGTGAGTCTCTGGAAAGGTCTAGAAACATCTGTGTTCTGCTTTGACTCTCACACTTGCTCTCTTGTCTCCCTTTTCTATACCCCTTGCTGTCTGTCCCTTAGACTCCTTATTTCCATACACTGTTGTTTGCGATAGCTATTCATTCACCTTCCAAGTTCACTAATCCTTTAAAATTGCATTTGAATCAGCATGTGTGAGGGAAACTTACTCCCTTTCAAGCCAAAATCTTCCCACAGGGAGATGTAGAAGACAGCTCAGCAAGACTAAATCATAAAGGGTTTCAGAATCTGAGGCCCAGGTTCTAATCCTGGCCTCTTCATCCTTACGCATGATCCATGCTTATCAGCCATCAGGTAAAATCTCTAAACACCTGTTACTCAGTCCAAGTTTTCATCCAATGCTAGAAACCACTGCATCACACGCTTAGCAGATAGTCACCCTGCCTCTGCTTGAATGCCTCCAGTGTCAGGGACCTCATTTTTCTGAACTCATATACGTGGTTGTACAGCATGTGTACTGTACAGAGGCGCTCAGCTGAGGAAGGAAATGGGAGCTAAAAATCCAGTCCCCTTTCTTCTTGTCAAGCTGAGTGCCCCCAAAGGGACTCCTGTTTTTAATTTGACCATCCATAGGGGACTCCTTTTTTTACTTTTCACAAAGGCATCATGTAGACTAGCAGTGACCCTGTCAGGTTGACACGCTCCAGCACTCTTAGAAGGGGTACCACTCACTAAAAAGTAGAAGAGACTTCAGTCTCCATCTTGAAGGTGTCATTTCAGATGCCAAGTGGGGAGTAAAACTTTGTGTCCTTTGGCTCCTCTTGGCAAGGGCCAAGTCCCCAAATGAGTCCAGATGTGGAGAGACCAGCAGTTAGTTGGCATCCAAGCTAATGTTTCGGCAAGGGAAGACTATAACAAAATAAACAAGGACCTATGGCAGCAATGCTTGATCATTTATCAAATTGCCAAATCTTACCCATGACTGTGAAATGGCTTTATGGTTAGGAAAATGTACTAATAATTGTATTAGGCAGCAATTAAACTTAAATTCCTTTTAACTATATTTGATGTCATCCTTTTTCTGGGCCCATTAGAGTAACATTAAGGTGTTTGTGCAGATAGCTCAGTCATTTCAAATTACTTTCCTGTCTAATGTGGGAGCCTTAGGTTGAATTCAATTCTGGAGACACCAGGCATGCAAATTAGATCGTCTCAGTGTTCCTTGCAGAAGAAGCCAAAGAAGAGCTATTTTTTTCCCCGTCTCCTGCTTAGCAATGTTCATGGAATACAGCTTTCTGTGCAATTAGAGGTATAGACCCTTTACTGCACAAACTCTCACTTGAACCATTAAGTATTGCTAGCAGACACAACGTCTGGTTAATACGACACCATTGTTGAAATGTTTTTAAGATCTAATTAGAGCCAGTAAGTTTTCTCTCCTATTCTTCTGAGTATCATAGTTAGTGTTTGTTCTGTCCCAGCCCTCCAACTTTAAAGTTGAAAGAAGGGTAGAGAGAAAGAATGAACATTTATTAGACACCATCTGCTAAATTCTGGGTAAGATACTTAATGCCTGTAACAACCCCCTGAACAGTGGCTTATTATATCACTTACAGATGGGGAAACTTTGGCTCAGAGAGGGTTAGTAAAGTACCCAAGGTCACACAGCTGCCAAGTTATAGAGTTGGGGTTTCAACTGTCAGCCTCTCTTTGACACTTACTGGTTCTGGGAACTTGAATACTCTGATCATCAGACTCCTCATCTATAAACAGGGATTGTAATAATACTTACCTGCTCACAGTTCATTGTGTGCATCAAATACAGTAATAAATGTAATTGGCCCTTGCAGAAGAAGATGTGCTCTACAGGTGGGATAATAGTTGGTGTCCGCTGACATTGCCATAAGGTCTTGGGTGGAATCTGCATTTCTTCTGTGGGCCTGAAACCACATATCCACTGCTACAAGAAGGTTAGAGAGAGCACAGGTTAAACCTTAACTCAAGATAAATTAGATCCAAAAGGAACAGAAGACAACACCGTGAGTTATTCACGGTTCCAAAGGTGATTTACGGACTTCCCCGGTGGTCCAGTGGTAAAGAATCCTCCTTTCAAAGCAGGGGACGCGGGTTCAATCCCTGGTTGGGGAACTAAGATCCCACATCCTGCGGGGTAACTAAGCCTGCACACCACAACTACTGAGCTCACACGCCTCAACTAGAGCGCCTGGGTGCCGCAAACTGCAGAGCCCACGTGCCCTGGAACCTGTGCGCCACAACTAGAGAGAGAAAACCTGCGTGCCACAACTAGAGAGAAGCCCACACGCCGCCACAGAGAGCCCGTGCACCACAACTAAGACCTGACGCAGCCAAAAATAAGTTAAAAGATAATAATTTTTAAAAAGAAAAAAAAAGAATTAATACAGAGGTGATTTAATGGCTCTGCAACTCTTGAGGTGACTGTTTCCCCATCTGTCAACAGGGAGTGTGCAGGCTGATCTGTGGATTAGACGAGATGGTGTTATGTGAAGCATTAAGCACGTTGCCCAGAACTGAAACACTCAACAGAACAATAATTTCATTTATCAGTCATGTCCACCCATCTTAGTCCCTGGCAATCTTCCACATATGTAATCCCTGCTCACTTACAGACTCCCTCTTCCAAGTCTCTTTCCTCATTGACCTATTAACATAAACTCTTTCTCCAAATAGTCATTGTACTTGGCATCGATCTCCTAACTTACAGCTCTTACCATCATGATTGCAATTACCGTTTGTCCAGGTTCTTGCGATGCTGTCATCGTTTTCTCTTGGTCACCGTGATAAATGTTACTAATACTTCCTGCCTCAGACCCTTTGTGGAATGAGACAAGACATTAATTTATTAATTGAGAGAGTAATGACTCATGACTTTGCCAATCATTATTAATTGCCATTACCTTTGAAGCATCAAACGGTTGAGGGGTTGAGAGCTAAGCTCAAGGAATGCTTCTTCCTCTCATGGGAAATATGAGAGCTGTCACCAGCCAGGTACCGAGAGTGAACGTCGTCTTGTGAGTACTAGTGTGTTAAGGCCGTTGTGGCACAAACCACAGCTGCACCACTCCATTCCTTTGTGTTCCCAGGCTCTGATCGGGCTTTTCCCGAAACTGCTGGCATTCTCTCAATGTTACACACCAGCCTTGCACTGCGGGCGCTTCCCTCACCCCAGGACCACTCTCCACCCAGGAATTCCTGAGAGCCAGCCAGGCACGATGAGAAAACAATGAGACTGTCCTGACAGCCTCTGGGGTCTCTGCAGGCTCTGATCGAGGCAGCACGTAGCTGCAATCTTGTCGCGCCCTCTCTGAGAGGGCACCCGTCCTCCAGCACTCAGCGCCCATGGAAGGACAAAAGCTGCAGATGCTTGGGTCAGCAGAGGGGCACACCAGGGAGAGCCCAGACCCTCCATCAGCCCACGCTACCCTACCCCCATTCACACCTAGCTCTCATACGTGAGGAAGGCAGTCCTTGAAGGGTCACATGAATCTCTTCTGCAATTCTCTTAGCCCTGAGGCATTTCCACTTTGACATGAGTAATGCCAATGCAAAGCACACACTTTTGCTGAATTATTCCCATCAAGCAAACAAAGTATCGCACACTTCCTTTATCAGAGATCTACCTGGAAACCACACCCCCCAGCCCCATCACCAATCATTTTCTCTTAAATATTGTAGCCATTACTCCTTACTATTGGCTGCAGAGTTTAGCTGTCAGTTTTGCCCATGGCATACCACCCTTTACCATCTAACATCTAAATGAACAGTTTACCTCCCTTTACTATCAGCCCTGACTGTTGGGCAACCCCTGTGCCCCACCCCTTTCTCTTAAAGAGTCTTTCTCAGCCAGACTTGGCTGATCTCATAATTCACCTGTGGAATCTTGCAACCATTTTCCGGAAGGAATAATGGGAACAGACCAGGGGCTTGGTTCAAAGTTCATCTCTGGGTTTGAATCTCGCATTCTGCTGCTTTTGATTTAACTCTCTGTAAGTGCTTAGAGCTTTGGTTTTCATGAATCCCATTCATTCTTCCTTGGGTGATATTTCTTTGGTGATGGTGTCATGGCAGTCATGCTGATGGATACTGCCTTCCTGGAACAATGTCTGTGGAAGTGTGCGTGTGTGTTTCAGTGGTGGGCCCTATAAACAGGAGCATGTTCTGTACAGACTCATCTGTAAGGAGATGTGTTTTGTGACCCGCCTATCACAGACACCAGGATGCTGACCCATCAGTGAGGGATTTAACAGTCGTGATCCACAACTGGAGAGATTCCTTACAACAGAGAGGGTAACAACAGAAGGTATTGGTGAAACCTGTAGCTATAAGGCAGAATGAATTATATACAGTTTACCCAGGAGATTAAAATGTGTACAGAGCTACTACAAACAGCATACAGAAATCACTACAAGGAGAAGTTGGATTAAATATCAGTCCCTCCAAAACAGGGCACTGGGCAAGCCCTTGGCCTAGGCCAGCCAGATGGAGCTGTCCTGGGCCTCCCCAGTCCACCTCTGTCTTTGTGGTGGTTCTGTGGTTTCTGCTGATCAACATCTGGACCCAGGCTAATGAGTACCCTTTCTCATCTGAACCACTTCCTTAGTTCAGAGCTGAGGTTCACATTGCAAAGCGTTCTTATTTTTTATGTCAGTCCAATGGATCTGACCTGACAGGCAAAAGACTAGGGGGTTTTCAATGCCAGATTTTGCATTTGATCTTATAGTCAACAAAGATTATTGAGCTGGGGAATAAATCCTAATAAATGAATATGCACCTCCCCAGGTTGTATGAGGATCACATGGAATAATACACGCAAAATGAGTTTGAAAAGCATATTATTTGTCTCTGGTTATTATTATTTCTTTCTGCAAGGAGCTCTCCCCTGCTTAGTGATTCCTGGCTTGTCCTTTGGACTCCCCTTCAGAAAGGCAAGCCAGACACATGTGACAAGTTAAACAGGCATAGAAGATATTTTTATCTGTTTAAGCCAACAACAGTAAACGCATCACAAGACAGTATGTGATTAATTGCCAAGTGAATTGTGAAAAGAATAATTGCCGGAAGAATATGAAGGACGGAGGGTTTGGCTCTAGCTGGTCGGGGAGGGGAAGAATGAGGCTTTGGAGAGGCTGTAGAGAATAATAGAGATTTGTTCTGGGTCTTATAGAACAGATGGGATTTGGGCTGGTAAGTCAGGGGGTTGGGGGGTGGGGAGGCATTCCAGGGAAGATAAGTTATATAGAGCAGAGTGGACAGTTAGGCAATGGACTATTCAGGGAAAGTTGGAGGTGGGGGACAGTGGGAAGAGCAGAGCATGGATGTAGTGGGAAATTGTGAGTGATGTTTGCTCTGACTCTGTGCCTTTAAATGAGGCCGACACACTTATGCCACATACTCTAACCACCTGAAAAATAACCTCCAATCCTGGCTATGTCGTTTGCCCACCACCCCCTCCTGCTTGCTCCTTACCCACCCTTTGCCATCCCAGCTCAGCTAGATGCCTAAGCTTGCCTCCATTTCCGTTTACACCCCTGCTCAGACCCTGAGCACTTGATTCTAATGTTCGACCTCAGAGGTTCACTTCTCAACTCCGGCTCAAACCTGTAGAATCAAAGCTAACACGTACGTAGGCCTTTGTGAGGGTATCGGTGCTTGCGATGAGAAGGTCCGACGTGGCATCACCCATAAATGGTAGCGTCAGGATTTGAACCCCAAGCTGCCTGACCCCTTAGCATGATTCCCAACCACTAGGTAGATGATACAGCCTCGTATTGCCTAACCCACCCCATTGGTTCTTTCCTCTTTGGTCATCCTTGGATAGGGTGGCTTACTCTAGTCAACCCTTAGAAACCTAGACCCTGCCACACGCTGCCATCCTGCAACAAACCCTGGGTGCCAGGGTTGTGACACGGGGATTGTTGGTGGAGTGGTCAGGTTAGAGTCCTAGAAGACTTCAACACCCACATTTATTGTATTTGATCCCATTGACAAAGGGAGCCAATGAAGGTTTCAAGATGCTTATAATCATGAGGACTAATATGATCAAACCCATGTTTTCAGAAGGTGAATTCTGGCACCCAGTTCAGGGCAGTCCTGCCTGTTCCATCTTGGACTGTGGAGAGGTTACAGGTAGAGGGTACAATTTGAAGCCTGTTTTGTGGTTCAAGGCAAGGCAACAAGGGTCTGAATGAAGGTAATGATGATGGAAATAGACAGAATATGATAATAAAGAATGAATTCATTTCCTTGTGAAATAAAATGTGTTTCCTCTGAAATAAACGTTCCCAACAACAGTGTTGTATTATGTGTAAGGAATCACCTTATGGCCTCATAGATCTTTGGGGCTCAGAATACATCTCAGCTATATCATCATTCCTTGGACTGTGTTCTCGAAACCAGCGGAGACTGTGTGATGTGGCGGGAAGCTTCGGGCCCCAAGCTACTGGGCACTGCCCAGAAGTCAGACAGGCCTGTGTTCAGATAGTGGCTCCACCACCCAAGTAACCACGTGGCCTTGGGAGAGTATTTAATCTCTCTGAACCTGTCTCATCTGCCAAATAGGGATAATAATGTGTGCCTCAGAGGGTTGCTGTGGGGATTAAAGAAGACAGTGGATAGAAAGGCTATGATTAGCACAGAATAAATGTCGGTTTTTGTACTTATCATTTCTTATCCAAACATCTCATTAAAGGCCCTGCATAATCACCCATAAAATCTGGTTTGAAATAAAAGTGATTGGGTTCAACCAACCCTTTGGAAAGCAATTTGGCTTCCCAGATGGATTCCACTGTGTATTAAGACACATAAAAATGTTCAGATCCTTTGACCCAGTTGTTCCACTTCTCAGAATCTATTCTTAGGAAATTGTCCTTGATACGGAAAAGCATAATACACAGAGGTTCACTGCACAGGTAGCTACAACAGTGAAAAATTAGAAGCAGAGGGAGCATCCAGAAGCGGATGACCGAGGAGTCCTTTTGCAGTCAGCGCATGCTCTCAAAATGCTTTACATCAGTATTAAATCCAGAGCTCAGAACGATGTTTTAAAATGAGTCAAGTACATCAAGGAGCAAGCGTATTCTTTTCTTCATCTCATTAACCAAGTCCTCTCCTCTGCAGGGCTCCCCTGTGGCCCATAGACCAGCAATTCTATCGCCTCTTCTCCTAGAGTCTGCCATCCAGGCACACGGGGGCTTCATGCCAGAACCCACCACTCAGCCTTCAGCTCCTCACCCAGCTGCCCCAGCCCCTGAGCTCTTTCCCTGACAGATACAGAAGTTCTCTCCACAACTGACTGGTGTCCTTGGGCTCGGCTCTCTTAGCATCTCCCACGGCTGCCCCCCACCCCCTCCCCGGCAACCCCGCCTCACATCCCTGCTGTGGTCCCACTTCCAACTTCTTTTCCGTTATTTCCAACACAGTTTGTTGTGTCCTTCTAAGCTAGAGAAAGTCTTTTCTCGAGTGTCCAAAATTTGTTCCTCCAAATAAACTTAATGAAGGGGAGAAAAACACGGACTTAGATGTTAAAGTTATTTAGAAGCCCATGTACACTTGAATCTGAGTCTTGGAGCCTTGAATAGTTTGTGAAATCCCTCGAGAGGACTCAAATTTTATTAAACCACATCATTTCAAAGCTGGCATCCATGAAGTTAGAAACACAGACATGTCTCTGGTTAAAAAGAAAAAAAGCTCAGTAAAATCTCTTGTTCTGCCTTTATCTTGTAAGCTGGAACTTCTTTTGATAATGACTAGGAGGGAGAGCATTTAGTTCCTCTCGAGTTTGTATAATTATGTGCATTTTGCAATTTCTTAGCTTTTTGGCAGACACCAGGGAGCATTTGACTTCAATGCTTTCAACTCTAAGGACAATTTTGCAGCTGGGCTTTTCTTGATAGCTCCCACATCTGGACCCTGAGTGGCCCCTGTCCACCATATGGTGAGACCCTCTGTGAACCTCCACAACAGAGCACAGAACAAGCTGTACCCAGCCCTGTCCTTCCCTCACACCCAGGAGCCTCGGGTGCAGGCCTCTCACCATTGCGACACGAGTTAACGGGCATTTTTTTAAGTAAATAGGGTAATAACCTCTTTTTAATGTTGTTTTTCTGGTTGAACAATAATCAGTCAATATTTCAACTCAATATTTACTGAGCACCTACTGTGTTGGAGTCCCGTACTGAGCACTAGAGATAGGAAGATAGCTTGCGTTAGTCCATTCTGGCATTTTTCTCCCTCACTCCCTCCTCCCGTCTTTCCTTTCTGAGGCATTGTTTAATGAATGCTGAAAAACAAAAAGGAAGAAAACACAGTCCCGGGGCTTCCCTGGTGGCGCAGTGGTTGAGAGTCCACCTGCCGATGCAGGGGACGCGGGTTCGTGCCCCGGTCCAGGAAGATCCCACATGCCGCGGAGTGGCTGGGCCCGTGAGCCATGGCCGTTGAGCCTGCGCGTCCAGAGCCTGTGCTCCGCAACTGGAGAGGCCACAGCAGTGAGAGGCCTGCGTACTGCAAAAAAAAAAAACAGTCCCACCACTTCATATGTAAAGAAAAAAAATGAACGTCTCTCCTTTCCCATCCCACCTTCTAAACCCCAGAGGTGGTAAGGAGCCTTAACAGATTGGTGTTTGTCCTTCCCAACTTTTCCTTCAGTGCATTCAAATGAAGCTATCTGTCTGTCCATCTGTATACCCAGATGTTTCTAAGAGAAGCAGAATGATGCTATACTTATTAGTCCTCACAATTTTCTTATTTTACTTAATAAATTATTATTAAGTAAACCTACTTCATTATTTTTAATGGTTGATTAGTATTCCATTCAATGGAAGGTCCATAATTTATTCAAACATTCCCCTACTGGTAGACATTTAGGTTGTTTTCAATTTTTGTGCTGTTGTTGTTATAAACAATTATGTAGTAAACATCTACAGATATATGGAATATATATATATATATATATATATATGCTTACATAGCTGTGTTATTATTTATTTATAATGAATTCCCAGAAGTGGCATTAGTGAGTCAAAGAGTGTGTATCCTCTTCAACTGTAATAGATATCACCAAATAGCTTCCCAAAAGATGACATTCATTCACACACCAACCAGCCACGTGTCACGATGCCTTTCTCCCTTCTTCCTCACCAGTGCTAGAGGTTCCCATCTTTTTTATTTTTGCCAATCTTGTAGACAAAGCTATTACTGTTTTATTTCACATTCCCCTGATTGATCAAAATGTTGAGTATCTCACATTTTTGTATGTTTCTTGTCCATCAGCACTTATTTTTTAATTACTTCTCCACGGGCTTTGTTATTGTTGGCACTATTAATTCTGTCTCACTGCAGGCCAACTAGGCAGCCAGCACCACACTAGACACCTGACATGCATTGTTGTGTTTAATCCAATAACCCTGGTATGAGGTAGGTGCTATTACCATCTCCATATGACAGACAAGAAACACCTGAGGCTCAGGGTAGGTAAGCAACTTACTTGTCCAACATCAGAATCCAAGCCGTGTAGCTGGGATTTGAATGCAGGTCCACTGGCTCCAAAGTTTGTATTCTTCCCACTATCCTAGGCCACTTCTCACAAGTCTGTCCTCCTCTGTGCTCTCCCAGGCTTCGAGTCTTAGCTTTCTTCGTTAGCTGATTTTGTTCGTCTCCCATCTGATGGCAGTAGCCATGGACTAGGAATCCAACTCTGCACCAACTGGCCCCTGAAGCAACAGAACTTGGACAAAATAAGAACCAGTCTCTACCTTGGAAGAGCTCACAGATTAAGTTTATAGACAGTGCATTGACAGTTTCATTTCCTCCTGAATTCACAACCTTGTACCCGAGCTTTCTGTCTCTTCCCCAGACCTTCCCACTCCCACCTTCCCTGAAGTAGGACTCCTGTAACATAGAGGAATTGCTTTCTTCCCGCCCCATACGCTTAAAACAGTCGGGCACATTTTGTTCTTCATGAATCAGCACAGGGCACACATTGTGAAATAATAAATGGAAGGGAAGAAACAGCAAGGGCTGCGTGAATTTTGGGCTCCAGGAATTTTCTTCCAGAGTAAGTTAGCATCCATTTCAGTCTTGCAAATAGTCCTGAGCCAAGAGATTCCAAATCAAAGCAAAAATCTATCAAGAGAATTCTGATTTAAAACTTAAGAAAACAGCCTTTACATATTTTTAGAACAACCCAGAAAAGGATACATCTGTGACTCGCAACAGCTGGAAGTTTACTTTTCTGCCAAAATTATGCCGATTACGAATGCCATAACGGTCGGACAAGAGGCAGTCAGGATGCGAGCCATCCTGTATTTTTCGTATATTCAGATTTCAAGTAACCTTCCCTCACGTACATTAAATACCGAGCCCTCTAAACTGCCTTTTGAACACCAGATGCCAGCCAGCCACACAGTTCGTACAGCAGTGTTTGTATCGTTATTTGAGGATTTTATTGTATTTTGCCCTTATTGGCTTAATAAAAAGAGTGGGAAACTAAAAGAACAAAAATAATAAGAAGCAAGGGTCTTACAAGCTCACGTTATACTGCCACTTGAAAAAATAGAAGAAATTATGGGGCGTGCTGAAAACAGAGTAACATGAATCTCGGAGGTCATTGGGCTTAAGCCAGTTAACCATGTGTTCAGTTGTGAAGAAGAACAGCAGAATTAAAGAACATGTCTTGAAAAGGTTAGTAGCAAACTGTGGATAAAAGACAAGGTATCATTGGGAGATTACACATTTCTTTTAGCTGATTGAAAATGAAGCCTTCTCCTACTTGGGACCCTGCTAGGTAGCAGTGTGGATAAAATGTTGGTAACAAATTGAGGGTAAAATACAATGTGTCATTAGGGAGTTGAATTATTATTATTTCTTGGGGGGTTACTGAAAATGGAACCTTCTCTTACCTGGGACTCTGCTAGGGCAGGGTCTCTCTTACTCACTATCCTGTCCCAGTGCCTTCCTTGCCCATAATAGATATGATCAGTTGCAGGTTCAACATTTTAACGACCTCACTGTGCACAAGCGTAAGGTATGTTTTCTGGTCCCTAGATATAGAAAGGGAAGCAGGAAAGAAAGGATTCCCAAGGCTGCTCTATTACTGTGCCTTATGATGGACCAGCAGCTTATAGGGGCACAGAGGACTTGAGCAGAAAGGGTGATAATGAAGGCCTTCTGTTACACTGTTGTCCAGATACTTTCTCGCACTGCACCCCTTCCTCCAGGTCACACAGACAGCTGGCCAAAGCCAGGCAGGTCACAGACCCGGCCAGGACATGTGTCCGAAGGGCAAAGGCAGGACTCGGGAGAGACGTGCTTCTCATCAGAGGGTATGGTGTTTGGACAGTGGGTGGGACTGGATGTTGTGCCCAGGAGGAGGGAGATGCAACGTCAAGATCCAGGCCAATTATGCAAGCCAAGGGAGAAAATGAAAATTCATGGTCAAGGTAAAGAATCAGACCAGAGGTGCTAGTGGTTGAAGAGTATTCAAGTGGATGAGTCTTAAGGAATTCTCAAAGTAGACTGAAGGCATCCAAACTGACATTTCCTACCAACTCTTTATGTGCATTTGAAGAAACTGGAGCAGAATGCACGTGGCTGCTGAACAGAAGATGGATAAATGACAACATGAGAAACAAAGTCTAAACGTGTGCCTCAGCAGAGGAAGCCTCTGGACTGTTGGCTCCAAAGAATAAATAGTGAAGCCAAAAACTGGACACAGTTGAGGTCAGACACTGGAGAGTATTTCAGTGGTGCCAGCGCCACAAGCATAGAGGAAAAGCAGTGTCAGCAACATGTGAGGTCAAGAACAATGCGAGAGTGGGGGTGAGGGGTGGGGTGGGAGCTGAGATTCTAAGATTAGAGCCAGAAGGGCTGGCAACAAGGCCGAGGAGCTGATCAGGATGGCTCTGCAAGGATGGCGCCTGGTTAGAAGGGCCTAACCTCACCCCCATTGCCACACCGCCCCAATCTTATAGACATCACACTCTGAACTTCATCAGCGATAGCCTGTGAACATGTGCAAGGCCAAGGAGGCATTGTGGTTAAAATACCTACATGCATGCGTGCATACATACATGCATGTTATCCTGCTCCAGGGTTTTTGAGGATGGTAGGCCCTGCTTGTCCCAGAAATGAAAGGGATGATGATTCGTTTCACTTTAAGTGACCTTAATGTTTACTTTAAGTGAACTCACATTCAGTGTGTCTTTCCTTCAGAAGGCTGCTCTATGAGATGCTTGGGGAGGAGAGTCCTCTCATTGTTCAGCCTGCCACAGCTCTGCCTTCCCCCGAGCTGGTCTTCCTCAGACAATCAGAGCTGGGACACTGTCTCCAAAGCATGGGGGTTGCCTAGAGGGCCCAAGAGAGAGGCAGGGGATTGGTCAGTGTCTGTATGGGAAGGTGGTAAATAGGGGGAAATGCATGTCCAGAATCTCACTGCTTCTCAGGCAGTGTCCTCAAGTAGGAATCTACAAGCTGGATTATAATTCAAGGTATATGTCCCAAGCTGGGCACCACCTGAGTTTCCAACCACATCCATGTCCTGCTGGAAAACTGTTATTCTCTCTTCCTGGTGAGGAGATTCTAAAATATCCCATCAGTCTGTCCTCTCCCCTCTGATACCCAGGGAGGCCCACAGAAGGGCAGCCCAGACTGTGAGACCTCGCCCATCACAGGACCTTTGACGAGGGTTCCCACAAAAAGTCTCTTGACAGCAACGGCCATCAGTGGCTTTCCGGCTTTCCTGCTTAGCTGTGTGGCACTTTGGTGGCTGTGAGACTCACAGCAGTGCTTCTAAAAGGCAGCAGTTTACAAAAGGAACCCTGTTGAGCCCCTACTGAAGCTGAGTTACCCAAGGAACATCCTTCTTTAGAAAGTTCCTCAGGCCTGTTGAGACTGCTCAAGCAAAACGAGCCTGCGCTTGTAGCCAACCCTGAGGCCCCTCGTGCCGGTGCCCAGCACAGATCAATGGTTCCAGCCCTTTGGGTTAAGGATGAACTTCACCTCCCCCAAGTTTTTGTCTCCCCACTCACCCCTCATTGGTGAGGCAGAATACGCCTATTAAATCTTCCCATTGGTATCTAGGATCTAATCTCTAGGGTATTTGGTCAAAGCTCTAGATCCCTCACCATGTGGGTCTTGATGAAGCATATACCTTTGGGCATGTAATTGAGTAATCAGACAGTCTTAAGTATCCTTCAGCTTCTTCAGCAATGAATGCCGACTGAAACTTCATTATGACTAACTTGAGTGGCAAAATGTCAGCCACTAAAGTTTAAAGCTTAGGGGCAACTCAAAGCTTCAGGATAGAATCAAAGGGGAAAAACCCACAGCCAACTTTCAAGTGGAAGACTGCTAAAAAGCAGTGGGAAAGAAAGAGAATCCAGGCCTATTCCATAAAAATAGGGACTGCCTTGGCCAGCACAATAAATGTGTGTGTTTACTCACCCACCTAGTTCATTACAAAGCACCAATCGCAAAGATATTTATTTTGTCTTCTTTCCTCCTCTGGTAAGCTGATTACAAAATAATTAAATTAGCTACCAAATAAATTAGTTGTTAATAAACTGAAAGTAAAGGCATTCTTCTAGAAATTATTTACGATGAAACATCGGTTCGAATGATAATTCCAGATTGAGAACTATTTTCTTTCATTAGTGTATGTATTATTTTAGAGGGAAATCCTACGTTTAAAGATACTCCTAAAATAAATATTTATTCTACCTTTAATGAATGACAAAAGAGAGGAAAGCATGTTTGAATCCTTGGAAACACTAGAGGGGGCAGTCTACGTGAAATGCTTACATGATGGCCCTTGTCAGCCAAGGTCACTGAGATACTGCAATGTCTTCAGTGGTGAACAAGAGGGGTGGAAATTAATGATGCTTGCTGTACATGTTATTATCATTTGACTTAGCTACTTCACCACATGCCACTACTAAGTAGCTAGAAATACTGCCTTCTTCTAAAGTATGTACTCTGCCCTCTTTAAAATTACAAACATAAAAATTTATATTCAAGTGCTAAATTACACTTCTAGTAGATGACGTACAAAGTTCAAAAAATGGCTGTTTCTGATCAATCGGTTTTGCAGAGCCCTTAAAGAAGTCACTTCTATTTGATCACGAATAGGTCTGAAGATACCCTGCGATAAAAGTTATTTATGAGTTAAAAGAGTGTGGGCTATTAACAGTGAAGACAAAAATGAGTGGAAAAAGCCTGGAGTCAAAGGACAAAAGCTGGAATCATTAAGGATAATACAACAAAAGCCCACAATCAAAAACGCTGATACCATGGATTTCTTTATAATGCAGGTCAAGTCAGTTCTCGTGATTATAATGCCTTATGGTTGAGGGTAAAACCTCACACTTGGGCCCGAAAACGAGAGCACAATTACAAGATCAGAGAACAGTATTGGGCATAAAAATAACGTGCAGGTTTTAGTGGGCTGTGAAGTCAGTCAGAGTCAACGGCAGGCAGAGGCTGAAGAAAGGCCAGGGTGAGTGTGGACAGCATTGGAAAATGGTACCCAGAATAAGGGTTCTTAACTGGGGCTCCGTGTGCGGGATTTAGAGGTCACACCCTCTACTGTCAGACATTTATTTCACAATTTTCAATAGTACTGCAACATTGTCGTGATCATCCTTCTCCATGCGTCTCTGCAATCATCCTTCATGAATTCCTACGTGGAATTTCTGAGTCTAAGGGTATATACATTTTTAGTGCTTTGAATACATTATTACCAAATGGGCATCTAGGAAGATTGTACAGTCTCTGTTCTTAAGAAGAGCATTTGAAAGTTTCATTTCCCCACCTAGTCACATTTGCCTCCTGCTTTTCCCTGGGACTGAATTTTAGAGTATTTAGAATAGAAGGGAACCTGAATTTCATCCCTTTCAGTTTTAGGAGAAAAAAATTAAAAAATGGAAGCCCATTGTGGGGATAGGTGATGTTTTCTCCAAGGTAATTGCAGAGCTTCATGGGTTGGGGGCAGATACTGGTGTCTGTAGCCCCCCTGCCCCCTTCTTGGCCTTGGGCCTGATAGGAACAGGTCCTTGGAAATGTCCACACAGACAAATCTGTAGAAAATGAAAGTAGATTAGCAGTCGCTTAGGGCTGGGGAGGGGAAGGGAGATGGGGAGTGACTGCTAATGCCTGTATGGGGGTTTGGGGGAGGGGAGCGATGGAAATGTTCTCAGTTGATGTGGTGATGGCTGCACAACACCGTGAATATACTAAGATAGGTAAATTGTGTAGTATGTAAAATATATCTCAATAGAGCTAGTATTTAAAATAAAAAAAAGAGGAGGCGCTCAGTAAACATTTGTGGTAGGAAGGAAAAGAGGGAGGAAAAGAGCTCAAACATCCCCGTTCCCTGATTTCTAACCAATGGTCGTTCCACTTTCTTCATCTTATGAAAGTAGAGCTTGTCTGTAGTTGATCCCAGCATCCGTTTTGAGTTTTCTCTATTAGGTATTTCCCTGTTCTCAGTATACACTGATCTGCCTCTTCTCAGAACTTATGAGTAAAAAAATTAAAGGGGATCTGAGCTTCATCCTAATCTCACTCAGGATGGTTGCAAATTAGGAACTTGATAAATGTCTGTTTACTGAACTGCTGGTGAACTGTAAGTAAATTGAGTATTAAAAAGGCAAAGACATCGTATTATTTCCTAACATTGATGCCAAATTTTCTGCAGCTGTCAGCTCAGGCTCTGTAAATTAGGTCGGCAGTGACACAGTTTGGCACTTCAGACATGCTGATTTCCCTCCTGACATTTCTCTGCACATGGTAGTCCTGGTCCTATTTTGCCTCGATGCCTGAAAGCACAGACTAAATTAAGGGCTCAAGAGTAGTGACTGCGGGCAGGAGACCTAAATAGACATTTCTCCAAAGAAGATATACAGATTGCCAACAAACACATGAAAGAATGCTCAACATCACTAATCATTAGAGAAATGCAAATCAAAACCACAATGAGATATCATCTCACACTGGTCAGAATGGCCATCATCAAAAAATCTAGAAACAATAAATGCTGGAGAGGGTGTGGAGAAAAGGGAACACTCCTGCACTGCTGGTGGGAATGTGAATTGGTACAGCCACTATGGAGAACAGTATGGAGGTTCCTTAAAAAACTACAAATGGAACTACCATATGATCCAGCAATCCCGCTACTGGGCATATACCCTGAGAAAACCATAATTCAAAAAGAGTCATGTACCACAGTGTTCATTGCAGCTCTATTTACAATAGCCAGGAGATGGAAACAACCTAAGTGTCCATCATCAGATGAATGGATAAAGTAGATGTGGCACATATATACAATGGAATATTACTCAGCCATAAAAAGAAACGAAATTGAGTTATTTGTAGTGAAGTGGATGGACCTAGAGTCTGTCATACAGAGTGAAGTAAGTCAGAAAGAGAAAGACAAATACCATATGCAAACACATATATATGGGATCTAAGAAAAAAAAATGTCATGAAGAACCTAGGGGTAAGACAGGAATAAAGACACAGACCTACTAGAGAATGGACTTGAGGATATGGGGTGGGGGGGGGAAGGTAAGCTGTGACAAAGTGAGAGAGTGGCATGGACATATATACACTACCAAACATAAAATAGATAGCTAGTGGGAAGCAGCCGCATAGCACAGAGAGATCAGCTCGGTGCTTTGTGACCACCTAGAGGGGTGGGATAGGGAGGGTGGGAGGGAGGGAGACGCAAGAGGGAAGAGATATGGGAACATATGTATACGTATAACTGATTCACTTCGTTATAAAGCAGAAACTAACACACCATTGTAAAGCAATTATATTCCAATAAAGATGTAAAAATAAAGAGTAGTGACTGCTACATGCAGGGGTGAATCCAGGATCCATGGGGCTTAAAGCTTACTCAGTTTGGCAGGGGGTCCTTTTTAAGAAACAAGAATACAAAATTATGAATAAATATAGGTCCTTGGAAGCTTGTGTAAGGAAGGCTCTGAAAGTAAAGCTTCCTTAGCCTCCTGGTAAGTCTGCCTCTGGCCAGATTAATTTCTCAAGTCCTTTCCATTGCATTTTATTTTGCTTTTGTGTTAAATGTCCATTGTTAGAGCAGTTTAGCATCACAAGCCTCCTAGCCTTCCAATTCTGTTTAAAAATAGAGTTTAAGCAATTGTTTAATTAACTTCCCAAGCCACCCCGAAGGTAATTATAATGATGACGGGAGCATCCCATCGTGGGTGAAGGTCAGGCTCTAAAATCAGTGCATAATGTAAAAAAATCACACACAGTCGTAATTGTCCTTAAAGTCCCTGAAATCGCCTATTAAGTACAGAATATGTGGTTTTACGTGTATGACCTTGAGTTCTTATGCACACTCAAGTTTGAAAATCACTAAGCTGGGTGGAAGGAAGGAAAGTACAAATGCAGATGACAGGATTTAAAAACCTCTTGGCTTGAATGAGCTAGAGGGAGGGTCCCACGATGCGGCCCAGCCAGACCAGCATAGGAAGCTCCCAAATATGGCTGCCACCAGTGCCCCCCAGTGTGAGCCTCAGCTGCCCCCTGCCTCTCCAGGAGACCCTCCCAAACCAGCAGATCTTCAGGGATGACCTCCGGCATGAAGCTCGTGATCAGCACTGGTAGTGGAGAGATCTGCTGGCTCCAGTGAACGCTGGCAGAAGGACAAGCTGGAGTATCTGGGGCCACCCCACAAGCTAGCACTGTGTGGTGCAATACTTTCATGATGCCGGACAGCAGCAGCCACCGCAGTTCCCAGCCAGCCACGTGATCACAAGGGTCTTTGTCGCCACATGTGGGATCTTCGTTTCGGCATGTGGACTTCTTGGTTGCAGCATGTGGACTCTTAGTTGCAGCATGCAGACTACTTAGTTGCAGCATGTAGACTCTTAGTTGTGGCATTAATGCGGATCTAGTTTCCTGACCAGGGATTGAACTCGGGCCCCCTGCATTGGGAGCACGGAGTCTTACCTACTGGACCACCAGGGGAGTCTCTTTAGTATTCTTAAGAATATTCTATATTCTATATATATATATATATATTCTTTTTTAGAGTCTTTCCCATTATAGGTTATTACAAGATATTGAATATAGTTTCCTGTGCTATACAGTAGGTCCTTGTTTTGTTTTATACATAATAGTATGTATATGTTAATCCCAAATTCCTAATTTATCTCTCCCTTCCATCCCCTTTGGTAACCATAAGTTTGTTTTCTATGTCTGAAAGTCTTTCTGGTTTGTAAATAAGTTCACTTGTATCATCTATTTTTAGATTCCACATATAACTGATATCCTATGATATTTGTCTTTCTATGTCTGACTTACTTGAATAATTGCTAGCTTCAAATCAACATGATATCTAGAATTTACTGGTTATGTTTGAAAGAGCAGTAAAATCATTTTAATACGGGTCTGTGAATGAGGGTTGCAATTCCTTTTGGTGAGGAATGATTCCTTTTGGTAATATAGCTAATAAAGCAAGAGCAGAAATTTTACTTCCTGTTCTGATAACAGGAACAAAAAACAAAAACAAAAAAACAAACAAACAAAAGAAAACAAAAAAAAATGTCTGTGAGTCTATTTCTGTCTTGTAAATAAGTTCATTTGTATCATTTTTTTAGATTCCACATATAAGTGATATCATATGATATTTGTTTTTCTCTGTCTGGAATACTTCACTTAATATCATTGCAGGAAGGGGGACCCCTTCCAGGGCCCCAGAGTGGGTTCTTGTCTAACACTCAGAAATGAATTGTCTGAGGAGACATACGTGCTGACAAAGCAAGAGACTTTACTAGGAAGGGGAGCCCGGGTGGAGAGCAGCAGGGTGAGGGAACCAGGAGAACTGCTCTGCCACGTGGCTCGCAGTCTCAGGTTTTATGGTAATGGGGTTAGTTTCCGGGTTGTCTCTGGCCAGTCCTCTTGCTTTGCCCATAGTCTGCCTCACGGTCCATCCTGGTGGCGCATGCATTTCTCAGCCAAGGTGGATTCTAGCAAGAAGGACTCTGGGAGGCTGGTCGTCGTCTCCTTCTTTGGACCCCTCCTGAATTCTCCTGGTTAGTTTTTAGTGGCAGCACATGTTCCTTATCGGGACCTCCTGTTGTGAGACAACTCAGGCAAGGGGACCTGGCCAGGGCAGGTGGTTTCGGTCAGCAGTTCCCTAACAGTATGATAATCTCTAGGTCCATCCATGTTGCTGCAGATGGCGTTATTTCATCCTTTTATATGGCTGAGTAATATTCCATTGTATAATATTCCATTGTACTCCATCCTATTTTAATACTGAGTCTTTGTAAGTCTGATAAATGTTAACAGATTTGTTTAAAAGATGATACATATGAAAGCTAACAAGCCAGGACCTGGCATGATAGGTGCTTTTTGTGGATGTCTGTTGGATTGAAATCTAGTCTTGTCTGAGCAGGTCTCCATACACGTGGCTCTATGTAAAGATGGTGTCTTCTATGCTAGCATTCCTGGAATGGGCTCCACCACATGCCCATCACTCTCAGGCTGGTGGGCCCTAGGCCCAGCATCACAGGGTGAGCTTGCTGCAGCTCTAGGATTCTTAGTACCGATGGAGTAACCTCAACTCTCCATTTAAAGACATTTGTTCTCTAAAGCTACTTTATGTAACTTTGTGTACACGAAGGCTGTTTCGAAATGAAATTGTTTATTTGGTAATTTGTTTGCTACATTTGCTTTTTTTCACTTCCTTTGAAAGCTGAAACTTAGAGGAGAAAAGATGCTCTGTTTTGTTTGTATTTTTAAAACTGTCACAAGCAAGGCAGTAAGGTCATTTCCAAAAGGCAACCAGGAATCTAGCGAAAACTGGTCTCAAGACTTCAGAGAATTTTTTTCCTGCTTTCACACTTAAATATCTCACCGATATCAGTAATAACTGTTCCAACATAAAAACTCATAGCATGATCTACCACTTTCTGGGGGAAGAAAAGAGTCCCTTTCATATGGATTTACTGCAAACCTAAGTGTCAGCCCAGGGCTGGGCATGTAGGTTACAGAAATAAACAGTGCACAGCCTTGACCTAAAGGTCACAATTGTCTGAAAATATTCGGTTCCCTTAGACACTTTAAGAAGATAGACAGGTGCTAACTTTCAGTATACCTTTTAGGGCGGGTAGGATAACTTCGTACAGTTAACTCTGCTCTATACAAAAATTCCCTTCATAATAGCACTGCCCCCACCCAGGTGTTCAATCCAGACACCAGCTTGTCACTCCAAACCATTCCTCTCCTTCACGCCTGCAACAGCTGACCACCTTGGGACAGTAGCTCTAAATCCTAAACTATTTCTTCTTTTTTTATATATATAATTTAGGTCCCTCTTCTCTCTTTTTTAATTCATTTATTTTTTTTGGCTGCATTGGGTCTTCGTTGCTGTGCGTGAGCTTTCTCTAGTTGTGGCGACGGGGGGTTACTCTTTGTTGCGTTACGCGGGCTTCTCATTGCAGTGGCTTCTCTTGATGTGGAGCACAGGCTCTAGGTGCACAGGCTTCAGTACTTGTGGCACGCAGGCTCAGTAGTTGTGGCGCACGGGCTTAGTTGCTCTGCGGCATGTGGGATCTTCCCGGACCAGTGTTCGAACCTGTGTCCCCTGCATTGGCAGGCGGATTCTCAACCACTGTGCCACCAGGGAAGTCCCACCTAAACTGTTTCTTGAATCCATCTCTTCCTCTTCCTCCTCTGCCTCTGCCCTGGTTGGGACCTCATCACCTCCTGCCTGGACTATTGCAACAACCTGCTAGTTTCTCCCCTTCCTCGATCCTCACTTCTTGCCTCCCTTGCCCTGCTCTGCTCCCCTCATAATTCACGTGCCATACTTCTGATAGAAAGGGCTTTCTAAACACAAGTCTGATTGTGTCACTCTCCTGCTTAAATTCATCGCTGCTTCCCCATTATTCTCAGCAGTGACTGTTCACCTTTTTCTCCTGCTAGTGTGCTTGCTCACATGCCTGCTGGATTTTGAGGTTCTTCTACTCAGCTGGGTTCTGCATGATTCCCATCATGTCCGCGGTAAGCTCGCTCCCACACCTTTGGTGCTGCCAACCTCACCGCTCTGGCGTGTGCAAGCTGTCGGTGGAGAATCTCTGACTTAGAGCATAAAGCCTAAGCTCCCTGACCCTGCCTACAGGGCCCTCCCTGGTCTGTCCTATCCACATCTCCAGCCTCATTCCCTCTCAGTCATCAACATGTGCCCTGTGCACCAGCCTCCAGGCTGCTTATAGGCTTTTCCTAAAGAGATCGCGGCCCCATGCCTTTGCACATGCTGCTCTCTTTTCCTTGACTGCTTTCCCCCACCTCTCATTACGCAGTTAGCAACTTCAAGACACAGCTCAAGAACCATCACTTCCAGGAAGTCTTCCGTGCTCCATCCACATCCCTAGTCTCTCTCTTATATATATATAGATAGGTAGATATAGATAGATAGATAGATATCTCTCTATATATCTTATATAGATAGTCTCTATCTCTATCTTATATGTTCCTCCCCTAAGTTCCTCCCCGTGTTTATCTCCATTTAATAGAGGACTCAAGTGTATAACTTGTCTTGTGCACTAAAGTATTAGCTCTTTGAGACCTGGGACTTTGAATTATTAATTTTTAAGACGTCAGTGCCTTGCGTAGTGTTTTGCATCTTGGGAATTTGCCAGTATTTGATGTTTGTGGAAAGAAGGGAAGAAGAAAGAAAAGGTGGGAAACTGGAGCTATAATCATTTCCTTTCCATCAAAACCATAGAAAAGAAAACATGTTTCGCGTCCATTTAATAACTTCTATGAGGTTTTATTGTTGACTTCATGCATTTGAAGTCTTTATGTAAAAGATCTTCTGGCTGATTTTTTTGTTCTCACTTTTGGTGATTTGTCTTAAAGTTATATAAAGGATTCATGGGAACCTGTCGTGCTCCCAGATTCTAAAAGAGAGTCCTCTACCGGATGGTTGGCTGAGAGTGTGGGCTCTGAAATGAAACAGATCTGTGCTTGAATCGCTCTTGGCCACTTATTATCTGTGTGGCTTTGACAAGTTACCTACCTTCTCTGAGCCTCAATTTCCTCATCGATAAAATGGAGCTAATAAAACTACCAACTCCATACCATTAGTTTGAAATTTAAATGAAAAAATACATACAGTTGAGTAAATACACATAAGTGTTCAAGAAATTATTATTATAAGGACAAAATCTAATATCCCAATCTTAATTTATGACTCCATTAGTAGATGACTATCAAATAGTGGTTTCTAATAAAGAAGAGACCAGAAAATTCACTGAGAACTTAGAGAGATAATGAGATAACAGAGAAACCATTTTTTCTAGCATGTTTAGCTCATTTTCTTATCATTAAGCTACAAGATTATTCCTTCACCTACAAAAAGGGTAAATTCTTCATCGGCTTGACTTGTTTGAAAAGATATCTTAGTTTAAATGGAATAAATTTCCCTTTCATATGATTTTCTAGGAAGATTAGATTCTAATATGGAATAACCCTAAATTGAGAGCTCTAATTGAACAGTGCAAGAATCAAGCATGAGTCAAAGATATCATCCCTTTACAGATGTCAGTCGATGAAAAGACACCCAGTGGTGTGTCAGAGGGCTCTCAGAGCATCATACAACAAGAATGATCATAAACGACTTTAACAGAATGCTTGCTGTGTCAGGCAGCCCAGCCTCCCCAAGCCTCATGCTTGCACCAGACGCTGATTTTCCATTCACAGTGAGGGAATTCTCCAGCTAGTGAGCCAAGCACTCCCATCTGCTCTCCAGAGCATCTTTTTCTCAGGATCTGAGGACCTACACAGCAGCCTCTGTCATCAGCCTGGATCCCAGCAGAGGGAGGAGCTCTCCAAGCCTCCATCATCCAGACCAGGAAAGCTAGTCACCTTTCCAGACTTGGAAAGCTATCTGCTTCGTGTTCTTTCTGCAAACGTCCCTCTCTCTCTTTCCCCAGTCATCCTCTAGATTTTCTTCTTAGTACGTATTACTCTCTGAAATTACCTTGCACCTTGGTTTATTTTTTTAGTGTCATGCGGCTTCCATGAGCACAAGGACCTTTCTGTCCTGCTCATTGCACCCATCCCATGCCTAGGACGGTGTGTGGGCCAGAGCGGTGCTCAGTGAATATGTGTTGAATGGAAATAAGGAAGGAGGGTGGGGAAGGGAGGGGGACGACATCCTCTAATGGTGACGATTCTCACGCTCCCAGAGTCTAGGTGCTTGGTTGCCCAGACTGGGTCACACTCCACCAAGGTCTGTCTCTGGGACTCTGTTTGCCAAATTTATTCAGCTGCCCCCACCCCACAACTTCCCCCACGGCCCTCGACTAATCTATTCTTCTTTTGAGCCAAACTCACTAATCTTCAGCTTCTTTCGCTTTCAATCATGCCAGATCATGTTCCTCCTGCTTTACCCTTAGGGAAACATCGTCTGGCACCACGATTTCTGCAGGTGGCTAATATCATCGATTATTTGACTCATTCAACTCTCAGAGGGTAATCTTTTCTTTAATGCAAGTTTCAAGGCCATCTCACCGTGGGCTCCGATGTATCACTGATTACACCGGGCAGAGTCAAGCAGAGGTGTGGGCCCTGCTGTCTACCAATTCATCTACACGCTGTGGTGCTGTTAACTCTGCTGTGTTTGCGCTAATAGTGTCTGTCTCTAATCGGCCTCGATCTACCCTTCACCGTGCCCAAAAGATAAATGCCAGGCTACAGGAAACAAACTAAAGGCAGCCCCCAAGGCCCAGAAACTCTCCTCATCCACTCTGCCAGGGCCCAAGAACTGATTAGGAGGTTGAGTTCTCCCCTAATTCCTCCTTAGAATGTATTCCAAAATTAAAAGCCAATGGTTATATTTCTCTGCAAAGAAGCAGACAAAGAAAAGTTTTCGTTTGACACCGCGGCAATAGAAACAAGACCATGTTTCTCTTTTATGAAACCTCTGAGAGTAATTCATTGAGAGTTTGACATTTAATATCACCTAATCACCTCTCTAGCAAGATATTTGCTTTGCCTCTGTCAGCCCCCCACACAGACAGAGCTGCCGGCACTTACTGGGTCTTGTCGTTAGGTGGGCTGCTTTTAATACCCAAGGCAGGATTTGGCAAGGAGCAGCGGGAGCTGCTTTATTGAAAGACATCGTCATATTTTATCCTCTGAAAGAGAAGTGTGCAACGTCGATGTCCTTAAGAGATGATTCTCATACATCAAGATGTCCACTCCAAAAAATATCATATCAGACACCCAATCACACATAGTCACCCAGCATGCAGGTGGCCGATGGTGAATTTGAGCTTTTCAAGAAAGCAGATTTGTAAACTCCTAAGCCTGCTCCCGGCCGACATAACCTCAGGTAATTTGAGTAGTGCCCACTGGCTCCAAGAAGAGAGTCACACCTCAGAGAAGTTTGGGGAAGAAGATGACGTTCAGGTCCCTTGTTGCCCAGATTCTATGAATGGACATGGAATATACTACCTCAGCCCAGAGATTTTTATGAACTGAATTAAAAGAAAAGATCGAGCGGAGCATTGGTCCGTCAACACATTACTGTTGATTCCCTGGCATTAAGGAGACATTAACATAGGGGACTTTTCCTCTCTACTTTTCAGAAATTAGAACAGTCATTCCAGCAGTGGGAGCAGGGAAGGCCAAAATCCATAATACTTAGCAGCTCCGGTACAAAGAAAATGAAATCAGAAATCCAGGGTGTTTTACTGCTACTGCCAAGGGCTTATACCTTCAGTATAATAGCCGTCTTTTAAATTTCTCACAGCTCGACCCCAGCAAACCTGATTGAGTCATTCCCTGTCTAAAATTCTTGTGTGGCTCCTACTGTCTACAGCTGTGGTTTTCAAATTGCTCTGTGGGGCATCAGGCTAAGGCTTGGGGGTCTGAGGGGCAGAGGTGTGGTTCTCCTCTGCTCTGTCAGAGTTCTTCTTTCTTCTGTTCTGCAAGTTAGGCTTCCCAGTAGGACTTTCAACAAAGAGTCTTGTGACCTAGAAACAAAGTTTCTAAGGCCTAGAGGATAAAAATCTAGACAAATCCTCCATGTTCTTTATCCTGTCTACCTCTTGGACATCCCCCAGGACACCCCTATAGTCCAGTCACGCCTGACGACTTCCCTTTCTCTTCCTTTGTCAAGACTCCCTTCTGCCTGGAATGTTCTCTCTTCCCTCTTCTCTGCCTGGTAGATCTGGACTCTTGTTTTAAGATTCGATTCAAATTTTGCCTTTTGAGTGCTGCTTTTCCCGTGTTCGCGGCAATCAGCCCTATTCCCGCAGCCATTCGCGTATGTGTTGATGCACATGGAATTATCATGTGTGTCTAAATCTTGAACCGGTCTGCACGCTCATGGAAGATAGAGTCCAGTCTGATTTCTTTCTTCCTCCATCTTCCTCTAGGGCCTGGCATGCAGTGGGCACTCAATAAATATTTGATGGATGGAGGCGTAGCTATGTAACTCACCACTAGATAGCACCTTGGCATTCTCCCAAACAGCTTTATTCAGAAGGAACTCAAAGACACAGAGCCATAATCTATAACCAACTCAAGGACCTCTATGTTAACAAAGATTGCAACTTCCTTAAATATCAATACTTCTGTTTGGATCTGAATTTCATTTTTGTAAAGCTAATCCTTACAACAACATTAACAGAAATGTTGTACAGAGGTCCCATGCTGAAAGCCCATGGATGATAGTAGTCTCTTAAATATGCATGGTTTGACCCTGCTAATCTGATTGAGCCACTTCCCCACTTAATATCCTTGTGCAGCTCCCTGTTGCCCAGGGCTTTCAAACTCCACCATGGAGCTTTGGGGGTTCCTAGGGCACCCCTAAAGGAAAAGTCTCCAAGGAGTCTGGCTGGGAGGGACGCGGCCCTGGGCCCCACACCCTTTGCTGCAATCAAAGAGGTTCCATAAAATCTCAGTGTTTAAGTGGTTTTCATTTCAGTGTTTTGTATCTCAGTGCCTTTGACTGAGCCTCTGTTCAGTTCACCATAGTCCCCCCAACTTGGTATTTTTCCTATTCATCCTCACCTGCCTCATCCCTGTTGTCATCTGAGTTTGCAACTCACAACTCACCCCCCAACCCAGGCCGCTAACAGCTGTTTTCGTTTTTATGAACTCCTTTCCAGGCCTGGAGCACACGCATCCTTGATTTTATGCAGTCGTAGTCATGCTGGACACGCCATTTTCTATTTCCTTTCTTCACTTAACACCAGATCATGAATATTTTTCCATCATGCGAGACACGTCTTTCACGGTTACCTTTTTAAATGAAAAACTTTTAATAATTTACTTCCAATACCGTTAAAACAACTTTTTATTTTATACTCTTAGAAATAATGCTGCATTGACTATCCTCCTACAGATGACCTTTTTTCTAGAAATAAACATGCTCTTATTGGTTTTAACAAGTTCCTTATCTGTTTTTGATTATACTATTTTGATACAGATATTTTCTATGTTCTTTTTCTTTTATTTCTTATATTTTTATGATTAAAATATGTTAAGCATTATCCAGTTGAATCTTTTGGTCTCTTCCACTGTTATTTCTCCTATTGCTTCAAGCCTTTGAAAGGTTTTCGTAGTTCATTTTTCATAGTTCCCAAGAACTGATGCAACCTTGGGTCATCTTTCTTTTGGCTGTGCTATGGATTTTAAAATGTATATTTGACTCTTTAATTCATTTGAGCATATTTGATACATGTTTAGATATAAATGATATTTAAATTGATTTTACTTTTTTTTTTTTTTGCGGTACGCGGGCCTCTCACTGTTGTGGCCTCTCCCGTTGTGGAGCACAGGCTCCGGACGCGCAGGCTCAGCGGCCATGGCTTATGGGCCCAGCCGCTCCGCGGCATGTGGGATCTTCCCGGACCGGGGCACGAACCCGTGTCCCCCTGCATCGGCAGGCAGACTCTCAACGACTGCGCCACCAGGGAAGCCCCTGATATCACTTATTAAATAACTTCTACTTTGCTTCATCATATATCAAATTGTCATAGAGGCATAGTTTTTTTTTTTTTCAGAGCTCCTAATTCTCCTCTGCTGTTATGTATGTCTGGTTTTGCACAGTACTATACTGTTGTAATTATTCTTGTTTTGTGCCGTGTATAGAATTTGTAGTGCTAGTCTTCCCCAATCAGAGGTCTTCTTTTTCAAAATATCCTCCCATGTTCTTGACATTTTGTTTGCCTAATAAATGTTAGAATCATTTTGCCAAATTCTAAGAAAAGTGGTGATTTAGATTTAAAATGCATCGTCTTTATACTTAACTCCTTAAGTCATTGCATACATTCTAAGCATCTTATATTCTATATTATTATATATGTATGATTCAGCTGCTTATGTATAATAATACGTGTGCATAGTTTACAATAATATATTGTATATAGTAATGCCACTGATTTTTTTATTTGAATACCAAATCTGCCCTCTTTCTACGTTTGTTGATTTAGTTCCAAGTCTACAGCAAAGTTTTTATAAACATTTTTCTCTTCTTTTCCAACAGTTATTGTTCTTTATATCTTTTGCAATTTGTCTAAAGCAATATTAGTTATGATGGTAGTGGTATTTTTAAAAATATGTATGTATGTATGTATGTGTTTATTTTGGTTGCACCGGGTCTTGGTTTCGGCACTCAGGATCTTCGTCGGAGCATGTGGACTTCTTAGCTGTGGCATGCAGACTCAGTTGCGGCGTGCATGCGGGATCTAGTTCCCCGACCAGGGATCAAACCTGGGCCCCCTGCATTGGGAGCATGGAGTCTTACCCACTGGACCACCAGGGAAATCCTGGTAGCATCATCCTTGATTTGAAGGAATTCATTAAGTCTTGTGTGCCTTGCTTTTTGGGGGGTATTGTGAAATTTTTTGGAAATTTCCTTCTCTGTTACTGATTTAATAGGGTTTCCTACCTCATTGTTTCACATGGGGTATTTTATATTTGTATTACAAAACATCACCTATTTATTGAGGCTTTTAGTCAATTAGCATGTAATTAGATATAGTATTCCCATGTGAGTAGTTTGATCTCTTGGTATTTCATATATGAAATCAGACCTGAACTCCCATCAGCTTCCACCATTAATTTAGCTCTGTGACTGACTCAGTGACTTGACTTCTGACATCATTTTCCCTGTAAGTATGTGTCAAGTTACTCACATCCCAGGGTTGCTGTGAGGGTTACAGATAATGTATGTAAAGTTCTTAGCACAGTCCCTGTCCTCAATAAATGGAAGATATTGCAGTGTTCTTTTTTCTAATATTGTTTATTTGTCTCCTTTCTCGCTAGTTCTTAGCTATATACGCATGGGCTGTTTTTCATAGTCTCTTTAGTATTTTCAGAAACAATATATAAGCAGTGAGGAGCCAGTGAAGGTTTTTGAAGAAAGAACACCAGTTCTGGTAATCGAGTGTCTGAGCTGGGTTTGAGGCCAGATAATCAGAAGAAAGGCCAAGCTGTGAGAAATGACATAGTTGATAAAGGGCCAGCTAGACCCTTCGTGCTGAGTGGGTGTGGAGGTGCAGGCCTTATATTCTTAGTCAGTGAGCATAGGCTCCAGAGCTGGGGAGAGGCCCTTTCAAGGGCTCTTGGGAGTGGGAAATTGACCAACGGGCCCCCAATTGTCCTGCTGCAGCATCCAACCCTTCGGGGCCTGGAAACAGACGCTGACAAACACTGTGACCCAGACTAAACCCAGCTTTTGAATGGGACCACAAAACAGGCTTTGTTCATCCTTCTGAAATGGGGCCCAATTATGTCTGATTAATAAATGAAACTCTGTGTCCAAATAAGAGAGACACTGTAGAGAAATGGTCAGAAACCACTTTGTGTAGAAAAGGCCGATAAAGTTTTCAGAGGGCATTCATTTGCCTGGAGCTGTTCTAAGACAGAGAAATTTTCAGTCTCCAAATCCTTCTCTTGTTTTCTTCTTTTTTTCTTAAATATGTTTAACTTTTCTGCTTAAGATTTATTTTGGCCCCTTGGTGATGGATTTCTGTGTTTATTCTGTCATTTAGAAAAAATGTACTGTAAAAAACATTTCTAGTCTGTTTATATATGTCAACAGAAAAATAAGCTGGAAGGTTGACAATAGTAATTAATCAAAAGAAATTTATTGAGCACTTCCTATGTACAAAGCACTGTGACATATGCTATGAGGGAAGAATTAAGGAATAATCCCTACCCTCAAAAGTCCTTCCATCCAGTTGAGGAAATGGCCAAATAATTGACTGGCTGTAATGCAATGGAAATTGAAATAAATGCTATCATCAGGTCATAAGCCACACCCTGGAGGAGCACAGATCCATTGGATGGATCTGCAAGGACTTACGATCAAGTTGCATTTAGGTTGCATCTTGGAGTGTAAACAGGCTACCTAGGAGCATGTGTTCCTTCAGATACTTTTAGGTGAGCCCGCCAATGTACCCATGCACTATGTCCAGATATCAGCAAACACAAGCAGCTATCTTCAGCTATTCCACTGGCCCCATGTGTGCACACAAGCACACAAACATGTTTCCAATTCACCTGTGTTGGCTTGCCTATCCGTCACTGCATTTTTCCAGCCCCAAGTCCTCACTCCCAGATGGCCTCTGGCCCCCCTCAATTTGACGAATTCCAAAGGTTGGCTTAGAACTAACCTTTTCTACATTTTGGTTCTGTTCTGTTCCTTGAGTTTTAGCCTTTTCCTCCATGTTGCCTTGAGGGAGGAACTCTCAGCTCCAATCCTCTGCCTATAGAGCCCCAATCCCTAGCCAGACCAACCTTATACTGAGGAAGGTGTTGGAAGAACTCCCTTCATTATCCATCCAGTTCACAGAACTAGAACAAAAAATATCACAATTTGTATAGAAACACAAAAGACCCCGAATAACCAAAGCAATCTTGAGAAAGAAAAACGGAGCTGGAGAATTCAGGCTCCCAGATTCAGACTATACTACAAAGCTACAGTAATCAAGACAGTATGGTACTGGCACAAAAACAGAAATATAGATCAAGGGAACAGGATAGAAAGCCCAGAGATAAACCCACACACATAAGGTCACCTTATTTTTGATAAGGGAGGCAAGAATATACAATGGAGAAAGGACAGCCTCTTCAATCAGTGGTGCTGGGAAAACTGGACAGCTACATGTAAAAGAAGGAAATTAGAACACTCCCTAACACCATACACAAAAATAAACTCAAAGTGGATTAAAGACCTAAATGTAAGGCCAGACACTATAAAACTCTTAGAGGAAAACATAGGCAGAACACTCTATGACATAAATAACAGCAAGATCCTTTTTGACCCACCTCCTAGAGAAATGGAAATAAAAACAAAAATAAACAAATGAGACCTAATGAAACTTAAAAGCTTTTGCACAGCAAAGGAAACCATAAACAAGACGAAAAGACAACCCTCAGAATGGGAGAAAATACCTGCAAACGAAACAATGGACAAAGGATTAATCTCCAGAATTTACAAGCAGCTCATGCAGCTCAATATCAAAAAAACAAACAATCCAATCCAAAAATGGGCAGAAGACCTAAATAGACATTTCTCCAAAGAAGATATACAGATTGCCAACAAACACATGAAAGGATGCTAAACATCACTAATCATTAGAGAAATGCAAATCAGAACAATGAGGTATCACCTCACACCGGTCAGAAAGGCCACCTCACACAGGTCAGAAAGGCCATCATCAAAAAATCTACTAACAATAAATGCTGGAGAGGGTGTGGAGTAGAGGGAACCCTCTTGCACTGTTGGTGGGAGTGTAAATTGATACAACCACTGTGGAGAACAGTATGGAGGTTCCTTAAAAAACTAAAAATAGAACTACCATACGACCCAGGAATCCCTCTCCTGGGTATATACCCTGAGAAAACCATAATTCAAAAAGAGTCATGTACCACAATGTTCATTGCAGCTCTATTTACAATAGCCAGGACACGGAAGCAACCTGAGTGTCCATCGACAGATGAATGGATAAAGAAGAAGTGGCATATATGTACAATGGAATATTGCTCAGCCATAAAAAGAAACGAAACTGAGTTATTTGTAGTGAGGTGGATGGACCTAGAGTCTGTAATACAGAGTGAAGTAAGTCAGAAAGAGAAAAACAAATACCGTATGCTAACACATATATATGGAATCTTAAAAAAAAAAAAGTTCTGAAGAACTTAGGGTCAGGACAGGAATAAAGACGCAGGCGTAGAGAATGGACTTGAGGACACGGGGAGGGGGAAGGGTAAGCTGGGACGAAGTGAGAGAGTGGCATGTACACATATACAGTACCAAATGTCAAATAGATAGCTAGTGGGAAGCAGCTGCATAGCACAGGAAGATCAGCTCGGTGCTTTGTGACAACCTAGAGGGATGGGATAGGGAGGGTAGGAGGGAGACGCAAGAGGAAGGAGATATGGGGATATATGTATCCTGATGTATGGCTGATTCACTTTGTTATAAAGCAGAAATTAACACACCATTGTAGAGCAATTATACGCCAATAAAGATGTTTATATATATATATATATATATATATATATATATATATATATATATATATATCCATGCATCCAGGAGTCATGGAGGTAGAGTCCAGCTTCTCCTTCACTCTCTGGCCCCAGGTGAGGGGAAGGGAGAGGAAGGGGAGGCAGGTGAGATGGTGTGCCATGGAATTCTATCTTCTCTGCCAACCACCAGGCTGGAATACCTGGAGGCTGTACATTAAGTTCCAGGAGAACCTCAGAAGGCTACCTCAGGATAAATCGGTCATGGTGGTTGAAGCTTTGCACCATTCCCAACTGGTAAATTTAGTAAAGAAGTCAGAGTATAGTTTGAAGCCCAGCCAAATCCTCTTGCCCCTGTAAATGTGGGGAGATATATTTGTTAGAATGCAATCAGCCATAAGTTACAGAAAACTTAACTGAGAGTGGCTTAAAAGAGATGAGTTTTTTTTTTTATTGGAGTATGATTGCTTTACAATATTTTGTTAGTTTCTGCTGTACAATGAGGTGAATCAGCTATATGTATACCTATATCCCCTCCCTCGTGGACCTACTTCCCACCACGACCCCCCCATCCCCCCCAGCTAGGTCGTCACAGAGCACCGAGCTGAGCCTCCTGTGCTTTATAACATGACCCTGCTACCTATCCATTTTACGCACGGTAGTGTATATACGTCGAGAATAGTCTCCCGATTCGTCCCACCATCCCCTTCCCACCCTGTGTCCACATGTCCGTTCTCTATGTCTATGTCTCTATTCCTGCACTGCACATAGGTTCATCTGTACCATTTTTCTAGATTCCACATATATGCGTTAATATACGACAATTGTTTTTCGTATGACAGACTCTGGGTCCATCCATATCTCTACAAATGACCCAATTTCATTCCTTTTTATGGCTGAGTAATATTCCACTGTATATATGTACCACATCTTCTTTTAGTATCCCACTAAATGAGAAGTTTGGAGATAGGTGGTTGGGCAGGGGCTCATTGATGTCATCAGAGACTAGACGCTTCCATCTTTTCACTCTGCTAATTTTTTTCTTTTTTTTTTAAACTGAGGTAGAGTTGCTTTACAATATTATGTTTCAGCTGTACAACATAGTGATTCACAATTTTTAAAGGCTGTACTCCAATTATAGTTATTATAAAATTTTGGCTATATTCCTTGTGCTGTACAGTATATCCTTGTAGCTTACTTATTTTATATACAGTAGTGTCTACCTCATAGTCCCCTCCCCCTTCCCTCTCCCCACTGGTAACCACTGATTTGTTCTCCGTATTTGTGAGTCTGTCTCCATTTTGTTATATTCACTAGTTTGTTTTATTTTTTTAGATTCCACTTATAAGTGATAACATACAGTATTTGCCTTTCTCTGTACATCTTACTTCACTAAGCATAATACCCTCCAGGTCCACCCATGTTATTGCAATGGCAAAACTTCATTCTTTTTTATGGCTAAGTAGCATTCCATTTTGTGTGTGTGTGTGTGTGTGTGTGTATGGATATATGGATATATACATGGTAGTATATATATACCACACCATACCCATTCATCTGTTGATGGACACTTAGGTTGCTTTCATATCTTGGCTATTGTAAATAATTCCATTTTTAATATGTCGCCAATGGCTGTCTTCATAGCCGCAAAATCAGTATAGCAGTTCCATGCGTTGTCCTCCTCATGTGACAACCTGGGTGGTTTCTTCTGCTCAGAGTGCTGCTGATCAGGTTATTCATGGTCTTCAGCCAACAAATGCGCTGGTCTAAAGGGTCCAAGATGGTATCAGGCGTATGTCTGGGACCTTAGAGGGGTGTGCAGAAGCCTGGGACTGTCAACTGCAGTGCCTGCATGTGGCCTCCAGCATGGTGGTCTCAGGGAGTCAGACTTCCTACATGATGGTTCAGGGTTCCCAAAAAGAGTGTTCCAAAAGACAGAAAGAAGCTGCCAGTTTCTTAAGGCCTGGACCCAGAAATTTGGCCAAAGCAGTCACAAATCTTTCTACATTCAAGGGGAAGGGAGTAGAGCGCCGCATCTTATTTACTGGGAGGAGTGTAAGATTCGCGTTCATCTTAGAGCCACATATAGGATAAAACCTAAGCTGTTGTAATAATAAAGGGACCAAAGATATGGAGATTTAAGTCAGATAGAAGTTTCCTTCCCTCACACATAGGAGTGCAGAGGCGAGCAGCACAAGGCTGGGGTCTGCTTCAGCCAGGCTCTGCACATGGCTCCCACATCTGGATTCAAGACAGGTGCTCTAGCTGCTACTTCTTCCCAAGCAGCAGGAAAGGAAGAGGGGCATGAAAACAGGTAGCAAAAAGCTTCCTTAAAAAGGTGATCCAGGGATCCTCACTGGTGGCGCAGTGGTTGAGAGTCCTCCTGCCGATGCAGGGGACGTGGGTTCATGCCCCGGTCCAGGAGGATCCCACGTGCCGCGGAGTGGCTGGGCCCGTGAGCCATGGCCGCCGCACGTCCTGAGCCTGTGCTCCGCAACGGGAGAGGCCACAACAGTGAGAGGCCCGTGTGCCTCAAAAAAAAAAAAAAAGTGTGATACAAAAGTTTGTATCACATTGTCTAAGATATTAGCCACTTGGCCACACCTGACTACAACTTATTACCAAATGGAAGATGGAGCGAATGGATATTGGGAAACAATTAGCTCTTGGTCTCTCTTGATGGCTCAAATAGAAGTGGTGGATGAGACTCAACTCTAAATAATAAAGTTAACATCTGGAGGTGGCTTCTGAATCAGTCCTGTAAGTGCAGAGGATCTTCACATCAGGACTGGGTAGTGAACGCACCTGTGAGTACTGGGCCACTCATCCAATCCAAACAGAAGCAAATAATGTACAGATACACCCCTATTAGGAGTGGTTGCTTACTAGAATCTCTCATAGACTAGAAATGGTAATTATCAGTTGGGCTTGCTTGGTGGTGAACCCTGTTTTTTAGACATATCTGATGTGGTATCTTAACTTCATAAAGACCACAAAAGAATTAGCTGACAAGGAATGAGCTAAGGAGTTCACTAAATGGTTTATCAACAGTAAATATTGAAACAGATCTAGCTAGTGTTAAAACCATTCCTATGAGACAGACCTAACAACAGCCCCATCTAACCAACCCACCCCACCTCCCTAGAGTATTGGTGTAGCCCTTCCTAGGAGAAGGGGGCACGTGTCCTGGGTGTTCACTGGGATTTCCTTTTTTTTTTTTGTGGTTCGCGGGTCTCTCACTGTTGTGGCCTCTCCCGTTGCGGGGCACAGGCTCCGGACGCGCAGGCTCAGTGGCCATGGCTCACAGGCCATGGCTCCGCGGCATGTGAGATCTTCCCGGACCGGGGCACGAACCCGTGTCCCCTGCCTCAGCAGGCAGACTCTCAACCACTGCGCCACCAGGGAAGCCCCACTGGGATTTCTTATGCCTTCTTCCTTGTTCTGAGAAACTCACGGATCGGGTTTTGCATCCCACTCCAAAGCAGGTCTGATGATTCTCTTGTTGGTATCAGATCTGATGCTTCTATGGGAAGAGATCTCAGTTTCTGCCCATAGTGCTCAAGGTTTAGTCATTTCTGCCAGCACAACACCTATTTCACAATCCTGAAAGTTCCTGTCCGCTTATATATTGGGGTTCTGAATATACTTTTATTTAACAAAATGTGCTCCATTACTTTTAAAAAAGGATTGATAACTACTGGCTTATGAGGCTCCTTGGGCTCAGGGCACTGCCAGCTCACGCTCTCTCATGTATTTTCACAACGACTTTCAAGAAATAAATGGTCTTTATTTGGCTCTTGAGGGACAATTTTAATAATATATTTGGGGACGTATCTGAAATGGAATAAGGGCATTATGCCTCTAGAATTCACTTATATATAGTCTAATCTCTTTAGTTTCTGTATTAAAAAAAAAAAAGGAAAAGAAATTTCTCTAGTTAAGAGGCAGAATAGAATGACAGGAAAAACGTGGGTTCTCCACTCAAAAATACTGGGGTTTAAATCTCATCCCTGCCACTTATTAGTTCTGTGACCCTAGGCAAAATATTGAGACCTCTGAGTCTCCATTTTCTCATGTGTAACAGAATAATATAGTAATAATTTCTACAATATAGTGCTATTATGAGGGTTAGGTTAGCTAGTTTATGAAAAGCACTAAGCACAGTGCCTAATACTACTCATAACTATCATTTATTGAACCCTTTCTATGTGACAGGTGCTATCTAGGTCAGTGGTTGGCCCTTGGGAACTTGTTAGAAGTTCAGGTTCTCTCCAGGCCCCACCGCAGACGCATTGAGTCAGAAATTCAGGGGGTGGGAGTCTAGCAGTTTGTTTTAACAAGCCCTCTGGTGACTCTGACACACTACAGTTTGCAAAGCACTGGCCTAGATGTTCAAGAAACGAAAAATAGAGTTTTTCTCATCCACATTGCACTACAGCTAACAATTTGTATTGAAACAAATACAGACATGCCCTCTTCTGTTTTGTTTGATGATAGCCCCAGAGTCTTCCTGACTTAGTCACATCTGTGACATTTATGACTCTCAGAACCATTCCTTACAAGGAGATGGAAGGTAGGAGACTTGGGATAGCCAATTATTTGACATCCTCCTCCCTCCCAGGTCCTCTCTTCTTCCGCGAGAGGGTTTGCATCCTATGTCAAGCAGTCTGTGAAATACCTGGTGAGAACTCAGCCACTCCAGAAAGAATGAATACTTCCTCCTTACTGCAGCCCCAGTGCCAGGGGCCCATATGTCCCTGACTTGTCATTATGTGTTCCATCTGTCCCCTGATAAAATACGAGCTCCTTGAGGGCAGGAACCACATCTTTATTTTTTTTTATTTTCTAAAATAAATTTATTTTATTTATTTATTTTTGGCTGCATTAGGTCTTTGTTGCTGCACGCAGGCTTTCTCTGGTTGCAGCGAGCGGGGGCTACTCTTCCTTGCGGTGCACGGGCTTCTCATTGTAGTGGCTTCTCGTTGCGGAGCACTTGCTCTAGGCGCGTGGGCTTCAGTAGTTGTGGCACGTGGGCTCTAAAGCGCAGGCTTAGTAGTTATGGTGCACGGGCTTAATTGCTCCACGGCATGTGGTCCGGAATCTTCCCGGACCAGGGCTCAAACCCATGACCCCTGCATTGGCAGGTGGATTCTTAACCACTGCGCCACCAGGGAAGCCCAGGAACCACATCTTAATCATTTCTGTGTTCTCAGGACCTGGTCCACCTAATAGACATCTAATAAATGGGTGGTGAATGAGTGAAGCGTCAGTCCCAGATCCATTTGTTGGATGGATGGGGGCATTTGTTCCAGGAGCATTCGGGTGGTAGGCGTGCCCTTACGACCAATTTATTTCTGGCCCTGGTGACAAGTGGGCAACAGGGTGGCCTAGGGACCTGTGAAATGTTCCCGAGCCATGCCTCCTCCATCTACCAGCTCGGTTCAGTGCCACAAGGAAGGCTGTGTGACGGTCTCAGGGCAAATCAGAACCACATTAGGAACAGCCTCGCAAAGCAAACTGCAAATATCCATTTCTTCTCTCTATCGTAATTTGTTTTCCCAGTTGCAGGCGAGGTTGAAATGAGCTCTGTCTGTTGGCAATTTGGATAGAATAACTTTTCTGTTTCATGAATTCTCGGCAGTGGAGGACTGAATTCTGCTCTGGGCTGTGGAAAGTGAACGAAGCAGTCGGTGGGATGGGTGGCAACTGAGCCCCATCTCAGCTGAGGAGGAAGTTGCCCTCCTCTGGGGCTTTTCCTGAATTGTTACTGCCTGCTAGGGCTTTTCGTGCTGGGTGGGTGCAGAAAGCCGTCCTGCTCCCCAGCCTGTCCCCAACCCACTGCCACCTGTGCTGGATGCCATCCATCTAGCGCACTTAGAAGAACCCGAAAAAATATAGATTTCTTCTTCCACATATTAATTTATGGCACTTTCCTATTTCTTTCTCACTGCAATGTTCCTACCTTCTGTGGTTGCATTCAGCTTTATTAAAAAGCAGAAGGAAATTCATTCTTCGCTAGAAAACTTTAACAGTTAGCTTTGCCTTCAGTCTGAATTTCTCCTAGTCCTAGTCACTCTCCCTAAATGAAAGGGTGGACAGTATGTACTGGGCAATGTCGAGGGGACACGGCCATGAGGAGAGCAGGCAGGCGCTCCCTAAGAGCCAAAGGAGGATGAACCAGCGCAGAAGGTCATGGTTAAACCATGTGCAGAAGTGCCGTTAAGGGACTTCCCCGGCAGTCCAGTGGTTAGGACTCCTCACTCCCACTGCAGGGGGCATGGGTTCGATCCCTGGTCGGGGTACTAAAATCCTACATGCCACGTGGCACAGCCCAAAATAGAAAAAAGTATCCCTGAGATCTGGTTATGAGTGGGTGATGGTCACATTCCAGTCATCGCAACTAGGATGTGTCCTCTAAAGTCAAATATTTGTTGTAGAACTGCCGGCTATTTGTATCGTATTGTAGCCTGGCTGAAGGAAGATGTACATAAGAGTGGTCAGCAAGGCCTCTAGAAAGAGGGTGGTCAAAGAGAAGGAGTTTGTGAAGGTCTTCTGTGCGTCTAGAGAGAGTGGCTAGCTGACATGATGTTTGATCTACAAGGCAGGTCTGTCCTCCTGATGGGGGCGAATGCATTTGCCTAAGAGAGCTCCATGACTCTGTCCATTAAAACCATTCAGCTCTACCCCTGGCCTCAACCCTGTGCTTCCCAGTCAATATTCTGTTAGGATTATGGCTTCTCAAAAGGACTTTCCAACATGTGGAGGTCATGCTACCCAAGCACTCATGGGTTTACATAAAGTCCACTTGACTTTTCTATTTCTCACTGTTGAGCATTTCTTCTACACCTTGAGAACTTGGGTAGTAGGAGCCAGTTCCTCTGGTTGACCCCCCCTGCACACACCACCAAAATCAAGGTCCTGAGCCAGGAAAGGAGAGGGCTGGACATGGTCCAGCCAACAATCTAGGTGACAAAGCTCTTGAATTCCACTAGGGGAAGGTGATTTTTCTTTCCCATCTCTGTCTTCAGAAGGCAGTATTAAAGTTAAGTAACAGCGATAGTCTTTTATTATTACCCTTACTGAGGTGACATTGCTAGGTTTTTTAAGCACTCCTTTGAAGTGACTTTGCTCCCCAAATTTCTAATTTTTGTTCATTATGTATTTGAAAAGGATTTCGAATTGCCTGGTGATAGAAAATGAAAACACAACAAGCTAAACACTCCGACCTTAAAAAGTCTATAATATAACATCATAAAGTATAATTAGAAATCCATTTCAACATCACATTATAGATCTATGACTTAAAGGTAATTTCTGGCATCTGAATATGATGGTGAGCCAATGGCTGAATTGGATTCTTAAGATGAAAACAATCCATCCTGCATTAGGAGTTACTACTTTAATTCAATAACATCTGGATCATGCCCATGGTGGTAATGTTAATGTTACTACCCATTATCTTGGGGATATTCACCCCACTGTTGCCAGAGAAAATAGAGTCCTTTAAATGGAGAGAAGGATTAAAATAGAAAAAAAAACTACAAGCTTTTCACGGCTCTTTATGCCAAGGTCAGGACAAAGGAATGGCCTTGACCTCTAAACAGGACAGAGGATCTGGCCTGGGCTAAATACTTAAAAGAATTGCAAGAGAAGTCCTTTCAGCCATGGATGAGTGCCTTCAATGTTCTCAACCTATCTTTCTGCAAATTAGCATCATTCATTCATTCATTTATTCACTTACCCCATTCATTCCTTCAACCAACTCATTCATTCAGCCAACATATTTTGTGCACCTTCATGAAACCGTGAATGGTGTCAGATCATGAAGAAACAAAGATGATTCCGTTAAAGAGGGAGGGTCAAGTATTATTGAGATCCTACCATATCTCAGACAATATAGTGGGAACTTCCAGACAATATCTGATATATTCTTCACTGCAACCCAAAAGGTAGGTAGAGCTACTGCACCCATTTTACACATAAAGAAACTGAGGGTCAGACAGCTGAAATGACTTGCCAGAGGCCTCACTGCTAGAAAAGGAAAGAGTCAGAATTCAGACCTAGGCCTGTCACATTTCAAGGCCTAGGCTGTTTTCACCACACCCGGAATTTGGACATAGAACATAAACACAGTTTTTTAACATTACAGTACACTGTGATAAACGATGCAACTGATACACAATAATATATAGCAGGACAGCCATGGTGGGGAAAGCCAGATCCCCGCTCTGCGGGGACTTATTGACATTTCAGGGCAGTGGAAAATATCTGGATGTTCCTAATGTGTCCTCCAAAGCTCCTCTACATCCCTAACCCCATCACACAGCTCTCTCTCCATCTCCCCCTTATGAAAAACCTGGTCTCTATCTGCCCCTCCCCACCCTCTCAAGGGAAGGTCATTTGTCCACTCACATCCCACATAACACAAGGCAACAGGAGGCATCAGGCTCTACTTCGTTTCCATCACCTCCTCACACCCCATCTTATGGAAAGACCCATGCCACTCACACCCAGCCATACCAGCCTCTATCCACCCAGTCTCTGCCACCTACCAGCCTTCTGATCACTGCCAGCCCTCACTGAAGGTTTTGGCCCTGGGGATCACTGTCTACTCCAACCCAAGTCAGCAGCTTTTGCTGGGATTTGGATCACTTTCAGCTGCAATGGGTTCTGGAGTCATACGAGTCCCATAAGATATTTTATTGCCCCGTGAAGTCTGTTGGGAACTCAGTAGCAGGTGATACAATGGCCTAAACCCAAATCAAAGGAGTATGTCTGGTAAAGCTTTATGTAAGCACACAAGAACCTTTTCAAAGCACACCTTTTCCCATTATAACATTCCCAGTCTCTTCCTTGTTCAGGCCCTTCACCACTCTCTCCATCACCATCATAACCCAGATCCAACCAACCTGTGGCAGGTGACAGAGGCACATTACATGAAGAGACAGGGAACCTGTTTAGGAAATGTGTCGTCAGAGATTGCACCTCACCATCATCTTTTTGAGGTTTCTTAATGTCTTGAGACACATGACAAAGAATCCCATGTGGCATTCCATGGACCAGAATCATTTTGAGAACATTTAGAAACCTCCTGTGCCCCACCCAGAGATTCGAATTCAGTAGCTCTGAGGTCAGACTTGAACATAAATAGACTTGAAAAGTCTTCAATGGATTATGAAGCACATCCAGTTTGGGGAGCTGACACACAGCCCCTGCCCAGGGATCCAGATGCTGCCTAAAGCCAGTTTCCCTTTGTAAGGGAGGAAAATCATTTTCCCTCTACCTTTCTAGTTCTTGGCTGATACCCTCCCCACTTTCCATAATAAAAGATTAGCAGGCGCAAAAACAAAATTGTAATTACATACATACATATACAAGTATATACATAAAAGGAGTCCCACAAAGATATGAGACTCAGAAGGCAGCCAGGTAATTGAGGATTATATACTATCCTGAGCTAGGGAAAAGGATAAGGGTCTGGGGCTTCAAAGGGGGGGAAGACAATTCACTGGAAGATGAGAAGAGGAAATGTATGGTAAACAAAATCAGCCCTGCCATGCCGATCAGTCCTCAGATAAAAAAGTGATCTCTAGTAATGGAGCTCTTCCCTTTATAATGTAGATTTCTTTTACAAAAGGGTAACCTCTACTCTGTTTTTAGAGCTTCTCCCGTGTCTGCAGTTTCTCAAAATAACCGGCTCAAAATAATCCTTATGCCAAAGAGGCGTATTTCGGGGTGGAATATTCAGTTATACTTCACCTGCCACTGGACCTTATCTGGATCACAAAATACATAGGTGACAAGGATTAAGCGTAACAAAAAAAGATCGGTGCAGCTCCCTTCTGCACACCTGAGGATCAGCAATTAGTTACAAACGATGGGCTCTTTCTTCCAGCAAGGGATCTGGCAGAGAACAATTTTTTCTGGGTTTCATTTTCCTTATATCTCTGAGCCCCTTCCGGCAGGAACATTATTATATAAGTAAATTTTGATCACTTGAAGCCTGTTTGAAGGCTCTAGGAGCTGCTGCTCGTTCATTCATTTATTAATCGAACATTTATTATCTTCCTTGTGCCAAATCTTGGGCTAGAGAAGGGGGGAAGAGGGATATACGGATGAATAAGACACAGTTGCTCCCCCCTGAGGCACCCTCCGTGGGGGAAAGGGGAGGGAGGGAATACTTGATATGGAAAAGGGTAACTGCAGTTCAGTGAGGTAGGTCCCGTGACTGAGGTCAACATAGGATAGATAGATACCCTGGAAGCACAGGGAGGGGGCAGCTACGCTAAACCAAAGGCTTGAGCTGCATTCTAAACGACAGGGAGGCATTATCTAGGTGAGAAAGGGCTAAAGACACCTCAGGGAGATGGTGGTTTATGCACAGGTATGGAAGTTTGAAATAAAGCATATCTAGTTTAGAAACTGCAAGCAGTTCAGTAGGGAGACAGGTATCCTGATAATTACGCTATGACATCAGAGGACCCTGGGCTCAGATTCTGGCTCCTCTGATTATTAGCTGTGTGCACAGGAGAGAATTGTTGGGTTTCTCCGAGCCTCAGTTTTCTCATCCATTAACCCCACCTTAGAGGACTGTTGGCATAGAGATGAGATAACATATGGAACATGCCCAATATGGTATCTAGCGCATAGACCACACCCAGTACTTGGTGACTGGTTTGGTGATGAGGATGGTGGTGAATGGGACGAAGGGTAGATATGAGGCTGAAGAAGTAGGTAGTGCCAAAGAATGAAGCCTTGTGTTCCATGCTAAAAAATTTGGACTTTATCCCTAAAGCCAGAGGGAGAATTTCGTGGAGTGGCCTGTCAAATGAATGCTTTAGAAAGGGCCCCATGATGGGTTGGAGGGGGGAGTGGGAGAATAAAACGGGAGTTAGAAGGCTCTTGCACTAATCTAAAAGCATGGTGGGCTGGGGTGGGGGTGAGGTTCTTCAGAGTGCAACTGATAGAAGCTCTTCCCCATGACTGTTCAGACTACAGGCTGTGAGTTTAATTAGGCCAGGTCTGCTCACTCGCAGCAGGCCCAATGACATGGAAGAAGAGAGAATCCAGGCTCCTATTATCATTGGAATTAAGCTGCTTTGGTGATTCCATAAATGTCACACTCAGGTACACTGAAGTGGGTTTTTTTATCGGCTTAAAATGGAAAAAGTAGCAGTGGTTATCTGTGGGTGGTGGGATTACAGGTTGTTTTTATTCTTTCTTCCCTGTCTCTATTTTGTAAATGATCTACAATGAACACACTTTTGTAATATGGAAAAATCAATCATAAAGCTTTTTTATATCAAAACTACACATAGTTTCAATCAAAACAATTCTTTTCTTACTACCTGAGTAAGGAAATGCTCAACTGAATACAAATGGGGAAAAAAAAATTGTTGATAGGCTCCAACTTCAAACTGCTCAGCTATTTATTTTCTCCCTTTTGCTTTGGGAGATTGGAAGATAGACTGGATACATGCGAATGGTCTTGAGTTTGAAAAATAATAGTTGTTTTTATTGTTATAGCTTCAAGCACGGATTGTTTCCATGATTTATCCTTCAGGAAACGAAAACTACAGGAAAATTGCCCAATAGTTAGAGATGATTGGATTATTGATATTTTCTTTTTAAAGAAAGCATCACATCAGAGAGAAGTCTAAGTGGCATTCTCTCTACACACAGCCTGGGTTGCAAAAGTAAGGAATTGCAGGTGGGCCGTGGGTTAAGTGTGGTGAAGTGCAGCAGGAACTACAGACAGGGGTCTAAGAACTGAGTTTTTCAGCACTGTGCTCCAAAACCAGGGCTAAATCCAACGTGCACGGGGTCTCCATAGATATACATTTTAGGCTTCATTAGGCCATCTTCCTAAGAGGTGGAATCTTGATTACAATCTTCATTTTGGACTTTTTTTTTTTGAAACGGTAATAATAATAAGGAAAATTGTTCACATAGTTTTATGGTTCATAAATATTTAATCTTCACAGCATGAGTTAACATTAGTCCCATTTTACAGAGGAGGAAAGTGAGGCTCAGAAAAGCTGACTGACGGGCCTGAGGTCACACAGCCAGAATGTGGAGAGACAGGATTCAGATCAGCTCTTCAGAATCTAACAGCTATGCCTCTCCGCTCCTCCCGTCTAACGACTGGTCTTAGTTATTTCATTTTCACTAGATTCACTAATTGAAAGGGCAAGTAGGGCCCATAGGATTGTATTAGTTCTGATTGCTGTTATAACAAATTACCACAGATTTAGTGGCTTAAGACAACACAAATTTATTCTCTTCCAGTTCTGGAGGGCAGAGGTCCAAAATGAGGCTTACAGGGTTAAAATCAAGGTGTTGGCCAGGCTAGCTCCTTCAGGAGGTTCCAGGAGGCTTTTCATCCCTTCTAGGACGTCAGCGGCTGCTGGCATTCCTTGGCTTGTGGCCACATCACTCCCATCGCTGCTTCCGTCCTCACATTGCCACCGCGTCTTCTGTAGTCAAATCTCCCTGTGCTTCCCTCTAATAAGGACACTTAGATTTAGGGCCCACCCAGAAAATCCAGGATAATCTCCCCATCTCATGATCATTAACTTAATCACACCTGTGAAGTTCTTTTGGACATAAAAAGCAGCATTCACAGGTTTCCGGGTATCATTCACAGGAACGTGGGTATCTTTGGGGGCCATTATTTAGCCTACCACAGGAACATTTATTTCATCAATTAAGTGGTCCTTGAATGTAAAATTCTCTGAATTTCAATTTAGGCCATAGCTCTTCTTAGTTCTTTATTTTTAACCTTTTACTTGAAGGCCTTGGGGCTTTAGTGTTTGTTTGCTTGCTAGCTTTTCAGCAAATTTAACCCTGACTCCCTATTGGAAGTCACTTACCTAAAACCAGATCCTCCAGCTGTCTTTCAGGGATGGAGGCAGACAGCAGAGTTTTTCCAGGTTGGAAAGGGCTTGGAAACAGGTGCATTCTTTACTGTTAGGCCTCTCCTGCCTGCTGCTATTTATTGAGCATTTACTGTGTGTCAGGAATTGTGCAAGCATTCCACATTCAGTGATAGCACATTTATATCTTGCAACAAGCCTATAAAGCTGATCTCATTAGCCCATTTTAGAGATGAGAAAATTAAGGCTCACAGAATTAAGTGACATGTCCGGGGTTGCACAGTTAAGCCACAGAGCCTCCAAAACCCAAGCTCTTCATACCATGCTGTTGCAAAACTGGATAATTCCCAAACTGGAGCAATGTATGGACCTCTTTTAAAGAGCACATATAATCTCACAAACCCTCAGGGTTGAATTATTTTCATCATATTATTATTTAAATATGTGAAACGATAACTAGATATTAACTCCTTAAGCTTATAGCTCTCCCGTGACCATAAAAGCAAACTAACGATAATAATAATAACAGAAATAAAACTACAAACCTTTTAAAATGCTAATTAGGAGCATTGCTTTAATGTGGTGGATGATACTGTTTTGCTGAAATTAAATGACTGTTCACAATCTAGATCCGATGCTGACTGCCCTGCCGTGGTCCTTCAGGGTTTGGTGAGGCCATGCACCGTGGTCCTTTGGCCTCACTCACTTCTCCCACTGTTCTCCCATCCACCGACATCACACATAGCATTTGGGCTTTACCTGGTGAGAATGTCATTGATTTGTTAACTCTGCCTCTCTTTCTATGCATTAACTATAGCAGCTGAGGTCTCTGGGCAGTAGACTGAGTCAAAATTAGCCAAAGTAATTGGGGAATGCTCTCCGGAGCCACTCCTGTGGAACGAAGCATGAGGAAGGAGAAACAGACAGAGGGAGAAGTTGAGCTGGTTGCAGGCCCAAAGAAGGCATCTGCCAACATCACATGCGGTGGTTTTATCCAGGCAACACAATCCCCCCAAAAGAACTGACAGCTAAGGGCCAACTTTTACCATCTTTTTCAGCAGCTGAAGAGGGATCTGGGCAGAGAAAGACAGTCCACCACACTAGCGCACAGTAAAGTTGTAGAGGGCAGCAATAGGATGTAAACATAAATGCATCCTGGCCACTGAAATTGCTTGGCGGTGCTCGATGATAAGATCTTCAAGGTCATCTATAATATGCTTAAATTGATTTTTAAAATTGTCATAAAAATATAAAATGTTTACAATCCCATAGAGAACTAAGTGACCCTAACGATGTCTTCACAGACCCTAGGGCTCCTCAGACCTCACTCTGAGAAAGAAAAACATCAGGAGGCGTCCAGTTACCTCTGCTGCGAATTACTATGTAAACCTGTAATCTGTCCATGGCGTGAAAATCACAAAGTCCTATGAATGCTGCTTTAGGGGGCAGTAATAATTTCCAGATCTTCTCATAATTCACACGTAACATTTGGGAATAAACACTTTGATTTACTGAACATTCATTCAGTATATTTCATCAAGCATCTACTATAAGATGGGTGCTTTACTAGACACCTTCTGGAGGAAAAGACACATAAGTGAACAAACGAAGTGAGCAGATAGGTAATCATGCAACATGGGGACTTCCCTCGTGGTCCAGTGCTTAAGACTCCACGCTTCCACTGCAGGGGGCACAGGTTCGATCTCTGGTCAGACAACTAAGATCCTGCAAGCCAGGCGGCCAAATCATGCAACATGATTGAAGTCATGAAAGAGGATAATCTGAGAACCTTGGGCCATCAAGAAGGCAGGGAGGTGGGGAAATGGGGAGATGTTGGTCCAAGGGCACAGAGTTGCAGTTGGATGTATAAATGGGTAGCATGAGTAAATCTAGAGGTCTAATGTACCACACAATGACTGTTGTTAACAGTACTGTTTTGTATAATGGAAATTTGCTAAGAGACTAGATTCCAGGTGCTTTCATGACAAAGAAGAAAGGCATCTGTGTGAGGAGATGGATATGTTAATTAGCTTAACTGTAGTGATCGTTATACTATGTATATCTTGTTTTACTATGTACAAATGTCATGTTGTACACTTTAAGTATATAAATTTCTATTCAAAAAAGGAAGGAAGGCTTTTCCAAGGAGGAGTTACTTCAGGGGGCTGGGATAAGGACATTCCAGGCAAAGGGACTCGAAAGTCTTGAGAAGTCCCTGGGCATGGCAGGGAACTAGGAGATTAGGCTGAAAGGTAGGTCAGGCAGAAGTGGGAGATTACACTGAAAGAAGGGGGGTGGGGACATTCGAATATAACTAAGTAATCACAGCTTCCCTTTTCCTTTCCATTCACCTGGCCCTTTACTTACACTTATCTCTTTCATTCCTCACGTGTTATTAGTAACCCACTAGAGGACACGACCCACAAGAGCAGGGACTGTGTTGCTGTGTCTGCTGCCCTATGCCCCGTGCCCAGTGTCAACCTCAAAAACAAGAAACCGGTTCAAGAGGCAGAGCATTTATTTAGGATTAAAGAATTGTAATTTGGGGTACACAGGTTCGGATAGAAGCCCCAAATGTGTCCTGATTACATGCGAGAGAATCAGGGTTTTTACTGGAAAAAAGAAGAAGAGGTAAGTTATTTTTAAGAAGAGTTCATTGGGGCTGACAAGCAAAGCTAGATTCCTAGTTCAGGTGAAGTGGTCTCTAGGTAAAAATGAACCAGGCCTTTCAACAGGAGAGTCTCATTCTTGCTGACTTCTTGGAATGTAGGCAGGGCGGTTTGGTCCAGTTCAGAGGTTGAGACATAAGACGTGCAGGACAGTTCCTCTGAAATGGCTGGTTTTTTGTTTGTTTTTTTAAATTTTTGGCCACACGGCACGGCTTGCGGGATCTTAGTTCCCTGACCAGTGATCAAACCCACGCCTCCTGCAGTGGAAGCTCAGTCACTGGACCGCCAGGGAATTCCCTGGAATGGCTGTATTTTAAATGGGTCCACTCCTGTCATCCTCCACACCCACTAGTGGACATACCACACAAGAGCTGAGACCATGTCACCTTGTCCACTCGCTGACCTATGCCCTTTGCCTAGCACAGTCTCTGATCTTAGAAGAAGCTCCATAAATACATGTTTTACACACTGAGGAATCTGCTCAGAAAGGATGAGTGACTTCCCCAAACTTACACAGCACATAAATGACAGAGTCAAGATTTGAACTTGGGTCTGCCTTATTCCAGCACACCATTCTTTAACCCCTGCTCCGTGATGCCACAATAATAACTAGAAGGGGAGTTTCACAGTCAGGGAACCTTCTGTTACCAGGGGAAGCCTGGCAAGAGACCAGCCTGTGTATGTGTGACCTTAACTTCCTGGTAGGGACACCTCTTCAGTGTCATCTGGACACACAATTTCTCCTTTTCCCTTCCCAGTCTCTCCCCAAACCTCCGTGGGTATCTGGGAGTCTCAGGAATGAAAAGAGTTAAGCTTTTACAGTTTATTAAGCTGTTCCTTTGCATTTAAATGGCACCATTTAAGAAAGTTATTTGATGCTAACATGCTGAGCACCTTGAGGCCTGCTTACTTCTCCCTCGTCCGGGTCATTTAGAGCCTCATTACTTAATAATTTGAACGCTTTTTATGGAAATCAGTGGATGGAGGGAGATGATGAAGCGAAATGTTATTATATATAAGGACCCAGCAAAACAGGCTGACAGTAGAATACCTGGGTCAGAAGCTTCTTTGGGGAAAAGAGAGAGGGAGAGGGGGATGCTTGTGTGCAGAGGAGTTCTGGTTTCTTTTCGAAACGGCTTTTATTTCAAAGAAAATAAACCCTAACGAAGCCTAACAGGCTTTAAGATTGTCAAGTAAAGAATCCATCAGATGTCCTATCAATTCTGCCCCTGGGCTTCTGTCCCTTCTGCCCACCTTTTCAGCTGCTGCTCTGGCTCCCAGCCCATTACCTCTAGATGTTTGCTCTGCCCCTCTTCGCCCACAGTGCAGGCCTCACAAACACTTCCTCCAAAGCCTTCATGGATATTTCTCCAGGTGAGAAAACCATGGGGAACAGCCTTGGAGTGGCTTTTTCTTCCCATTTTTTTTAATGGCAATATATTTGCGTGGCTCAAAATTCAAAAGCAATGCAGAGTTATACAGTGAAAAGTCTTGTTTTCTTTGCTCCCTGGTTGCCCAGTTCTTCTCCCCCGAGGCACCCCGTCTTTGTGAAGTTCTTATGTTCCTTCCAGAGATACTTCAGGCAAATAGAAATAAAAGCACACACTCACACGCATACACATTTTCTTTATCTCTACCATTTCTTTGTAACGTGATGGCTAGGTTATTATAGAAATAGATGTTGAGCCCAAAAGATTATATAGGAATGTAAAAAATAAAGATACAAAAGTATATACATGTGTACTTTTATATTGCTGTGTGGTCTGTGGGTTCATCATTAAAAGAGCTATATCAGTAATGAGATTATCTCTAAAACATAACTAAATTAGAAAGCAAGGTACGGAATGGTTTGATTAATAATCTGTTTGTATAATAGTCTAGCTCCCTTGTTACAAGGAAATGGCAGGGATAAAGAAAATGTGCGTGTGTGTGTGTGTGTGTAAGCTATGATCTCAACTATGTGATGAAGACACAAATATAGAAATAAACATGCTAACTGATGACAGCTGCTGGGTTAGGATGGTGGGATTATGGGTATTTCTTTTTTGCTTGTCTCTCTCTGTCTCTCTCTAACTTCCTATAATATGGTTACGTTATTTTTTAAATTTTGAAGACCTTACTTGAGAATGTAAGGTATATTTTCATCTTATTAGAATTCTTTCCTGGTCCTTTACATATGCACTAGCACTTATACTTCTATTGGAAATTGCCACATCCCTCCCCATCCGACTCTGGCCCCCCTCTCACCGCCCCCCCCACCCCCCCACATTGTTTTCCCCAGAGACCCACTCAAGCCTTGCACACCCGTCACCGTTCCTTTGTTTCGGTCTGCCTCCTGCTCTAAGAGGAAAGCTCCACGAGGACAGGGATTGATTGGTGTCTCTTTTGTTCAGGGCTCTATCTCCAGCACTCAGAGCCGCGCCTGGCACAGAGTAGGGGCTCAGTTGTTATTTGCTGGATGAATGGATCCTCACGTGGGCCCAGCAATGCCTGTAATTGAGCATCAGTAGCTACTGTCCTCTGCCTTCCTCTTCCGTCCTCTTGCCCTCCCTCCATCGTGGGTCTGGATCTCACCTCTTCCCATCTTTTCGAGGACCTTAGTCCTGCAAGCACACTTCCTCTCTCTCCTGCAACAGCAATTTCTCCTTCTTTACTGGTTTATACCTTTCTCCAAACAAACTCGCCCTAATGTCGCTCATCTTCTAAGAAACAGTCGCATGTCCTTCCTGCCGCTGGTATTTTTCTCGACTCCCCTTCCCAGCCGACTCCTCAGAAATAGCTGTCTGGGCTTGCTGGCTCCGCCACCTTGCTTTCTTGTCCTTCCTAAACCAGCTTCAGTTGAATTTTCAGCAGTGACCAGCAGGGCAGTGCTGGCAGCAGTGAGCAAGTAGCAGGGCTGGCAGCAGCTGGGGGCTGTACAGGCAGTGAGGGGGGACAGTGGGAACAGACAGGGGCAATGGGGACAGCAGGGGACCATGTGGATGGAGGGGGGGCGCAGCAGTGGACAGTGGGGCAGCACAAGGGCTCTGAAGAGGTCCTGGGGCAGGTCCTAGCGTCCTCCTGTCTTGCTGGCTGTTCCTTCTCCCCCACCCTCTTGTCTGTCTCCACTCACTGCCCAGGTACTCCGCCTTGTGGCTTTCACTAGCACCTATACACCAATGACTTTCAAATTTATCTCCTGCATGGACTTCTCCCTTGAACTCCAGTCTCATCTGTCCAACTGCCTATATGACACCTTGCCTCGGAGTCATCCTTGACCCCTCTTTGTTTTACACTCCACATTCAATCCATCAGAAGATCCTGTTGCTTCTCCCTTTAAAATAATGTCTTGCGTCCGACATCTTCCCACCCGCTCCATTGCTCTCTCGTGGTCCAGTGTCTGGTCTCCCGCTTCCCCCTGCCCTCCTGCACTTTACTCCCCCACTGCAGTCAGCAGAACCCTCTAAACACGTAAATCAGGTCCTCACACTGCTACCCACAAGCGCTTCAGCGGTATCTGAGCCCCGTAGCACTCGCAAGAGTTCCCCTAAGACTCCCTGGGAGGGCAGTGAAGGCCAGAGGCTTCCTCCAGCTTGTCATGAATTCATTCTTTGATTAACTAACCCATGATTCATTCCTTAATCATTCCCTGTATACCTCCCCAGACCAGGCCAGTGCTGGCGAGACAGGGGGGACACAGTCCAGCCCCTGCCCTAACAATGGCTTCCAGGACTGGATGGGAGCTGCCCTCAGAGGAAGGTGGGGAGGGGGAGACAGGGAAGAGGGGTAAGGGGTGTCGAATGCTGCGCCCTTAAGACCCCCAGAGATGGGCTTCCCTGGTGGCACAGTGGTTAAGAATCTGCCTGCCAACGCAGGGGACATGGGTTCAAGCCCTGGTCCGGGAATATCCCACGTGCCGCGGAGCAACTAAGCCCGTGCACCACAACTACTAAGCCTGCGGTCTGGAGCCCGTGCGCCACAACTACTGGGCCCGCGTGCCACAACTACGGAAGCCCACGTGCCTAGAGCCTGTGCTCTGCAACAAGAGAAGCCACTGCAAGGAAGAGCAGCCCCCGCTCACCGCAACTAGAGAAAGCCTGCGCGCAGCAACAAAGAGCCAACGCAGCCATAAATAAATAAATAAATAAAATAAGTTAAAAAAAAGGACCCCCAGAGATGCTCCCAAGGGGCAGGGTTAGGGGTGCTGCCCCTACAGGTTGCCTTGCAGGCACCTTCAGCCAGACCTGACCTGGCTCATCCTCCCTCCCTGGCTCCGGCTGGGCTCCCTTGCAGCCCTCGCCTGTTGGGAGGCAGACAGCCCGGCTTAGCGTGCCCTCTCCTGTGTGATGTCAGAATCTCGCCTGGCCTGGCCCCTCTTTTACTTCTCTGCTCTGACCTCAGCACTAACGGCTTTCTAATTGCTGGAGATAGGGCAGAAGGTGGGGAGGAGAGCGTGGGAAGATCGGGTCATGAGGGGCTGGGCTGGGAGGCAGAGACGTGCCCCATCCACCCCTTCAGCTCCCTGTTTGACTCCGAGGAGAGGCAGACTTCCATAAGCATTCTGAAGGATACGATGAAAGTCCAGAAAATGAGGTTAAGCCCAGGATTGGCACGCTGGTTACCAAGCGAGCTAAACCAATGCCTGGGGTAACAGAGGCACACGGAAGGCTGGCCCTCTCTGTGAGGTCATGCATGGCATGATGCCCGTCTCAGAGCTCTCCACCTGCCAGAGACAAGTGTGGGTGCAGGGGCAGCAGGGCAGGCCCAGGCGGCTCTGATGCGCCCTCTTCCTCTCCAGCTTCAGAAACGTCAAGCTGCTTTCACAAAACCATCTCACGGGAAAATTATTATCTACGGGCATTATGCAATTTTCCCATCAGAATTACAGGCTGTGTTTGAAAAGAAATAAAAAGAAATTGAATTTGAAATGCTTCTGTGAAACCACATCGTCTTCTTGTGGATCTGTTCATGGCCTTCAGATACGCTCTCTGGCTTTGAAATAGCTGATCAGACGGCCACTTGAGATGGCATCTGCTTCCTAGGAGCAAGGTGGGGCATAGGCACTTATAAACAGCCAGCCCAGGCCACTGGGGTGTCCACTGGAGGCAGGCTCAGAGCCTGTGAGCCTCGCCATGGTTCCTAAGGTGGCCTCCGCGTCCTGTCCCTTTCCCCTCCTTCTACTATCAGGCAGGTCTAGCAGAGTTCTCTGGCTGGCACTCTCCACTGGCTCTTCCAGTGCCCGCCAGCTCAGCGCGCAGGTCCGTCAGTGTAACTTTACCCAGCTGTGGCTCCATCCTGCGCTGTGGAATCCTGGTGGCCTGGGGCTCAGAAGGACGCCAGCCCCTTCCTCAGCACAGCCTGTCATTCAAACAGTGAAGATTGATCAAGCACGTTCTAAACACTGATAGTACAGCGGTGAGTGAGCAAAACGGTCAAAAGCCTTTGCCCGCATGGAATGCCTGTTCTAGCAGAGGGAGATCAATGATAAAAAGAAAGCAAAATACATAGTATATCGGATGGGGACAAATGTTACGGGGAAACAATAACCAGATAGAGTAGTGGGGGTGTGCCAGGTCGAGGAAGGGGCAGGGAATTGCTCTTTTGCACAGTGTGGTCAGCAGAGGCCTCACTGAGCAGGTGACATTTGAGCAAAGACCTGGAGGAGACAGAGGAATGCATGCTCTGGTGTCTGGGAGGACAGCACCCCAGGCTCAGGGGGCAGCAAGTGCTAAGTGTGCCTGGCACGTCTGAGGAGAAGACATCCAGGGCGGCTGGGAGCAAAGTGAGCAAGGGGGAGAGAAGTTAGGGATGAAGCTAGTGAGGTAACGGGGGGCAGAGCAGATCATGAAGGGCCAAGGGGGCCATGGCGAGGTCCCCATTGACTGTGCGGTGTGATGCCATTAGAGGATTTTGACCAGAGGGATGGCATGATGTGGCTGCTGTGTGAGAAGGAGCCTGGAGGAGGGCGAGAGAAGAGGCAGAGAGACCGGCCGGGAAGCAGTTGCGATAATCCAGGCAAATGATGATGGTGGCTTGGACCAAGATGGTGCTGAAGACGCAGGGAGGATACAGTTCAGGCCCTGCTCTAATGATGGCGACAGACAGTGGCTGGCTCATAAATACATTTTAGAAGAGTTGATAGATGTGCTGAAGGATCCGAGGTGGAGTATGAGAGAGAGAAGCATCAAGGATGAGAAACTAGAAGGACAGCATGGCCATTTCATGGAGTGGGAAGAATGAGAGAGGCCAGGTTTGGGGAGGAGACGATCAGGAGTTTGGTTTCAGACACGTTGAGTTTGAGATACCAGTTCAACATCCAGATGAAAGTGTTAAGACCGTTAACGTACAGGCTGGAGTTCAGAGGCGGGGTTGAGGTGAAGATGACAATTTAGGAGTCATCGGTGTATGCGCAGCTTGTATTTTAAGGCATGGGACGAGAGGAAATCGCCAAGGCAGTGTGAATAGAAAAGAGCAGAGCACCAAGGGCTTGAATACAGGGGCACTCCAATGTTTGGAGGAAGATGAAGTGGGTCAGCAAGGGAGACTGAAGAGCAATGAGGTGAGGAGAAAATTAAGAGGCAGCGAGTGCCAGAGCCTGGCGGGAAGTGTTTCAAGGCAGAGGGAGTGACCAGCTGCATTAAATGGTCCGGAAGCTAAGAGCTGGGCGCTGACCATTGGCAGCAGAGAGAGGTGAGTCTCAGTTCCTATGTCTGGGAAAGGAGGACCATTTGCCTGCCTGCCTCAGAGGGCTACGGTGCAGCCCGCTTGAGACCACGGGCAAACTGTAGAGCACCACCAAATGTGAGCTGTTTGTATTTATGACCAGAGGCTGTTGAAATGAGGGGAGGCATCCTGGGCACAACTGATGTTAAAGATGCTTAAAGCTCCATCATCGCCTCATAAAGTGTCTCATTTCCTGCTGCTCGTCGCCAGGACACTCACCGAGGGATGAAAAAGTCCCCTTCTGAGGTGGAAGCCATCAGGACTGATATTTTTTATGGGTGGTCAGTGGGAATTCTGGGAAACGGTAGGAGCAAATAATGGAACCAGACACTGCTCCCTGGGGTCTTTACACAGGATGACAGGGGCTGCCCTTCCAGAGGGAATCGGGTGACCCTGTGCCTCAAAGCAAGGGCTCCTTGGAGAAAACTGTCAGCCAGGGGCAGCAGTGGTCTTGCTGAAAAACAAGCAAAATAGGGGAGGGACAAGAGGGAGATGGAGAAGAAGAATCGTCAGGGAAAGTGGGGTCAGACACATCTGTATTGGAACCATGGTTACTGGGCAGTCTTCACAAGGCACTTGACCTCTTTGACCCTCAGTTTCCTCATCTGCAAAATGAAATGGCAGCTATTCCCAAGGTTTTCCTGAGAAACAAGCTGATAAATGGGGAAATGCACGGTGGGGTCGGGGGTCTCTTTGTGCACACACATGGATCACTGCCCCTGCCTTTAGTGTCATCGGCTTGCCTTCTCTTTAGTAGCAGCAGTTTCTCTCCAATTCAAGGACCCCGTGCTCCCCGCTCTTTATCAAAACCAGTTCTCGGGACAGCATTACCATTAGCAGTATCGTGAACACTGTGTGATAATCCCCCCCCCCCCCCCCCCCCCGCATGGCTGTAATATTCAGAACTCAGGGTAGGCTAGGACACGCCCCGAAGGACAGCGGAAGCACGGGTGGGGGAGGGGTGGGGCCCAACCTTTCAGGAGACCCCTCCCTCCTGCCCCAGGGCTTACCCTCCCAGCCCCCTCCACCTGGGTTCACAGGCTGACAAACGTGGTCTCCAGACTGAGGTTTAAACTCTAGACATGCCGTTGACTAACGGTGTAACTAATTTCGCCAAAGAAATGTATTGCTGAGGATTAAAAAGTATATACCGACCTTTCAGACGCCTCGTAAGGATTTAATCAGATACTATATATAAGGTAATTAGCAAGGCGCCTAGCACATGAAAACGGTGGATTGTTGCTGTTGTTGTTTCTACTTGTTTTGATTCCTTCCCCTCATGGATTGCATCTCATTTCTCTCCTTGGGGGGCAGGAGGCAAGTTGGCTGGGCTGACTCCCAGACTGCTGGTCTGGGGCAGGACGTGCTATGGTGAGGAAGCTCAGCTTCAGTGCCACGCGGGGCAAAAGGGGCCTTCGGATGGAGAAACAGGTTGTGGTTCAGGACTGGGAGACAAAGGCGAAAGCTCAGGAGCCAGGAAGGTGCAGGAACAGAGAAGAGGCGAGAAGCAAGGCAGAGGGAGGAGGGGACAGACTGCCTGTTGCCGTGAGCACGGCTGAGATGCTGGAGCTCTCCTGCCTTGGGAGCTGGCTCTGGGGTGCATGGGAGGGTCAGTGTGGGGTAAGGATGTTCAGACACCAGCCCTCACCCGGCCCCCCAGACTCACATTCTGTCCCTCTGCTCTGCTCAGACGTGACATCTCCTGATATCCATGTGATTTCTGCCCCTGACCTGTCCCAGACTTGTTTCCACTCCACAGGAATCCTCCTTCCTCTGGATCTGACCTCAGCCCATGGCCTGATTTAGGCCGTGCAATTTTCATTTGGTACCTAAGGAAGTCTGAGTACAGTTCTAACATCTTCACAATATGTTTACCAAAAGCAAAATGGAAGAACTCATCCCCGGGAAGATGGACATGAGTACCCTGTAGTTTCTTGGAGGTTTTTTATTTTAATTGGCATATCTCTGGGAAAGTGCTAACGTCATGCAAACGAGGCGTGAACTGAATGCCCTGAAATACTTTGAAAACAGTCCTATGGGAGATGGATAAGGGCTTTAAGGATCTTGAAAGATCCTTTCTGGGCTTTAGAGACTTGTTAAAACAGATTTTCATTTAAGTCTGAAGTTTGGGTTGCTTACTCTGAATTTAAATTCTTCAGTCTTCAGAATGTAAAGTACCTGGAGCCCCAGTGCCCCCATCCAAAGCTCAGCCAGCTACATTAACCTTTAAATAAGGGGACATTCTCCTGAGGCCTTGTGGCTTTGTTGATGCTACTGTGTGCTCCATTCTCTGTACTCAGGCAGTACAAATCCCATCTTGGCCTGAATGTGAATAAGAATAAGAGTAGTAGCTAGTATTGATGGTAATACAGGCACGGTTATTAGCACGTTACTTGAATTATGTCATTTTGTCCCCCTAATAACACCATGTGGTAGATATACTTTTTAACCCTATTTCAGAGATGAGAAAGCTAAGGGAAGTCAGAGGCTTGCCAAAGGACACCGAGCTAGTCATGGTGCAGTCAGGATTTGAAATGAGGTATGACTCTAGGGCTTATGCTCTCAACCATGCTACTTTCCTGCCTGCTGGATTAGTAAAGATGAAAAAGATTGATAGTATCCACTGTGCCCAAAGTTGTAAAGACGTAGGCACATACACATTCTTGCTGAAGTATCACTTGGTACAGACATTTGGAGGACAATTTGGCAGGCACTACCAAAACTGTCAGTTTGCTTCATCGTTTGATCATTCCTGGAAGTCTATGACACGGGAACTTGTAAACAAAGAAATATGTACACAAGTGTTCATTATAGCATCATTTATATAAACAATTAAATATCCACCAATAATGCCAGTTAAATAAGAGAACATGCATGCTATGGAATTCTACACATACATCAAAAAAATGGTGTGGCTTTGCTTTTTCACCAATTTACTGAGTATCCACAGCACTTGGATATGGCCATGAACAAGCCAGACCCTCTCCAATCCTATAGAGCTTTGATTCTACTAGAGAATTTTGATGCTTCAAGAAAAATATTTAGTTTTTTAAATATGTTTTCCAGAATGTTCCTGTGTTCTTATTTCATTGGCTAACGTAACAGATCACAACAAGGAACTGTTGATCATGCAGATGGTGCGTAACCATGAGATGAAACAGTTTACAGGAAGAAGTTGTTCTAGTGCCTGCAGACGTGGAACCACCATCCTTGGAGCCTCCGTGGCTCTAAAAAATACAGATGGAATGCCAGCACCACAAACACTAGTGGGGGACCCCAACAATTTCTGTTAAGTTACATGCTGCAAAAGCAAAATCAATGTCATTAGTTGGGACTTGAAAACCAAGATTTAATTGTAATACAAGGTGCATCTGCAGGGCCAGCTAACTTGGTGGTCCCCTTAACTCCACCCACATTGATTTTACTTTTTAGTAAAGTATTTCTTCAAGGGCCAAAGGACTGTCTTCAGACAGTACCTCATTACTTGGATCTCATACTTGGATTTCTTTTTTTCTAAGTCTTGACCTGGCTTACCCTAATTTGAAGATCTCTAACACTTTAAAAATCAAGAAAAGGGGAGTTATATTGCCATAGGTACTGACATGGAAAGTTTCCCGTGATACGATAGTAAAAGGGGGAAATGTAAAAATCGTGGTGCGGAATACGATACTCAGTATGATGCAATTTTTGTGGGAAAAGCTGTATATAATGTATGTGCACACACACACATAATACCTAAGTATAGTAAAAGGTCTGGAATGATATGTACTGAACTGTAACACTGGAGAAGGAGGTGGGAGAAGCCAGGGTGCGTGCTAAAGTAGAATGCTCAACATTTACATTGTGTGCTTCTGTGATGCTAAATTTTTCCACAAAAAAGCATGTATTATTCTGAAATTAAAAATCAAAAAGAAAAGCTAGCTGATGCGGGCCACGTAGGCAAAACTCAGGGATTAAGAGATCACCCTGGAAGTTGTGGGGAACTGTTGCAGGGTTTAGGCAGGCAATAGATATGGTCAGGTTTGCAGCAATGTCAAGAGTGGACTGGGGGGAAGCAAGAAGATACTAGAGCCTGAGGCAACTGGTGAGGAGACTGTGGAAGGACTTGAGATAGTAAGGCTGTGAATGCAGTGGATCTTGGGGCCCAACGGCTGTGAGGGGTAAAGAGATGGAGGAATGGAGGTAGCTGGTGGGTGTGCCCGACGGGGTCCACTGAGGAAGAGCAGTGCTCTGGGGGCAGATGAAGAACTCGTTGTGGGACACGGAACGTATGAGCTAAGTACAGGAAACCCAGGTCACCGGAGACCAGCTCAAGTCTTACATGTGACTTCATGTCAGGCCGCTTCTCTCAGTCACTCAGCAGATGCGTACGTATCAGGAGTGAGTCAGGGATACAGTCTCAACAGATAAAAAATCTCCCATGAGAAATGTAAAGCGCTCTGTTGGGACTTGGAAACGCTCTCCCTGCAGACATGTGAGTGGTGGGGGTGTCTGTGCATCCACAGATTCTTTCCTCTGACCAAAAGGGGGCACCCCCAAGGAAGCCTGAGCTCGGAGCAGGCTGCGAGCTTCTGCGGGGACGGGTGCTCTGTGGGCCTCACTTCTACCCTCGCCCCACCAGGACCATCGGTAGGTGCCCAAGCCGAGCAGGATCTGGCTAAGCTCCTGTCCCCTCTAAGCTCCCCACCCTGCTCCAGCAACCCATTCCTTGGCTGCAGACGAGGTGCTCCAGACCAGAGGCTTTTTCTAATCTTGCGGCCTGAGCCTGGAGGCACCTCTGACCTCCTCCTTGCATGGGATTTTCTGGGCAAGGTACCCACCGACTAAGAAGAAGTTCATCGATTCATCCCAAATATATGTTAGGTACCTACTGCCAGGAACAACTCTAAGGACTGGGGCAGAGCTGTGGGCCATCCAAGCCAGTCTCTGCCCTTCGGGAACTCAGAGACCTGTTCATTCGGCAACAAAGCTCTTGCTGCCCCTGCTGGTGACATCCTGGGCTTTTCTGTGCAGCGTTGACAGTGGTGTCTGAGCACTGCTGGGCCCCGGCCCGGGGAAGGGGAGCTCCAGGACCAGCTGAATCCACTCTGGGGAAACCCCAGCCAAAACTGAATTTGGACCTGTGGAAGCTTAAGCCTTGAAAAGCCTATGGTAGCCCTCAGCCCCAATGTGTAATTGAAAATAAAACCCCAAACAAATCTCGAAGTAAAGTTAAGCAAGATTAACAAAATTATGATTTTTCCCCACGATGGTGACTTAAGGCTTTCCTTCTAAATGTTAATCATCAAATTCTTCCTCAAAAAATTCTTTTAGGTCCCCAAGCTTTAAGGGTGCCCTACACACTGTCCAAAGCAAACTAGAGCAGGATTACGTGAGTGGCCCAGGAGTGTGGGCCCCAGGCTTCATCTTGCCCTCCTTGTTCCAAGGGAGTCTGATCCAGTGTGTGAGTCTTGACAGCAGGAGAGGCCTCGGGGGTGACAACCCTTGGGGTCAGATGGTGGCTGCAGTGTGGCTGGAACAGGCCCCAGTGGAAGCCTGGACACAGAGAGCATGACCTGCCCTCCAGGCTGGACATGAGGTGGAGGTCTGGCCATCCCAGGGGGAGGGCAAGTTAGAGCCTGGCTCCTGTGGAGAAGGGTCTGCGCTGGAACCCTTAAGTGTGGCTCAGTGGGCCCCTTGGTGTCCAGCACACACCAGGCACCCTGGACGCAGCCCCACCTCCTGGGATTGCCGAGACTCCAGGGCTCTTCACCCGGGGGCAGGTAGAGTCTCAGCAGCAGGTAAGGGCACGGGGGTGGACAGCGTCACTATGTCAGAACCCTCCTGCTCCCTGAGCCCAGCTCTCCTCACTAAATACCTGTGGTCCTTTTTTACAGAGCGATGAGGTCCTCACTGTCATCAAAGCCAAAGCTCAGTGGCCAGCCTGGCAGCCTCTCAACGTGTAAGTAGCAACAGGGCCCTGTCCAGCCCCCAGCCTGGCCTTGTACGTGGAACCATCCGCCTCCTGGCCGCCGCGTGCCAGTTATGTCGTAAAAGTCAGCACTGCCTCTCAGGTGGCTGAGCAGGTGAGGTGCACTGCTCATGCGTGCAGTACCAAGTGCCCCTACCTCCTTGGGGAATGCAGGCTTGGTCTCTGTGTCCCCCATGGCTTTAACATTGCAGAGGACCCCACTCAGACACTGGAGGTGTTAAGAACACGGTTAACTATAAAGCTTTGAAAATCGGGGAGAATTCTAAACTGAGATATAAAATTGAGGGTCACCAAGGAACGGGAGACAATCAACACCAAGGACAGCGTTGAGAGACAGCTTGAGAATGAGAGTCAAGGGCTTGGGACTGAGTCCCGAGGAGCTCCAACATTTAATGCTGAGGAGGAGTTGCCTGCAAAGGAAGCAAAAGGGAGTAGCAAGGAGATTGGGGAAGGAAGCTTGGTAACAGGGAAGCCAAGGGAAGAAAGCATTCAAGAAGGATAGCTGTGTCCAGGGCAGCTGAGAGGTCAAGGAAGACCAGAGTTGCACAATGCCAGTTGGATTTATCAACATCAAGATCATCAGTGACCTTATTGGGAATCCTTTCTGCTGATTTATGGGGGGAGGGTAAGCAGCCTGCAGCAGGGTGAAATGTGAACAGAAAGTGAGGTTATGGAGTCAGTGAGTAGAGACAACTCTTCTGTGAAGTTTGATGTGAAAGAAGAGAGACTGGGCAGTAGCTCCAAGAGGATGAAAGAATCAATGGAGCTTTTTTTTTTTTCCTGAAGATTTCAAAAAAATATTTGGGGATACCTTCCCACCCTTCACCCATCCCTCAGATACCTTGAGACCCCAGTGGAACAGAATTCATCCATGGCAAACACTCAGATTTCCCAAATTCCCAAAGCCTCTCCACTCAGCGCTACCAGCTTGTTAAGGGAAAGGAATTTTCCTTTGGTTTTCCCATACCCCAGTCTCCCCTTTCCTCTTCCAAATCTCATTAGGAAGTCAAATTAGGAAGCCTACAAGCAGCCAAGTTTTGTTTTGCAGAAACAGCCCTGCCCCTCCTCGTGAGCCTGCTCTATTGAGGTTAATGGGATTCCAGCCTCCTTCAGGCCAGTGGAAAGCCAGGGTGACCTACTTTGTGAGGTCCTGCCCAGAGAAACTGACTTGTTTTTCAATGATCTTCATCTTTATCCCCAGGACCACTTCTCAAAGGACAGCCATGAATGAACAAATTAGCTGCTGACTTGTTTAGCTCAATAAATCAAGCTGTGGCTCCAAAAGCCCAGAGTACAGGTAGAGACAGGAAGGACAAATTCTGAGCAAAAGCCACATCCTCCACAAGTTCTTCCGGCCCCTGAGTAGAAAATGCCCAGGCTTCCTGCGAATCAATGCTGAATTTCCACCACCCAGTTCCTCCAGTTAAGTCTGACTGTTAGGAATTACTGGAACTTCTAAAAATAAATTTTATTCCTTTCATTATGATGAATCCTCTAAAGGACTGTAGTCTCCTTAATTATTCCCAGCCATTCTGATTAATTAACCTTTGTTTAGACAGATCTGTTTGTGAGACAGAGGAGAGGCAGGTGAAATAGAGACATGGTCACCCTTTCCAGAAATCATGCCTCTGGAGGGTCCGTGCCCCCTTAATCATCCCAGCCATGGTTCCCAGGGGGCCAGAGGCATCTTTCTGTCAAATCAGAGCTGGAAGTTTCAGGGTGCTCCCGGTCTCCTGTAGAACCTGCCCAGGTCCCTTGATGTCCCCAGGATTGTAAAGGAAGACTGTCCTTGGACTAGAGAACGTAGAGGTCTAACAGGCCAGATGGACTCGGAGCCCTAGATGCCTCCAAGTTATAAACAGAGTTGTCCAAGGCAGAGACCTCTCTGAAACCTTCCTCCAGGCACACAGACTTCAGCCTAGTGAATGGCTCTAGCACCGCCTAGTGTCGAGATTGAGTTTCTGCAACTTTGAAAGCTCTTTATTGAGGATTATTTGAAACGAACAAGAGGACAGAACTCAGCATATGAGTGACCTGAGTCTCACAGATATGGATCTGTAACTTAGAATGGTATATAGTAAGTTTCTAGAAGGACCATAAAAATCCTTTATTGCCTCTTTTCTTTCGTCGTGTTTTTGAAAGCTTTGTTTAGAAAAGCGGAGTGAGGGCTTCCCTGGTGGCGCAGTGGTTGAGAGTCCGCCTGCCAATGCAGGGGACGCGGGTTCGTGCCCCGGTCTGGGAGGATCCCACGTGCCGCGGAGCGGCTGGGCCCGTGAGCCATGGCCGGTGAGCCTGCGTGTCCGGACCCTGTGCTCCGCAACAGGAGAGGCCACAACAGTGAGAGGCCCGCGTACCGCAAAAAAAAAAAAAAAAAAAAGCGGAGTGAGAAGGAAATCAACATTTACCAAGTCCTTTTATGGTGCCAGTCACGATGATAAGCCATTTCCTCACTAAAAGCCCTGGGGTGGGTCTGAGGATGCTCCCATTTTGCAGATTAGTAATTGTAAAGGGAGACGAGGTCAAAGCTGCTGTCACGTAGCTAATAAGTGACTGAACCAGGGCTCAAATCCAGCTGTCTCTTCCAGTCCCCTTTGTTCTCTCCCACATCACGCTGCCTCTCTGAATGGAAAAAGGCACAAGATATCTCTGTCTTCATTTGGTTTTCATTTTTCTGGTGTGAATTGTCTGTTCATAACTTTCCTTTACCTATTGGGATTGTGGTGTTTTTTGTTGGGTTTTTTTTTTTTTTTTTTTTTACAGATTTGGACTAGCTCTGTACATACTATAGATATTAACATTTGTCAGTCAAACTAGAGGGAGACATTTTTGCTAACATGTCATTTTTCCTTTCTAATTCAACACTGTTGTTTCCATTATGGAGATGTTTTTAGTTGGTATATAATTCAATTACTTTTGTGATTGCTTTTATTGTTTCAAAGCTGAGAAAATTAACGTTTCTCTAACAGATCAAAAAACTTGACTTTTTTTCCCGATGATCTGGTTGTTTTTTACTTAACTCTGAGTTTTTGCTGTTTGGGGGGATGTGTGTGTGTGTGTGATATTACATGTGAATACCATATTTTTTTAAACTGCAATTAAGTTAGCCCAACCCCACTTGTTGCATGATCTTCCCCCCCCCCTCAATTTTATGAGTCCTTACCTAAAGTTTCTGGAATCTTCAGCCTGTGCCACTGATCTATATTTCTATCTTATCCTGGATATTACACCATTTTCATTATCATACGTTATAGTATATTGTTGTATGGTCAGATCAATTCTCTTTGCCAGAAAAGTGATAAAAATTTAAATCCCAGATAGAAAAATAAGATCAAATTAATAAAATACTTTATATGGGAAGACATGGCATGTAAGAAAGGCATGAGTAAGAATTTTTATTATGGTTTGGACAAATTAAAGAATTCCAGTCATATCTAGCGTTTCCTAAAGAAAACTCACATATATTCTTATCCATTTCATTATTTTAAATAGCATTTTTATTATAGAAGTAATAAATACTTTGAGGTAATTTTAAAATTAGGTCTGAAGGCCAAAGGAAGTGTTAAGAGCTCCATATTCATTTCCTAGATTAACTCATTTATTTCAACAAATATTTGAGGAGAATCTACCGCATGCCAAATTCTAAGCCAGGCACCGGGATATAGCTGTAAACAGGACAAAAATGGTCCCTATTCTTTTGGAAACTAACAGGGAAGATGGAAATTAAACAAGGAACTCCAAGGAAAGAGTGAGTTCAACATGCTCTGGGAAGGTACACCAGGGGTCCTAAGCAATTTGAGGTGAGGGCAGGAAACATTTCCTCCCCTCAAGCTGGGGGGCCTGAGGATGAATTTTCCAGTCAAGGGTACAAGAAAAGAGCAGGACGTAACTGAACATGTTATAAAATCGTTCCCAGGCTATTACAGCCAAATTGACCATATCACCCAACCTAAGGTCAGGCGTTTTGTGCAGGGATCAGTTGCCCCAAATTTTCTACCCCTTGAAACACTTACCAAGGTCTGGGGGATGCCTCACTCAGGTTACAGATTTGGCCAAAATGCATTAGCAGAGAATGATTTGTATAAGCCTTGTAAAACACAGGAGGTTCTCAGATAGTTCCATCCTTCAGCTGGGCAGAGTAGCAGGGTGGTGTGTTGGATGGGGGTTGGTTTCGTTTCTCCAGCTGTGGATTCCCAAGTAGAGCTGGTTTTGTCCTCTTAGGTTGTCATGATGAATAGCTTCATCCATGGGGTACAGGATACGAAAGACTACCTGACCCACAACCATATGCTCAGGGAGATGGGCAGGTAACAGGTGTAGTGGTTGGTCTCTATGGCAACAGAAGAGAAGCCTTCCTCCAAGGCACTGCTGGACTCCCGAGGGGTCCATAGCCAAGCAGCCCCGCTCTGCCCACATGCCCATGCCCTCTGCCAGGCAGTTACTGGAAGGCAGACCCCAGACGGTGTCCTGTTAATCCCTAGGTGAGCAATGCCGCAGCTCCCCAGACTGCAATTGTTGTAGAAGCCAGGTCTTTAAAGAAGCTGCTAAAAGCAATGACCTACATGCCAGAAAATGCATGCATGGGAAAAGGAAATGAAATCCCCCAATTTGTACCTAACTAAATAGCAGACTATGTAAGTGTGGGACTTTAGCAGTTTATAAAGGCCTCCTAACATATCATCTGAGCCTCACAGCAACACGGCAGGTGGGTAATGTCAGATGAAGAAATTGAGACTGGAAGAGGATGAGTGAGAGGTACTTGCCCAAGATCTAGTAAGTAGTGGAGCTCAAGTCATCCTACATCTACTTGTTCAGCTGGCCCACTGGAAACCTGCTATTGGGATATGGCTGTGAAACAGGTTTGTGCCCTCAAAGGGCTCCTAGTCTAGTGGAGGAGACCAAACAGTGAGGAAGAGATGACAATCAAAGGGTACAGCTCAGAGACCTACACAGAGCGTGTGGAAATACAGACCAAAGGCACTGGCCTCAGTGCGGGGGATCAGAAAGGCTCCTGGATGAGGTGACTCGTGACCTGAGGCTTGGAAGATGAGTAGACCAGTGATTCTCATTAGAATCACCCGGAGGGATTATTAAAACAAAGTGCTGGGTCCTACCCTCAGTCTGTAAGTAAATCTGGGGTGAGGCCCAATAATTCGCATTTCTAGCAAGTTCCCAGAGGACGCTGATGTTTCTGGTCCAAGGACCACACTTCGAAGGCCACTGAAGGAGAGCCTTCCCGGCAGATGCAAGTGCACGTGGGTCCTGATGCCAAAGCCAGGTTCAGGCCAGGCTCTTCCTCCACTCAGGTTCCAGAACCTACACGGGCATCAGGCTGAAGTGAGAAGTGCGTTCAGGAAGGCCTCCCTCCCCTTGCCTCTCTTTCCTGATCTCCAGATGACCCTTCAGTGCTGCTTCACCCAGTAACAGTAATACAGTAAGTCCCCTACATACGAATGAGTTCCGTTCCTGCGTTCTAAAGTCCAACTTGTTCGTAAGTCCAACAAAGTTAGCCTAGGTACCCGACTAACACAATCGGCTATATAGCACTGTACTGTAATAGGTTTATAATAGTTTTCAGACAAATAATACATAAAAAACAAAAAAATGAAGAAAACATTTTTAATCTTACAGCACAGTACCCTGAAAAGCACAGTAGTGCAGTACAACAGGTGGCATCGAGTGAACAGGCAAGGAGAGTTACTGCCTGGAGGACGGAGAGGAGGTGGGAGATGGCGGAGCTGAAGGATCGTCAGCAATAGGAGATGGAGGGCGAGCTGCAGTGTCACTCACGCCTGACGCTGATGGAATGCACATTCGCGTCTTTGAAAGTTCGCGACTTAAAGGTTCATATGTAGGGGACTTACTGTAGTAATAATTGGTCAGGTGCCAGACACTGAGCTAAGTACTGGATGCGAGTTCTGTCATTAAATGCTAACAATAACCCTTTGGGGTAGAAGTTACGGGGATCCCCATTCTGTAGATTTGGATACTGAGGCACAGAAAGGTTTAGTCATTTGTCCAAGGATACGCAGCTCTAAGAGCTGATATGGGATGATGCACACCCAGGCTTCCCACCTTCTCTGCTTGTTGCCGGATCCCATCCGGCCTGCCCAAGGGTCCCAGTTCCACAGGGCCCAAGCAAGCCTGGAGTCATTGCTTTCTGGGGACAGATGAGGGCAGCCAGGAGCAGCTGGTCCCAACAGGCAGGCACAGAGACTCCCAAACAAGTGCCAACCGGACTGAACAGACGAGTTGGTCCCCAGCTAAGGATTCCCCGTGATCGGCAGCCTGGGCGGAGAGTCAGGCAGAGCCGTCTTCATGCCTCAGCCTCACCGGCTGCGTCTCAAAGTTTATTAACTTCTATACGCTTTCCTTCCTTCTTTACAAAATGAGATGATAATTCTAACCCCCACAGGAGTATCGTGAAGAGAAAATAAAATAATGCAGGTGTGCCACCAAGTGTGGCTGACTATAGCTCTCCCACCACGCCTCTCAGTGGGCTGCCACCATTGATCTCATACAGCTCTGGCCACTCCTAGGACCTTGTCTTAGCAACACGAGGACACAGAGGTTGAAGAACTGCCTCTCACAGCTTGGGGGCTGTCAGCCAAAGGTGTCTGGCTCTACAGCTGGGTCCCTGCTCGCCTACTGGAGGAAACGGCCAAGGAACCAGCTGTGAGGCGATGCGTGAGCTCTGCTGCCAGGGCAGGGCCTTGCTCTGAGCAGCCTCTGGGGGCACTGGAGGCAGCAGGCTGGGGAGATAATCCCTCTGATGGCACAGTGTTGCTCTAGAGAGTGAAGTGGGGCTGGGGGTGGTGGGGACTTAGAAACTGATGACGAAAAGAACCTGGACCTTGAATTTAAGATTGACTTCGGTTGTGGTCTCCGTTCTGCCACTTCACTTTGTGACTCTAGACAAGTTACATCACATAACCCTTCTGAGCCTCAGTGTCCTCATCCATAAATTGGAGTCAATAATCCTTATCCCAGGTCTGCTCTGAGGCATCTATGAAAATGTATAAGGAAAGGCTTGGGGCATCATTAAGCAGTTTTTGTCAAATTCACCTCACTTCCAATACGGCTGGGCGCAGACGTAGCCCGTAGTATTTGTTCATTCGTTTATTCAAAAACATTGGCTTAGCATCTACGATGTGCCAGGCACTGGAAATAAAGCAGTGAAGAAGGCAAACAGAATCCCTGCTTTCCCAGAGCTTATGCTCCAGTGAGAAATGAGAGTCAATAAACAGCTAAACAAATAAATAAGAAAACACAAAATAAGAGTAAGTGCTGAAGACACATTAAAAATGGATAGCGTGGGCTTCCCTGGTGGCGCGGTGGTTGAGAGTCCGCCTGCCGATGCAGGGGACACGGGTTCGTGCCCCGGTCCGGGAAGATCCCACATGCCGTGGAGCGGCTGGGCCCGTGGGCCATGGCCGCTGAGCCTGCGCGTCTGGCGCCTGTGCTCCGCAGGCAACGGGAGAGGCCACAACAGTGGGAGGCCCGCGTACCACACACACAAAAAAGGATAGTGTGGTAGCATATGGTTTCTCTCCACGTGTGGATGGGCTTGGAGAGAGAAACCAGTAACAGCCAAAGGCAGAGACGAGTGGGAGAATCCCCCTTCTTTCTCTCCCTCTCATCCTTTAGCCATCGTCTGGCCAAATGTCCCTCAGAGCATGCACCCCCAGGGCCCCGAAGGTAAAGGTCTCTGTATTTGGTTTCCAGGAGAGCAGCACCCTCGGCTGAATTTTCAGTGGACAGGACACGCCACTTAATGTCCTTCCTGACCATGATGGGCCCCAGTCCCGACTGGAACGTGGGCCTGTCCGCAGAGGATCTGTGCACCAAAGAGTGCGGCTGGGTCCAGAAAGTGGTGCAGGACCTGATTCCCTGGGACGCTGGCACCGACAGTGGGGTGACCTATGAGGTACGTGTGCGCCTGGAGTGACAAACCTCCCCGAGCGTCTGCTCCTTGTCTGGCCCAGTTCTGGATGCCCTGGCCATGGAGGTGAGTCTGGCCCAGGCTCTGTACCAGATGAACTCAGTCCGGTAGGGGAGCCCAGCATGGTCCCATCATCACATACTCACATGCTGTGTGACTCGGGCTCTGGGAAGTGTCCATGCAGCTGGTCAGGAGAGCACAGGAAGGGACTCTGCTGAAGAGCAGTTCACAGATAAGCATTAAGGAACAGCAGGCAAAAGGCATGGAGGCAAAAAGAGAGAGAGAATGGGGAACTGCAGGAAGTTGACGTGTGTTAAGCTGGGCCAGATTCCGAAGGTTTCCGGATGGCCAGGCTAAGAAGTTTGGATTCTCCTTTGAATGTCAGTATTTTCCAGATATGGTCGGCACAGCAACTGCATCGAAATCTGGAATCATCAGAAAACCAGTGGTAGAGCAATCTAGAACAGACATTGGTAAACTATGGTGTGGGGGCAACCTGGAGTTTTCTAACCCAGCCTCACGCATTCAATCGCGTGTTGTCTGGGGCTGCTTTCTCACTACAACTGAGTTGAGTCGTTGCAACAGACACAGTTGGCCCACAAAGCCTAAAATATTTACCATCTGACCCTCCTCAGACAAGTGTGCCAACTCCTGGTCTAGTGGGAAGAACTCTGGATTCAGACCAACCTGGTTCAGCAATTTCCTAGCTGGAAATGGCTCTCTAAAACTCGGCATCTTCATCTGGGCATAATCCTACTGTGTACATGGGAGAATTTGAAAGTATAGATCTACAAATGTTCATGTACAACACATGGCATGAACAAAATTCTGTAAATATAAATAGCAGTTATACTTGTTAAATTCCTTTCAAGGTTTTTGTTCTGATCATATATCAAATCTTTGTGGTTTTTAACCAGTTTTATTTCCCACTCTCTGTATCTGTGTTTTCTCCACTGCAGTCACCCAACAAGCCCACGATTCCCCAGGAGAAAATCCGACCCCTGACCAGCCTGGACCATCCTCAGAGTCCTTTTTACGATCCAGAGGGCGGGTCCATCACTCAAGTAGCCAGAGTTGTCATTGAGAGAATCGCTCGGAAGGTACTGGGTTAGAGCTCACCCTGGCACAGACCCTTCCCATCAGGAGACCAGACCCCTTTCAGCTCTTGAATCATGCGGTCCCTGGCATATTCAGGATGTGGAATTCCTGGGCCTACCAGAGTTTCTAGAATGCAAATTATTCATAAGGTATAAATGAGCAAAATGAACATGGTGGTACAGTTTGACGCTCAACCAAATGATGTGCTCCAGGGAACTAGGCTTCATCATGAATGCCATAATGAACTGCTGATGTCTGCCATGGGTCAGGAAGTGGGAAGTTGTGGCTTTACTGCCATTTCTTTAACCGGTCAGGTTGTAAAAGTGAGCCAGAACTCCGCCATGGCCTAGGATCTGTATACAGGGTTGGGCTTTCGATTTTATATCCTCTTTCATCTTTCCCCCACACTTTCCGTTCTTTAACGTGAGCCCTCCAAGTAAAATTCCTCTTGCAGGGGGAACAGTGCAATATTGTACCTGACAATGTTGACGATATTGTAGCAGACCTGGCTCCAGAAGAGAAAGATGAAGGTAAGTCATCTTCCTTTGTTGCGGGTGGCAACATAAATTGGGAACTAAACATACACTACCTTTTGAGAAAGCAATTTGCTAACATGTTTTAAAAGCCACAAATATATCCTTTGATTTGGTAATCCCTTCTTTGTGGATTTCTGCTTGAAATATAATTCAAAACAAGGCCAAGGCTAGGCACAAAGTCTAAGGGAATTCGTGAAGGTATGACACTGGAATATATATTCAACAGTATCAGGCAAATGGCATTTGCACAGGCTTCACGGATGACTCGCTGCTTTGATTCTCTCACTATCCTGTGAGGCAGGAGTGGGTCCATCCACTTCCCCAGCAAGGAAAGTGAGCCCAGACCCTACAGTCAGGAGGCGGTGGCAGAGCCCTGGCTTCAGCTCAAGTTCTCTCATAGGATCTGGAGCCAGACAAGCTGGGCTCTCCTCCTGTGGCCCTGGGCAAGAGGCCCACCTTTCTACCAGTTTCCTCAACTGTAAAATGGGGATAATAGAAGAACCCGCCTTGTAGAGAGCTGTGGTAAGGAGCTAACGGGATAAGACAAATACGGTTCTTAGAATGATGCTGGCACATGATAAGTGCTCAGTGAACAGTAGCCACCCTTATTCTCATCATGACACTGTCTGGGTCACTGGGAAGATGAGCAACACCACACGAAAAAACCTGTGTTTCCCCCAAATTGCCTGTGATTTGCCTGCATCTGTGTGGAAACGATGTCTGCCAGGGTGAGGGGCTTGTGTTTATGTGTTGAGGGGAAGAGACAGTAAGACACTCTTTCCTTATTAAGTTACTTAGATTTTTATTAGTGGAATGCCCAAACTATAATTTTGAAAGGCAAGTGAATGGCTGCTTGCATCCCCGGAGTACCCAGGCTCCCGGAGGCTGGGCAGACAGCGGGGATTTTCTTGTCCCCGCGTGAGCTCGTCTGGGGAGAGAGGGCCAGTCACAGCTTCCACAGGCTCCCAGGAAAACCATGTCACATACTCTTTCCAGATGACACCCCCGAAACCTGCATCTACTCGAACTGGTCCCCGTGGTCCGCCTGCAGCTCTTCCACCTGCGACAAAGGCAAGCGGATGCGGCAGCGCATGCTGAAGGCGCAGCTGGACCTCAGTGTCCCCTGTCCCGACACCCAGGACTTTCAGCCCTGCACGGGCCCGGGCTGCAGCGATGAAGGTGACGAGACACCCAGGCTCAGGAAGGGAGGGTCCTGCCTGGCTGTGCCAGCCTCTCATAGCTGGTCAGGTAGCACCCCCCCAGTGGGGCACTAGGACCCTGACTGTATTTGTCAGTGGGAACCACCAAGGGCAGACTCCCATGTCCAACAGTATCTTGAGGGCTGTGAACACAGACATGTCTTAGGACATCAAAAGAATTGAGATTAACTGACCCCCCCACCATACCCCCCAGCCATGGAAGAAAA